>NW_020172625.1:5931034-6238477 GCF_003031525.2 Neophocaena asiaeorientalis asiaeorientalis
ACCAAAATCTTTTGAATCTTCTTTAAGATTTGTATATATATATATATATATATATATATATATATACATATATATATATATATTCTTAAATCTATGAATAAACAATCCTAATCATAATTTCCCCCCTCATATTTTCAGTTCAATAAACTGCTTTGGAGTTGACTGTGATCAAGGCATAGCAATTGTTAATATTGTTAATATGTGGAGCCACAGTGTTCTTTGACATGCTTTGTATAGGATAACATTCTTATGTTGCTAGAAAATTTAAGGGATTGTGTCACAATCCTTTACCCTGTACCTTGGATTCTGAGTGCTTTCATTACCATACTCACAAGTACACAATAGATTAACAGTATCCTGCACTTGAAGTTGGTAGAATTTGAACTTGGTAGACTAGCCTGTAAGGGAAATAGCCAAAGGATACCTCTAGAGATAGATTTTTACTCTTAAATGACACACCATGAGGTTCCCATATGTCAGTGAAGAATAGTGAATAGAAATGGGTGAACTGTAGAGGAAACGAATGCTCCAATTCTCTTAACATTTTTCAAATAGTTTTGCTATAATTTTCTTTGAGATACGTGAATTTCGAGAAGGATTCACTCCATATGACAATCCAATATTAATACATTCAAATGGGATTTTGTGAATGGTTTGCAATGTGGTTGTATGTAATTTACATGGAATTCTTAAATCTCTCCTTGGTGTCCCTGAAAGTCCCAACTTAGCCACTTTCTGTATGATCTTGAACAATGCCTCTAAAGAAGCAGGTCTTGGTTTCCTCATAAACAAGGTAAGATAATAGTATTACAACCACTTTATGGAAATGTTATGAATATTTCAATATTGCTATCAAGGTGCATTAATCTCTTTAGTGGGAAAATGACACAGAAAACCAGAATATTACTATTATTATCCCATCTAGCCTGAGCAAACTTTAGCCCAAAGGTCCTGTCTTTGTATATATAACTCCAATCTGAAAGATCTAGATTTGTTTTTAAATTTTAACAACTTTCTACTCTATCAATAATGTGCAAAGTCAAAGGTGAAACTGTGGCTATACTAAAAATAAAAAAAAATAACTCACAGAGAGAAAAGGAGCCAAGGAAAGATGGTGGCCAAGGATATTGGGAATGGGTTTCATGGGCCACAGGTAGGCGGGCTGGCACCCAGTGACTCCACACAATACCAGCATCATTTTCACATTCTGGCAGGAGCAGCTTTGAAGTGTCTGCCTATCATTAATTTCTGCACCTTGGATCTGGGGAACCCATGTCTGAAGACTTATGCTGTCTCTTTCAGGGTTTTAGAAGCCACTACTTGGTGTTCTGGTATAGAAGGTAAATAAAATGGTTTGTTCAAAATATACAGATATACAGAAAATATGGTTTATAGAGATCCTGTGCCTTGTGCTTTTCAACATAGTAGTAATTTCATATATTCTGACCCACTAGCCCATGGTGGTTATCAAATCCCATGCCCTGGATTTGGAAAATATGACTACCAAATATTACATTTTAAAGTTGACAACCATGGTCCAATTCAAGAAGGTGAAGTCTTAATTAAATGGGTCAGTCACACTCTCCCCAAAATTTTCTTTTAATGATTGTTACTAATAATGACCACTTACATGTGTCTGCTTTTAGTGAACTTCCTCCAAGGGGACAGCAGACAAGTGCTCAGATCCTTTCTAGAGCTAAAGTCTCAGAATAACTGGCAAGTAACAAGTCTTTGTTTTCTGGTGGAGTACAGTTGACACATAGCATTATATTAGTTTCAGGTGCATAACACAATGCATAACATAACTGGAAGTTTGTACCTTTTGACCCCCTTCACCCATTTTGCCTGCCTCCACACCCTACCTCTGGCCACCATCACTCTGTCCGCTGTACCTATGAGTTTGTTTTTTTGTCTGTTTGTTTCATTTTGCTTTAGATTCCACATATAAGTGAGATCATATGGTATTTGTCTGTCTCTATCTTTCTAGAGCTCAACTCCCTGGATAACTGGCAAGTACCAGTCTTAAGCCTTACATAAAACTACATTACAACTCAAACTTGCACAGCTCCTGAAGAGAAGTGTGGCTTGCAGATTCTAGTTGTTTCCCCTTCTATTACTTTTCAGCACTACGTTCTTACCTACTTCAATTGTATTGCCATGGTATTTTCACAGTCTATCTCCCTCAGTAGACTGGGAACCCTGGAGGTCATGTATGCCTATCCATTTACTCCATACGAGGGTGTACTGAGTGAGGGAATGAAGGCAGCTTATGATAAAAAGTGAATCTTCTTATCAATGCTGAATAGCACTTCCCAGCTCTCACAGTCACCTGCTCCTGCTTAGGCTCAACTGGATATCCTTTGAATCTGTATGTAGGCACACAAACTGGATGCAGCTACCTGAGGAGCGGCCACAAAAGAAAAGGTAGCTTTGTGGGATGTTATAACTCAAAGGGAATATAACATTAATCAAGATGTCCACATTATATGAAAAATAAACTAGTTAAAAATAGCAATTATGTAAATATTAAGAAAAATATGTACCCCTTGATAAAAGAGTAGAAGCATGTCTGATCATCTGCCAACAATGGTTTGCTCTGGAGGGTGAAACGAGGTGAAGATAGGTCATTTTTATTTTGTTTGAGTTTTAATATTTTTAAAACTTTGTATAATGGTTATCACATATTAAGTTCTAGAAACTTAAAGTTTATAGGAAAGTATAACATGGACCAATAAATGTTCCTAATATGAGTAATCTGAAAGATATCAAGCATGGTGTTTTCTTCTTGTTGATAAATCAACACCAAAACTAAAAATACGAAGCAAGAGCGAATTCTGGTCTCTATGCGTCTGTGTTGCAATTTGTACACTAAAGCTACTTGAGTCGTGAGGGATGTCACAAAGAGTTCTCTTGCATTACCACAATTAAGGACAAAGTTCTAGAAGGCTGTCTTAACAATGATAGTGGGACCTTCTGTCAAAGCACAATCCTTTCCTTAGTACAAATCACGTATATCGGGTGTATTCATATATCTGAAAACATTAGTGTATATTAGATGGGATGTTTTCAACGGCAAGTTACAGAAACCTTGTCTTAAATTGGCTGAAACAGTTAAAAATTTAACTAAGTCACTTAAAACATCCAAAGGCAGGCCAAGTGCAAGGCACAATACCATGAGGATTGAGGCTGTTCTCTTGGCATTGGCCTCCTCTGTGTGGAAGGCTTGTTTCTCAAGTTGGTGATCCGAATGGTTTCAAGATGGCTGCCAGCAGCAACTGGGGCCACCTGCCTCCTTACTCATGTCTGGGGAAGGACAAGAGAACCTCTCCCCCATGTATGGGATAAAAGTCCTTCCTATCAGTTTATTTGGGCCAGTAATGATGTTAGAGAGTGCCCTGTGATGATTGGCTTAAGCCTAGTTTCTGGGGCCAAACTCGGGCAAAGGGGAGGGGTTTGTTTGATTGATTTAGACTCTGGATGCGAATAAGATCAACTATGCTTGAGTCTTCTGTACTAATGGGGTAAGAGTTTGTCCCTAGGGGGGGGGAAAAAGGAGAGTAGGCCGGGGTTCTAGCAGACAGAAGAAAAGGGGGCAATGGGTAGGCAAGGAACAGTATCTACTACATGGTAGTATAGTCATGGTAGAAAAAAAAAAAATCAAGATATGAGTCAGAACTCCCTAAAATCCATTCCAGGTTTTGGCATTAACAAACCATCTGACTGGAAGAAAGTCACAGAATTTCTGGGTTTCAGCTATTGTAGCAATAGCAATCTGTTGCAAAAATATTTCTACGGCCCCATTCAGCTCCATTATCAGATTGTTACTCATTCTGATTCCCTCCCTTCCCCCATCCTGGCCGCATGCTCTCCACCACACAAAGCACCCACTACAGCATATAGGTAAATACTTTTAACGGAATGACTTTCCTGGTGATTTTTTTCCCATTTATCTCATGGCAGATCAGCCAATTGCTATGACCCAGCAAAGCAAAACAGTGTGTGGTGCAATTATCTGGGAAATATAAGACCATCTATGCCATCAGATAATGCAGGGAAGGGTGGGCTTTGTTTCCTGAACAACCTGCCTGGTCACCGTGATGTTCCCCAAATCCTCAAATAAATGGACAGGCCTCCACTTTTCTTAGGCTACATAACTCCAGCTCTTTGTGAATCAGGATCAAACTCCTTGCTGTGGAGATAAGATCATTTATGCCACATTTTAAAAGCAAGAGTTCCTTTTGAAAGGCTCATTTTACTCTTTTAGTGCTATATGACACTCTTTTAATAACCCAGAGGGTCCTAAGACCTACAGCAGAGGCCCTTGTGTTTCTACAATAGCATATACCAATAAAATAAGTATAAGATATAAGTGAATTGAATTCATATAATGCTTCTGTCTTCCCACAAATAGTTTCAGGAACTTACAGAAATCATTTCAACAAAAGCCTTCACATTGATGACTCTACATATATGTTTAAATTTCTAAGAATAATTAGTTTTTATCTGTATAAAAATTACAAGGGCAGAAAGTAATAAGACCACCAATTTGTAATGGAAAACCTGATCTCAATGAAAGTGAATTAAAAACTTGCAAATACACACAAATAGAGAGCCATTGACATTTTATGACTCAACTAATAAAAAAAAATCACCGAATACATTAAAAAAATGCAAACACACAATGCCTAAATTGTGGAATCAGGTGTAAGAGCTTGTGTGGTGACTTCTCTTGAGAAATTTCTGCTGGGCTTACAGATGCTAATACCTTCTTATTTTCCCACGCTGACATCATATGCAAACTACCATGTCAAGAACACATTTGCAGAATACATAAGTAGTGGAATGAAACATTATTAGTTCTTATTTGCAGTTGCTGCCAACCCCTGAGCCCAAGCTCTAATTGGAATTACAGTGAATTTGAAAGCTGTGTCCACTCCAGGACCTGAATAACATACACAGAGCTGCCATCCAAGACCCAAATTCTTTCAAAATACATACTTCTAGAAACTCAAAGTTAAATAACAACCCCCTGCTTCATGACTTGACACACAGAGTTTTAAAGAAATTTTAACAGTTGTGAGTTCGTCTTTGCTAAATCATGTGTGGATCTTTTTAAGCAATAACAGATTTAAAATGGAAACGTATAATATACTTGTATTTATTAAGGTTTTATTTCTCTTCGATCAAAAGTAATTTTTAAAAAGCCGTTGGTTTCTGGATTCGTCTCCATGAGCAAGCTCCCACTTTAAACGTTTCCTGATTACTGGCTGCTTCTCAGGCTAATAAAAGCCGCTAAATCACTGCTAGGACAAAGGTCCCCACTGTGGTGTATAAAAAAGAAGATTTACAGTCATATGCTATGCTGAACAGCCTTGTCAGGGCAACACAGTGCCCTGCGTCTGTGACAGGCTAAAACAAACCACACGCCAGATCTGATTTCAAACTTACATAAGAGGCCAGCGAGGCTGTAGCCTCAGTGCTTAGGAGAATAAACTGGATTGGGAAGAGGCCATGAGGGAGGACGAGTGGGGACCAAGCTGTACAATTAGCATGTGCCTAGTTTTAATGACTGATTTCCTCAGATAGCCAATTCCCAATGTCAATTTGCTCCTTTGCCCATTTTTCTGTCAAACTCCGTCTTTGCTCACCTCTTTTGCACACAGACACACTCGCTATCACACCTGCCACAAACACCACCCGACCACTGGGGTAACTGTATCGTATTTGGCTATATTAACGACTATAGAAAGGAGATGCCAGGTAAAGTTCTAGGATGACAAGATCTCTTTTTAGTGGGGACTGAATTCGTAATACCATCTTACTAGCAAAGAAAGCAGGGGGTACACTGCTATGGCCTTGTGCTACCAAATAGTCACTGGTCATCTGAATTTTCAGGCTAGTATTTCAACTATCTTTCCACTTCTACTGGGACCTTTGTATTAATTCATTCCTCAACAAACAAACAAACAGAAAGCTTGTATTGAAGCTATGATCAGATAAATGCTTGTGAAAACAGAGAGTGGATTACTATTCTTTTTTTTTTTTTTTTTTCAAAGTTATTCAAATTGCATCTGGAAGAGGCTGGACTTCAGGTAGCTCTACACTCCCTTCTAAGGTTTAGCCGAGGCTAAACAGGGCTGGCTGTGCCTGCTCATTATTTATGCAGCTTCCAAACAACAAATGCCTGCAACTGTCCAAAAAGAAATGAAAGAGCCCAGGTGCTTCAGTGAAACATACCTTTCCCTGATGTAGGATAGGAGGACACACACAAAAAGCAATGACGATTGGGCCCAACCTGAGCTTCTTGGGTTGCAACTGTAGAGAAAGGAAGGAAGTCCAGTTCAAAATGCAAATGCACCGCACGAGGCGTCAGGAGGCCCAGGTTCTAGTGCTGGTTTAGATGCTAACAAGCTGGGTCATCTCGAGCAAATCACTTAACTTCTCTGGTTCTCACTTGCCTCACTTTTGCAATAAAGAATTTGATCCAGATCAGCAGTTCTCAAACTTAAGCACAGGTCAAGATGGATAACCTACAGGTCTTACATTAAGCACAAATTGCTGGGCCTTATCTCCAAGGTTTCTGATTCAGCAAGTCTCGGGGTGGGGGGGGTGTGCCTGGGAATTTGCATTTCTAACAATTTCCCAGGTGATGCCAATGTTTTGGGACAGAGAACCACTCTTGAGAACTACTGAACTAGATGATTCCAAAGGATCTGCAAGTTCTGAAGGGCTACACATCATTTTACGGTAGCTCCAAGCAGTTGCATGTTGTTTGTGCCTGGGTCAAGAGAACTAAGGAGTGGTCATAACTCAGCCTCCTGTGCTTTTAGTAGAAAATCACAAGATGCCAGTTTTCATTGAAATCATTTCCTTGATAATTAAAACAGAAGGTGATGACAAGTGTCCCCTTGAAAGTGCAAGATGAATGTTTTTAAAAAATTGGCAATGTATCTATCATAGCTGTACAAATTGACTTGCAAAGACACAGCTGGAAACTCATTTGTTGATAAATTCATGTTGATAGACTCTGTGCTCTCTCTTTTTATCTATTTCTTGCATTTAAAATCATGTCTGTTACAGACATTTCAACATAGTGATTATAGTTAATAATACTGCATTATATACTTAGAAGTTGCTAAGAGAGTAGATCTTAAATATTCCCACCATGGAAAAACAGTGATTAAGTGATGTGCTGCAGGTGCTAGCTAGTGCTATAGTGGTAATCATTTTAGGACACAGAAGTGTGTCAGATCAACATGCTGACTTGTCTGATGTTGCACAACTGTGCACAAACTTGCCCAGTGTCAATTATATCTCAATAAAGCTGGAAAAGATAAAGATAATAAAATAATAATAAAATAAAATCATGTTCGGTATGGGAACATATGTATATGTATAGCTGATTCACTTTGTTATAAAGCAGAAACTAACACACCATTGTAAAGCAATTATACCCCAATAAAGATGTTTAAAAAAAAAAAAAAAATCATGTTCGGTACATAAATTTGATAATCACCGTTGAATGGGACTCTAGTTCTTGGTAAATAAGTGCTGGTCTGTGTAGTTGCTGGTAAATCATATGACGTTAATTCTGGTTCTAGATCTCTTATTGACAAAATGTGACCATAGAGAAGTCATTTCACTACTCTGGGTCTCAAAATTCTCATCTGTCAAATAAGAACATTCTTGCCTAGAATGAACAATATTTGTTTATGATTCTGGATTTCCACATATGTAAGTACATGAAATGTAGATCTGTTTCAGAACCGAAATATAAATGAAAAAAGAGACAAACTACGTAAGTTCCATCTGGTAGCTGTAGATTCAGGGATAAAAAAATAATTGTTTAAGCCATTTTCTCTCACCAGGACTACCCAGAATTGCTTCTGCTTCTGCTCCCTACCCCTCTGTAAAATCCTCCAACAGCTTCTTGCTTCTCTCAGAATAAAGTCCAAATTCCATAGGTTCCTACCCTTCACCAACTCCATCTGCTTTAGATCGTGTTCCCATGGCTTCCTAAACTCTACGGTGACCTTCTTTCTGATCCTTGAACTTGCCAAGTTGGTTTCCTCCTCAGGGCCTTTGTACCAACAGCACCTTCTGTCCGAAATGCTCTCTGGGTTGAGTCCTTCCTTTGATTCAGATCTTTGGAGAGACTGTCCATGACTGCACAATCATATCATCTCACGTCAACTGTACAGCACTTGTTACTGGCTATTTTTCTTGTTGGATATTTATATCTTCATTATCTGTGTCTGTAACCATCTCCTCTGGAAAATGTAAGTTCTGTGATGGTGGGAATCCTCTCTCTATAATGGTCACCCTCTCCTTAGTGCCTAGCAGGGTGCATGGTGCATGACAGATGCTCAATATATTCATGGATAAATGATATTAGAAACATGATATAGGAGAAATTCTTTTGCTCTGTATAGAAACGTGAGCCTACATTAACCTAGCTAAACGTGTGTATTGAATATACTACATACTAGGCACTTTTCTAAGTGCCTTATTTATTAATACATCATCATATTTCACATTTTACAAATGAGGAAATTGAAGCAGAGAGAAGTTAACCGACTTGCTTAAAGTCAGAAAGCCAGTAAGTACGTGGTCAGGATTCAGACCCAGGTTGTCTGTTTTCAGAATAAGTGCTCTTAACCATTATGATATGGGTAGTAAGATGAGGCTCTTAAGATAAGTTCCTCCCTCACCACCCCCCCTCAAATCCATGCCAAATGACTAACCCATTTATGCTTAATCACTTCCACTGATGAGATTCTCACTACTTCAGAATCAGCCCATACTGAAAGCACTGATTTCTGCCTTATTCTGTGATCCCAAATTTCTCCCAATGTTTCCTCCAGCCCTTGGTCCCAGTTCTACTGCTTGAGGCCTATAGAACAAGTTTAATCTCTCTTCCACATGGCAATCCTTCAAGTTTTGGAAGCTACTTAGCATTGCCTCCACAAACCTTTTTTTTGCTAATCTGACCATCCCTTGTTCTTTCAATGGCCTCCTGCATAGTGGGACTTTGGCCCTTTTACTACACTGGTTGCTCTTCTAGTTTATATCCTCTAAAAATTTGGTCCCAGCATTGAATACACTATTTTCCTTATGGTCTGGTCAACATAAAAGAGTGAACGAAGTTTCTCCATCATTATTAATAATTCCATTAATGAATGTTATTAACAGAATTTATAAATGGAGATTAACAGAAAAAATAACTTCATTGATAGCCAAAACACTTAGTGATTCCAACTTTTATTTGAAAATTTTAATTCACTTGAAATTTCTATTTTGTAATGTGGCAAATTCTCTTTTCTTTATTGTGTAACTTTGTGTTAAGACTATCCTTTAGTTTTTAAGTAAAATTAATTTCTCAAGCAAGTTAGTCATTGAACAGTGGCTCACATGACAAGATTTCCTCTTCTAAAATAGTGTTGCCTCAAACTATGGGTCACTATTCTATCAGAGGGTTGTAAAATCTTCTCAGTGGATCATATGTTTTGTCTCAAGTTAAAAACTTATTATGAGGAATGTCAAAAATATAGAATAGTGGACAAAAATAACATAATGAACCAACATGTGCATACCACCCAGCTTCAACAATTATCATTTTATGGCCAATCTCATCTCATTTTATACCTCACCTAATCTCTCTCCTCCTGAATTACTGTGAAACAAATTCCATGCATCATATAATTTCATCTAAAAATAAGAAAATATAAGCACTCTTTATTTATACAACTACAAAGTTATTATCAAATCTAAAAATAAATGCCTCAGTGTCATCACAGTCATTAGTCAAATTTCCAATGTTCTCACAAATATATTCTCTGTACAACCAACATTTAAAAAATTGAAAATAAAATATCAGAGTACAGCACACATAGTAAAGGTAAGCACTATTTTATGACACTTCAGTTTCATCTGTTTGCATAGTTGTGTGTGTGTGTGTGTGTGTGTGTGTGTGTGTGTGTGTGTATACTGGGTCATGAGGAAAAATTTTTTAACAGTTGGTCCTGGTCAAAAAAGTTTAAAAAGGCAAAGTAAAGGTAAGCACTATTTTATGACACTTCCTTCAGTTTCATTTGTATAGTTATGTGTGTGTGTGTGTGTGTGTGTGTGTGTGTGTGTGTGTATACTGGGTCATGAGGAAAAATTTTTTAACAGTTGGTCCTGGTCAAAAAAGTTTAAAAAGGCAGCTCTAGATATGTAGCAACATTATTTACCAATATGCTAAAATCTCTTACTGAGCATAGTTCTTACACATGCTTATCTTGCAGGAATGAGCCCTGGACTCTGCTGTTCACTTGCTTTGTAATTGTGGACAAATTGTTGCACATTAGTTACCTCATCTGGAAAATAAGTGGGTGGAACTAGCTCAAGTTTTCCAAATTGTGATGCTCAGAACAATGGCTCCACTGGGTGTAGTATAAAGGTTTGGAAAATGCCATATACCATTCCCTCAACTTGAAGATTCATAATGCATATTAGCATTTAAGAAGACCCACAAAGAACAGAATCCTATTCTTTTAATATTTAAACCTGTTTTTTTCTCAGGACTTTTTTTTTTTTTCCATGACACTAATCAATGTCCTTGGGTTATCTAGTAAAGCCCCTTCCGGTTCTAATGTTCTACATAGTTCTGTTGCCTAACCTTATGTGATACTGAAAAGTTAATGTTCTTATACAGGAAAGGCATTGCTTTCATTGGAGAAAGATACCTGTGAAGAAAACAAACTGCATAGCCCTGAACTTGGTTGTGAGATTTATACCTCAAAGAGACAATTGCTTTCTTCCAGAGTTGCACCATGGATTATCCTGTGGATTGAGACAGTAATCAGGGCTTGGGGACATCAAACTGATGATGATTGTTGCTGTGTGCCCTGGAGCGTCCAACAGACAGCCTGCCCACACTGCCATGCTGTCGCTGCTCGCAGAGTCTGCTGCTAACTCCAATTGTCAGGCTTGTGCTTCATCCAAAGTTTGTTTTGTAACAACCCTGTCAGGTTTACTGCATCCAGGCTGGCTTGTTTGCCTGCTCTGGCTTCCCAGAGATTCCATTCTGGAAAACAGTACTTTAATATGCCTTTAACAGTATTCTATCTTCCTAGGCTACAACTGGGCCACCCTGTGGCCAGTCTGTACTTCAAGAAACAAAAAAAAAACCAGCCAAGTTCTGCGCACGAAAAACTCTTCGGTAGTTCTATCAAATCAATTAAAAAATATTCATGTTGTGAAAAGCACTCCACAGTAAACTTCTGAAAATCAAACAACAGGTAACCACTAACACTTCTTTTCAGGACAAACTTTTTGTGTTGCAATTCCTCTGAGAGATATTTATATACACCATGGATACTCCTAAGAGTAAACCAAACTAAATTATCTACTCTAAGTCTCTAATTACATTGTATACTTTTAGATGTGGAAAGTTTCAACAATGTGAAAATAAATTTAATTTGCCTCAGTGGGCATGCTTTATCTCTAGATCAGCATTGTACAACAGAATTGTATACAAGCCACGCATGTAATTCAAAATTTTCTAGTAGTCACATTTAAAAAAAAGGAGAAGGAAACAGGTGAAATTTGAATAATATATTTAATTTCACCCAACATAGCCAAAATAGCATCATTTTAACATGCAAGCAACGTGAAATTTATTAATGAATTTATTTATGAGATAATTTACATTTTTGGGGTAGTCTTCAAAATCCATGTGCATCTTAGACGTGTAGAACATATCAATTTGTACCAGCCACATTTAAGTGCTCAACAGCCACATGTGGGGGTGGCTGCCATGTTGGACAGTGCAGCTCTAAATGTTCATAGAAGAGATAACGTCTAACAGGTATTTATTCTTTAGGCTGCCCTTTAGATTTTGCTGTTTATGACCAGCATATGGGATTGCCCTGACAAATGCTTTCTTCCAGAGTAGTTATATAAGAAGAGAAGAGAAAACAATTTGAAGTGACAGCCTTTTCTATCAAATGCACTATCAAGTGGTAATTGAAAGGTAGAAGGGACCAAAGTTAGCATTGCCCAATTAAGAGGAAATTGCAGAGAGCCAGAAATAAAAACTACTTCTCTTCCATTAGAAACTAGTAGAAAAGTAGTTCTCAACCCTGGCTAGGCAAAAAGACCACTGGTGGAGCTTTCAAAATGTACAGTTACCCAAGCCCTACCCCTGATCTGGAGTGGTTAGGGCTGGAAAAGGGTATATTTCTCAAAAGTGAGTTCTGTTCTTTACTGCCATCTAGATGGGTCATTCTAAGTACTTTTCTTTTTATCATGTTTTAAAAGCATATATTTTTTTTTCTACTTGGAAAAAATACTCAAGATCAAAAAAAAATTCTACCTTTAAAACATCAAAGGAATTAACAGTGGGAAGATATAAAATATTTCAAAATACTTAAGAAAATATTGATAACTGTGTTTTTTGAATTGGCGGTTATATAACAAATCGGTGAAATTACTTAGTGTGGCCAGAAGGGAAGGGAATTAGAAACAGCACATGCTCTTACAGTGGAGGATCAGACAGACAGTCTTAAAGGATGCGGATGAGAATGTGAACATGCACAACTTCAAAAGTCTTTAAATACTGAAGCCATTTAGTCCAGTATTCCCATTTTGGTGTAGTCAAAGACTTAAAGAATTTGAGATTTAAATAAAGGACTGGTGTAGCACTATAAACAACAGATTTTATTTGAAAGAACATGAATATTTAATAATGGTACAATTATTAAACAAATATGATGTCTCTATTATCCATAGTATGGGCTATGATGCAAGTTTACGAAAAATAACTAAGATCATGGAAAAAATCCTTAGAATATTTTAAATGGAAAAGTAGGATAGTGAATAGGATACTAAATTTGTTTACAGTATAATCTCAAGTTTAAAAAAACAAAGTATATAACATATGCATAGAAAAGAAGGCTGGAAGAAATTGCACCAATATAAAATTCACCAAGGTGTTCATTAATTTTTGTTAATTTTTTCTTCGAACGTTTCTGCATTGTCCACATTCTCTGCAATGACTAGTTATTACTTTTAAAGTTGACATTACTTTCAGGGTAGCTGCCATGTGCCGCTCCAGGGAGCAGGGGGCCACAGTGTCAATGGCAGCCCCAGAGTGGTGCAGTGCACCGTTTGTGTAGCTGTAAGCAGCAGCTCAGATTATGTTGTAAATCCACTTATTCTAAAAAAAATAAAGTGCAAAATAGGAAACACTAAAAAGAATTAATCTGGACAAAAAATACTGAATTCCGTGGGAAAATCTTTTCTAACCAGGAAGCTCATTTCCAGTATATGGTTTCCCTGTGTTATCCTGGAATTACATATTTTTTACACTTCTCAGCCAACAGAAATTGCTGTTTCAGTGAAGCTGAAGTTGTGAAAATACTTTCTAGATACAAAAAGACAAAACTAACCTGTTATCTTCATAAAGGTAATACCATTTAGTGCAAAAAGTAACGTCTGGGAGTAGAGGAGGTGATGGCAAGAAAAGTCACAATAACAACAGCTAACTCATACACAACAGCTGATTGCCCCCTCCTCCAACCCTCTCTACCATGGTCATCCCATTATTGGTAATGCTATTGCCCTGGGTGTTCACGCTAAGTAAATAAGGAGTCATCCTTGCCTGATCTCTCACAGCCTACATGCAATTCACCAGCAATTCTCTTGGTTCTTTCTTTAAAAAGTATATTGGACACTCAACATTAAAAAAAAATTAAGCCATTTTCAAAGCTACATTTTTGGTCCAAGTCACTCTACTTTGTAACCTGGATTATTAAACTAGCCTGCTAGCTGGTCCCCCTGCTTCCTTACTTGCCTTCTTTCAGCCTATTCTCAGCATCCAGAGGGATGCTTTTAAAATGTAGGTCAGATCATATCAACTCTCTGCACCACCCTGGAATGGATTCCCATTTTACACAAGATAAAACTAAGTCCTGTACAATGGTGTACAAAGTCCTATGTAATCCTGGATTATAGGAATCACTGCCTCTCCTCCCCCTATTAATTCTGCGACCTTATCTCCTTGCTCACTGCTGTTCATTTAACACATCAGGTGTTCTCTCACCTCAGGGCTTTTGCTATTCTTTCTGCTGGGATGTTTTTCAGCAGATATCCACATCCCTCGCTCCCTCACCAACTGGAGATCTTGGCACAAATTTCACCATTTCAGTGAGGCCTCCCTGACCATCCTATTTAAAATCACAAGCCTCTAGGGTCTACTATGAGAATTTCCCACATCAGCTGTGACAAACCTTTTCTAATCTTGGTTCTTCCCTCCTAATCTTATCTCCTTCACTGTCAGCAGAGGATCTTTTGTCCTTTGTTAACTGACAGGTTTGTGTTTAAAAAATGATTAAAGAAGACAATTTAGGTGATACAAACAAACTTTACTTAATACTTCATGAAGCGGATGGTCTCCATTTGGTCTCCATTTACAAGATGGGGCAGAAGGCAGGAGGCTTTTATAGGATAAAGAACAAGGAAGAGAAAAATAGAAAATATCTGATTGGCTGAGGCCTCAGAGTCAACCTCGTTTGGGGTAAGAAGGAACAAGGAACTAAGTATAGAGCCCAGAGTGTTTGGGATTAGCTGACTGGATATACTGAGTTTCTGGTTAAGGGGAACATTTACAGGGTCATGAAAGTTATCAGGGTTTTGGATTGCTGACCTGGTACCCCTGGCATGAGCGGCTCCATCTTGGGTCTAGAAATTTATTTCAACATTTGTAATTATTAAAGCTTAGCTAACCTATCTTCTTGCCTCTGTTACCTCTAAATCTTAATATGCCTCACCTACCCTTCTTCTTTCTATTCTTCTTTCTTCCAAGGAAGATAAAAACTTCTTATTTAAAGGCATGCTCTATGCCCATGCTCAAATTCCATCTCTTCCTCCCTTCCTCTGGGCCATGTCTCACAGGGATCTCCTCTCATACGTATTTTCTTATGGTTTTCATCCTTTCTACCAACATACACACATACATAGATCTCTCCTCTTAAAATAAACCAAGACTATCCAACAAATTTTAATCCTGATATTCTTCTTTGCTTACTCTCATTGTCAAAATTCTCAGAACATAGCCTTTTCCTCTATTTTTATCACCACTAATTCACTCATAAGAGATTTAGGTCCAATCCTAAACCATCTGAATCTGAATCTGAATCTCTAGGTGTGTGTTCTGATTACATGCATTAAACGAAAACAACAACCACCATCAACAAATCCATAGGTGATTCAAATGCACAGCTGGGCTGAGAACCACTGTCTCAGCTCCTAGCGGTTTGTCTGTTGTGTCTCAGAATACTTTCCCTCCAGGCTTGTCAGTGATGAACCTTCTAATCACTAAAGGCAGTAGTTTTTTCTCAGCTCTCTTCTTCCCTGAAACTTGCATCAATTTTTGATGCCACTGATTATGCCCTCTTTCTAACCCCTCCCCCACTTTTTTTTTCACTTGCTTCTGTGACAGACTACTACACTATTTCTTTTCTTTCTTGCTGCATCCTTTGTTAGCACCTCTTCCTCCTGCCTCCTAAATGAAGACAATCCTGCACGGTTCCTACCTCGGCCTTCATCTCCTACCTCACTGTATCCTTTATCAGAAATAGCAGCTGCTTCAGCAATTTCAACAATGACTGCCCTGAATATGATTCCTCACACTCACATATCTCGCCTTCTAGGTGTAAACCCAACTTTCTACCGTTTTCTCACTGTAACATCAAATCTACCATATCTAAAATCAAACCCATTGTTGTTCTCCATAGTCCCAGTTTGAAACTTATAAGTCATTTTTAAACTACTCTATCCAGGTCGTCTCCAATAATCAGAGGCCAAAGGCCACATTTTCTCCTTCTGCCATGTCTTTGTTTTTCCTATAAGTAGGAAAATTCTCATTCCTACCATTCTCCTAGATTAATACAACAACCTGTAAATATCTTTCTGTTCCTAGTTCCTCTCTCTTTTTTTTAATGTCTTTACATTCTCTTAGGTGAATATGTCTGAAACAAAATATTGAATCTGCCATCTCCCTGATTTAAAGCTCTGCCGATAATCTATTTATCATTGGTTCATGCTAATGATAATATACATATAACCCCTGAAAAAAAATGATTTTCAGGTAAAATACAAGTAACTAAACTCTAATTTCCATATTGCAGGTTGTTTATTCTCATGTTCATTGTAAATCTCCAAAAAGGATGTATGAAGTGTTTCAAAACACTTGAGCTGGGAACTTTCTTCTCTTTAGAGGAACTGCCCAGCTTAACCAGACTATTTTTCTACAACTTCTCATCCACCTTCTCATCTCTCTGCCTTTACCCTAGCTTGTTCCTCTTCTTAAGGGTACTTTACCTCTTTCTCTGATTTTCAAAGGGTTTTCTCAGACATTATCATTTTACAAAACCTCTCCTGATCACCTAAATTGGAGAATTGGATTTGTCTATCTATTGGAACAGAGAATGACTTAGTCATGATCATGTTAGATATATTGACTGTGAACATTGACTTGGGTTGTTTCAAAGAGTCCACTGGGCTAGATTCCCTTTTTGTATAAAATAATGGAGAGACTGGATGGGTGCAAAAGTCACTACAGTATTACTCCTAGTAGAAGGAGAAGAGGAGAATTCACATTTTGTGGAGTACATCATAATTTCCAAAGAATTTTTAGTACATTTCCACATTTAAGTGTCACAATCTCCTGTACGGCTAATCCCAGTTTCAAGATGAAGTGAATAAGTTTCTGAGGGGTGAAATGCTGCCCACCCTCCACTCTCTCGATTGCATACAACTAGTTAGTGGCCATGCTGAATGCAATTTCTAAAGATCTGTTTTCAAAGTTTATATTTATTCCTCTGAATGATGGGGAACTCGCTGTGCCGTCTGCCATCCTTCTGCAGACTGGGGTGGACTCAGCTGATGGAGCTGGCTGGGTGGGGGGAGCCTTCCACCCTCGGGACCCCTGTGCACATTGAAGAGAGAGGCATCTCTGTACCTGTTCCTGCCAAGATGTGTATGGTAAAAAAAACCCAGGGGAGGGCTGATGGTGATATGGCCCCAAGTCAAGGACTTCCATGAGCTACTGTATTGCATGAGAGCTTGTTGAGGCAGAGGCTGGAGGGAGCAGAGTAAGCACGGAGGGAGGTGGGAGAAGAGGCTTGGGCCCTGAAGATGAGTGGTAATTTACCCCAGAACTAGGCCTCAAAGTCAGGACCACTCCCACAGTGTCTGTATTTATTTACTTATTTAGACCCACAGTATGCAAATTAGAAAATTATAATGCAATCAAGGGAGCACATCTCTTCCCCCATCTTTCGCTTTAACAATTTACAGGACTGAAACTGAAGAACAGTCTTTATGTGTGTCTGTGTGTGTATGTGTGAAGAAAAAAGGGCTTGCTGTACAGGTATGGGCCTTTTCAGCCTCCCTCACGTGACCAGATAGCAATCAACATCAATAGCTGTGTCCTCAAATCAGAAGGATAATGATAGAGAATGGAGCAAATAGAGGCACCGAGGTAAATGGCAAGCCTGAGAGTGTTTGGAGGAGGCGGGGGCAGAGGCCTAGTAATGAAGACAAAATAAGAAAAGTGAAAAGGTATTGTGTCCGCTGACAGTACATTTCACTGGCTCTTCTCCACCAAAGAGAGACACTAGCACAATATCCTTAAAGATTCCATCCAATTTAAGCCCTAGGTCAAGGGATTGGCAACAAAATCCTCTAGCAGTTTGAGTCTAGCTTCAAGGTGCTCTATTCAGTTGCAAGCTCACATCACATCCTAGTTTATACATATAGATGAAACTAGGCTTCATATTATAGGCATTTAGCTGAGACTGTGTTTCTCAGTAATTTCCTTTCATGCTCTGATGAAGTGATATTAATTTTCTTTGCATTACTACAAAGGAAAACATCTCCCAACTCTCTTTTAAAGATCATTGATAGAGGATTATATTAGCTTTTTAAAAAATTAATTAATTAATTTTTTTTAACATCTTTATTGAAGTATAATTGCTTTACAAGCGATTAGGGAGATACTATCTACAGACTCGATTTGTTTTTATTTGAACATATATACATTATTTCAACAGTTCCAACTCCTTTGGCTTGCTCTTCCATCAATGTAAGATTTTTATTTTTTAATTAAAATTCCTTGGACTTCTGAATCAATATATTTTTTATCTCTACAAGTTTTTTTTTTTCAAATATGCTCAGTCTTATTTATTGTCTCTCATTGATTACTCACATATTATATATCACTTTTTATTTTCTGAAATATAGTTAACACACTGATTTTATATTTTGGATCTTATAATTCCAATATCTGAAGTCTCCGTGAATATAGTTTTTCTGTCTAGTGTTTCTGTCAGAGTATCTTATTTCCTTCAGCGTTTTGGTTATTTTTTATTTTTAACTTACATTCCTTAGAACTTTGTGTGAATTCTTTGAGGTCTGGACTGAAGTTTCATTTTCCAGAGAGGATTTCATTTGCTTCTATTAGGTACCTGAGGGTACTACTAATTATTTAAAATACATTTTTGGATTAGATTGGGCTTCCCTTCAACCCCCATGTAAGCAGTATAAATTTGGGCTGCAAATCCACACGAGGACTGTTTTATGGTTATTAATTCTCAAGAAAGATATTTTTGCCTCTAATGTCAAGGTTGAGGCATTCCTGGCTCTTCCTAATTTTATGTGGGGGTCTCATTAGACTCCCCATTTGGGGAAGGTCCTAAGATCATGATACTGTCTTTTGAACTCCCCACCTACTCCCTTATAGGCATCAAAATGGAAGCCTATGAAGGGTGGCAGATGGCTTGGGGATGAAAGACAACTTACATGCTTCCTTCCCTCTCTTGTTCTTGATTAGGTATGTTTGTAAGTTTACTGAAGGGAAAGCATTTTTCCACACAAAACTTTATATTTAAACTTTGAAAATCTCTCTGACAATTTAAACACACTCCAAAATTATAACAACCCCTTTCCTAGAACACCTCCAAAATGATATATTTGTGAGGTTGTTCATTGAGCATTGTTTGTAAAAGCAAAAGACTGGAAGCATCTCAAATGATCAATGAAGGAATAACTGAACCAAGTATGGTACATCTATTCCATGGAATACTATGCAGCTGTAAAAATGAACAGATAAGTGATCTGGTAGTATAGAGAAAGTTCTCTGTACTAATCACAAAATACCTTAAGATATATTAAGTGAAAAAAAGCTAAGTTACAAAATAGTGTATATTACATTCTACCTTTTGTACAGTAAAGGAGGAAATTACTAATATATTTTCTTATTTGCTGTATGTATTGACTTATTTACTTAACAAACATGCACCTAACACTTTCATTTGTCAGGAACTCTTCTAGGTATTTTTAAGAATATCAAACCAATTCATCCTCATTTAAGACCCTTTAGGCAGATACTACTAACCCCACTTTTGCAGATGAAGAAATTGAAACATAGAGAGGTTAAATAACATGCCCAATATCACATAGCTAGGAAATAGAAGGATACACAATAGCTGCAGATGATAAGCTGGAGGAGGCAGGATGGGGCACAGTGGGAGCAGATGTGGCAGAGGTAGGAGAAAGAGGTCTCAGTGGGTATCCTCTTACATTTTTTCAAACTGTGTTGACGAATTATATATTCAAACAAACAATGATATAATTTTTAAAAGTATCCAACATTTTTAGTTGTTTACAGTGAAAGGTATTTAGTTGCCATATTGCTGGAAGAAGAAGTTCCAAGGGTAGTTTGTAAATCCTTTTTATTCCAGCCTTCCCTTTCTGACACCCAGATGAAAAAAATCTTCTTATTTAAATAAAACACTCTTTCCTTTACCATCTTATTTTTTTTTAAGATTTTTCTTTTTTTTGATGTGGATCTTTTTTAAAGTCTTTATTGAATTTGTTACAATATTGCCTCTGTTTTATGTTTTGTTTTTTTGGCCGAGAGGCACGTGGGATCTTAGATCCCTGACCAGGGATCGAACCTGCATCCCCTGCATTGGAAGGGGAAGTCTTAACCACTGGACCACCAGGGAAGTCCCTCCTTTACCGTTTTAAATTAGAAAACGATGATTGCTTTTGTGTCTGGGAGATGATTTAAGGGCTGAAACAAGAAGCAAAGTTACTTTGTTTTTGTTAAAAACTTTTTTTTTTTTTGAGGGGTTGGGTGGATAGATGATCTGATTATTTAACCAGAAAACTTAAGATTTTTCTGGCATTGTGCTTGAAATGGTATATTATTTTAACCCACACATGGAATTCATGGTAAAAGGTGGCTCCATCCCACTACCCCTGGTTTCCTTTACCCTGCTTTATTTTATTCCTTTACCCTGCTTTATTTTAGTTCATTGCATTTATCAATAAACGCCATTTGTATTATTTTTGTTGTCATGTTTATTTGTTCACGGTCTGTCTCCCTTACTGAACTAATGAATAACATGCTTTGTGAGGGTGAGGACCTTGACTGGCTTATTGATGCTGTAGCCCAGTACACTTAGAAACAGTGGCTCCCTTTCAATAAATATTTATTGAAGTTATTAATAGAAAGTCCCAGTTTAAGCTCTCTATATAAATATATACATTCAAAGTAAGCAGGGTTTTGTTTTGTTTTTTGTTTTTACATTGTTTTCTGTTTATTTTATTCTCATCCAAACCACAATCAATCTTGGAATGCTGCGCATTCGTTTTCATGGCATTATGGAGTTAGTTTCTCTAAGGACATTGCATTTCAAGGGGTGTTACAAAGAGAAACCAGCAACCTCTAAATGAAATCTAATGCAAAACTAGGACTTTAAGAATCAATGGATGTGGGCTTCCCTGGTGGCGCAGTGGTTGAGAGTCCGCCTCCCGATGCAGGGGACACAGGGTTGTGCCCCGGTCCGGCAAGATCCCACATGCCGCGGAGCGGCTGGGCCCGTGAGCCATGGCCACTGAGCCTGCGCGTCCGGAGCCCGTGGTCCGCAACGGGAGAGGCCACAGTAATGAGAGGCCCGCGTACCGAAAAAAAAAAAAAAAAAGAATAAATGTATGTGGTTATCTGTGATGTTTGCTTAAATTTCTCTGCTGTAGGTCTTAATTGATTGCGTACTTTCATAGATACTGACAACATATGAAACGTTCCTGGATACCATTCTACAGAATTTGTTGTACAATTTGACTTGATCTTTCTCATCTCACAGGAAAAGTAATTTTAGTTCAGTATTTATTTTTATATTTCTATATAATCATGAGTTGGGGATGAGAGTGTAGCTCAGAATTTTATTTTTGTGTTTTATTGCAATACAATCCATTAGTAAAGACAGTTCAGGAATAAAAACAATAGCAGCCACCATCATCTTCGTTGAGGTGGTTATTATTATCTCTGCTTTATAGATTAAGGAGTTGGGGATCAGGGTTGGGTAAATTGCCCAAGGTCATCAGTCAAGCTGGGATTCAAACGCAGTTTGACTGACTCCAAAGTCCATACTCTTAATCACGACTGGATTACTTCCCTTTTACTGTTTAACTTTTCCTTTTAACCCTGTTTATTTTTTATGTTTGCATCCTTGTCTTCTATTGTAAGCTACTCAAAAGTTATTTTATTAAGTACATTGCACATAATAAATACATACATACATTTATAAGTGCCTCCGAAAGTCCCATTTTATTTGCATACTAATTGAATAATTAATAATAAATAATTGAAGTACACAGTATTTATAATAGTATTGCTGAAGCCAAACACTAACAGAGGAAGCACTTTCACAATAAATTATACCAAATAGATGGTCTCTTGAAAGTGTTTTCCCTGCTTTCCAAATCCTAGAGTTTTGTTTTCTTTTATTCATCTTTAATTTTTTAATTGAGAGGGTGAACACTGGGCAAATGCAGATAAATTTCTCCAGTGATAACATTTCTTTTCATTAATTAAAATTATCCAAGTGTTCTTCTTGAGAACAAGAATATTGTGTGTTTCACTAGTTAACAAAAATCTTATTATTTCCATGTCTGTACTGCTAAAACTCATCAAATGACTTTTAAAACTTCAAATGGCATGAAACTAGTCAGCAGTGAAGGTCTTTGAAAATGTTTCATTTTGAGCTAATGAATAAAATGCTTACTTTTGAAGAAGGATGAATAAAGTTAAAATGTCATTCTTGTTTTTAAGAAAACAAACACCTGCTTGAAGGTTTCTTATATTTAACCAGAGTCAAGGGTTTCATGTGGAGGAAACAAATTAGCCTTTTCAAGTTTTAGGAGACTCTATGGGGACATTCTTTTGCGTAGACAAAAGTAAGAGGAAAAAAAAATAAACCCTTTAAGAACTAGAAAGCCATGTGCAGAAAAAAGTCTGTGATTTCAGAGGCTTAAAACATTAATGCTTCATTCGCCTCTGTTTACTACATAAGTCTTTATTCTTCATATCCCCTAAGCAAAAACAGATTTTTGTGCCAGGAAGCATGCGGAAGAGGTAATGATGAAGGAGGCATTGCGGTGTTCTAGAAAACAATAGAATAGATTAGGAGAATAAAGATCTGCATTCTTCTTTCACCTCTGTTCCTAACTGGTTCTATAGCTTAAGTCATTTAACCTCCTGGGGCTCAGTTTCCTTATTTGTAAAATGGGTCTTTTACCTGTCTTGTATCTCCCAATGCTTCTGGGAATCAATTCAAATAAGTAAACTGTATGTACAAAGGATAGAAGTTCAATATCAATATAACAGAGAATTCTTCCTTATGTGGGTCATGGGGATGTTCACACATTTTAGGAAAGCTTAAAAATTCTTCTTTTTCTATGCAAGTTAAAAGCTTTTTGAATGGCAGATATTAAACTGCCATCTTTATCACTGTCTTACCAGGTGACCTTGGGCTAGTTAGTCAGCTGATATTTCGTCTTTGTAGTTTTTACATCTTAAGAATTTCAGGGTTTTTTTCTTTTTCATGCTATGGGAACAATTTTATAAATGACTCCAGCTACACAATCCGTTTTTGGAATCTTGAAGTTACTGATGTAGTCTTATTACTACTGCAGGATGATCAGAGTGAGCAACTGGATTGAAATGATAGTCAACTGGATTTGCTACAGAAAGTGAGAGAAAGAGAGATTTTGAGTTGTTTATAATCTTAACTGACCAAACATTTGAACAAATCGTATTTTAATGTACCCCAAAGAGGTGAAGGATTTCAGGTTATGTATTTTCAAGAACTTAGATGAACTCAAAGAATTAGTCTGCTAACATAGTGTCCTCTCTGTATATTATCCTATAGAAATATGTCAGAGTTAAAATAATTCCCCTAATCGCCTCTTCCTCTTTTACCTCCTCTTACTTTTCCCCCCCTCCTCCTTCATCATCATCATCATCACCATCATCAAATACTGAATTCCTACTCAGTTTCAATGTAGTGTCTTAGTTCCTTTTAAGCACAGTACCTATAACAGCTGACTCCCCCCTTTTTCTAAACCTAAAGACAAGGTGTTATTTTAACCATCTAAACTGGAATAAACCTGAATAAGGTCTTGTCTTCTCTTAGTGGAAGTAAATTTAATGGAAGAATTTAATACTTTACGTAAGCAGAGAAATTTGTTATATTTTATGAGACTGTGCAGTAAATTTATTTTTTAGATATAGTTTTCTTTTTTGCTTCCTTTTGAGATAATCAACAACAATCCTAAAATCTTACAGTATTTATTAATCAAGTCATTTGTTTTTAGATTTAGTTGCTTATAAATGACTAATGTTAAAATACATTTAATCCGTGCACCTCCTATCTATACATTCCAACATACACACATTATTAATAGATTTCTTTTATTAGCAAGTTACTGCCTTCTGAATTTGGACAGCTCAGGAGAATGATTTCCACCTCATCCTTTGAAACATTTCTGACACAGCCAGGCATTTAATTTTGTGAATATGTTTACCATAAAACAACAAAGGGCATTTCTCTAAAATCCATGTAAATACGAAAGCCACTTTTCAAAGTTCATTAGTGGAGAGATAAAAGTAGGAGGTTTTGATTTCATGAGAGTAAACAGAAGCCTCTGGAGAGTACATTTCACTGGAAATAGGAGGGCAAAGACTGGAAATTTTATCCCAAGATTTTTTCATCGTCATCCTAACCACAGCACTGGAATCCCAGCAACATGAACACAGATCCTCATTAGCCAGAGGCTCCCTTGATTTAGCCACTCTGAGTAACTTAGAAACAGGTGGGAAAAGAAATCTGGGTAGTCTTCAGCCAACGGACAATGTAAATCCCTCTTCTGCAGCACAAAGATTTGTTTTTTCATCTCCTTTCTCTATGTATTTTAATAAAGTGAAGAGAACAATATGTCTGTTTTTGTAAGATGTACACACACGCACACATACTTCTATGTTGCTTTGGGAAAGACTGCCGTTTTTGTGTAAAATAACTGCATGTTTCACCTTGTTCTCCAGGGCTCCGAATTGCCAATCTTGTGATGCACTGTCGCAACTTATGCGTGACTGACTGGTTACAGAGCCTGCTGATCTATATGGAGAGGTGAGAATTTGTCACCGTGTATAAGCAGAAAGATCAGTCAGATACAGTGATAGATCTGTTCTTTGCCTGGATTCGTCTGCTGCTATATTAGGGTAGCTCGGCAGCTGCCAAATCCAATTGTGAGCCTGGTTTTGTGGTTGAAAAAACCGAAAAAGAAGAAATGATGTCCTGACATAGCCACCATGGGGTACAGTAACAGCAGAGTGAAAATATTATTGTCATCATTACATCAAAATCTTCTCTGACTCCATATTCACCCCAGGGGGTGCAGCAGCTACTTCAGCATTTTTTCTCAGGCACCACAGGGAGAGTTCATATATTGGGGCTTTGGGGTTCAAGTTAGCATCTGGGGTAGAAGTGGGTGGACAGGGCCACACAGAACTCATTCTGACTTTTTCCAGGCCTGCTAATTAGAATCAGCATTTGTAATTAAAAATTAAGCCAGCACTCTGGTGCCAAGGGCAAAATATGGTCAAATGACCCTTACACAAGCTGTAATAGTGTGCTATGAAAATATGACAGATTTTGCAAAACTCATTAATGATGTTAAAGACAATGTGCTCATTAGATTGGAGGGTATAAAATGTGCACAGTAGCTTATCTGCCTTTGTGTTCATTCACTCAGCTGTGTTCATTACTATTCATGTGGATTAAAGAGAGGAAAAAGAAATAAGATCAAAGAAATAATATCAAGCCATTCTCAATCATATTTAACTGGTGCCCTTTGACAATCAACCTCTATTCAGCATTCCAAATCTGAGGGAAACTTCTTTCTTAGAATGCTCTTCACTCTCTAAGAGAGTGCTCAAAGGCATGTTGTTTATTCTTTATCCCTTTATGAACCTGGCCATTTTAACAACAGGAAGAAAACAGCAAACACAGGAAAGGAATACTTATGAAATAGAAGGAGGAACTTCAACAGGAAAGTCACATTTAAATTCAGTCTGCAGGAGAACACCCAGAGGAGAAATGAATAATTTTGTCAAAAGATCAGTAATGAGGGTGCCATAGTTGCCACTGACTTTTTGGATGGATTGGTGTTCTATCCACTACAGGACAAAACAATGAGTCAATGGCAAAGCAGCCATCTTTAATGGGCACTCTGCCAAACTCATTGGGCAACATTTTTTTTCAAGAATGTTATCACCTTCTAATTTTTTTAGTAAGAAAACAAAAATCAGTATTAAAAGTCTGATATTTTGGCCACAACGCACACATTAAAATTTTTAAAAACATTTCTCCAAGTTCCTCCTAATTGAAGAATCATAACCACTGTAGCTCATGGATATAATAACAAAGCCAATCTTGTAAGAGCTGGTGCCATTACCTTCCCGACTGACATTCAGCCCTGCAATCAATTTAAATAAGCTTGACAGGCCCATGCAGATTAAATGAATTGTTTGAAAGTTAGGGGGTGGATTTTTTAAAAAAAATAAAACAACAAAATAATAAGGATCAGAGCTTGTTAACCCTTGGAGAATTGTGCTGTGATGAAAACAGGGATGCTGAAAGGACTCCACTAACATCTTATTGCCATTAGCACTATTCCAGGTGGAGATGTTGCTGTCACAGTCACTGTTAGTAATTTTTCAGGACATTTTACAGAACATTTCAAAAGTGCAGATCTCATCATATTCCCAGAGTGTGAACAGCTGAATAAGGACTCCTGTAGAACGATAAAGAAGAGTCCTGCAAAATTTTGCATAAATATGAGGAAAACCACAAGAACAAGATTTTGACAACGACTGGATCCTATCAGAGGAAAGCATCTATCATTTTGCCTCACGGGGAAATTGCATTTGTGAGATAATTCTATAAAGTTGATTAGAAAGACTCTGAACAACATGTGTGCAGAGCAGAGGTACCAAACTCAAATGGCTAGGCAGGTAGTGCAATAAGTGAGGCAAGTGCAGAGGGCCCCAGGAATAGAGAGTGAACGTCCATCTAAGGAGGGAAGCCACTCCTCCGTTCCAGTGGTCACCCTGTGAGAATGGTGGCCCAGAGCTCCTGACTTTTTAAAAGAGAAACTGGACACCTGGATTTTTCAGAAGTTTCCTGTTTTTAAAATCAGGACAGTTTATTCAAAATGCGCCCAAACCATAAACTAACAACAACAAACACCCAGTGAGATTCATCACACCAGCTGCCATTTGTATTTATGGAGTTTGTTATCATGCTATCCATGTTTATTGAGAGTCTCCTGAATATAAAGTTCAGTATTGATGCTCTGAAGGACACTGTATATCTTGAAGGCAAGAATTTTACTCTTAAAGAGTACGATGTGTACCTGGGGAACCAAGTAATGAAAGCAGCCCTCCAACAGTCCTAGAAAAGTACAGTATAACATTGCACTCTTCCTTCTAATTCGTAATAATGAGTTCATTAGACTTTTTGAGGAGTAAAGACCGAGAGGAGTGAATGAGACTGGAGAGAGAAAATAAAAACTAAGCTCAGAGTGATGTTTTGGGCAGAATATCAGACATGATCACCGAAAAAAAGGGAAAAAATGGGGGAGGGAGAAGAACTGGTTAGATTTTTGAGTGATCTTCACAGGTATACATTTCTAGCTAATGTGACTGCTGTTGAAATAGGATTGCATTTACATTTGTTCATTTCCCTTATGTGCAGAAAAGCACAGGAAAGAATTACAGAAATATTCAGGTTTTGATTCTTAGAAACTAATATTGACTGTAGAGGTCATGGATAGCTGATCAAGGATAGGTAAGGCTGAAAGAAAATTTCTGATTGCAAACAATTCTGCAGCATTATATGTTCTTTTATTTTTATTCAGTGTGACAGTGTGTCAGCTTAGATGAAAAGGAACACTGAAGGTTTTTCATGGGCTTCAAACATCACATAGCATTAATTCCGATGAAAAACTTTCAAGACATGACTTTAAATGGCAATAATTTTGACACCGTGAATTTCAAGACGAATTCATCACCCCTTCCATATAAACTGCACCCCATGTGCAAGAAGACTTAGCAGTTTTTATAAAAAATTCCCATGCAAGGTTTATCATGTTTACATTCAAATTTTAGTGGGGAAGGGTGGAGAGAGAAAAGCATTTCTGAGTTATATTTATTTATCTTTCAAAAAAAGATACCATAAAAGATGTAGGGCTTGTTATTTCTTTTGTATATTAAAGAAGCCAAATAACAATGAAACTTGATCGTCATTCTATTTAAAGAAGGCAATTATGCAGTGGTTATACATATCTGTAGCTCAGATGTCTCAACCTAAGATGTCTGAGCCCTATATACTGATCTCATGACAGAACTGCATTTCACAGGAGGATAAAAATGGCATAAAACTACAATCTTGGTATTTCTGAAATGGGAACGCCATTCACTCAGGGAGAGACATTCAGTCTCCCCAGTACCTTCAGATCTTCACTTTATATTTGGATGTAATACGTAGACAACTGGTAGCTTTGGGGACATTTTTGATTTGACTGTGCATATGGCCCTAGTCTGAAGGTGGAGTCCTGCACCTATTAGAACTGGCAGATTCAGGGTTATGGCTACATCTCAAAAAGCAGAAAGCTTGAAACTAGCATTTAACCTTGATCAGTCATTGTCACTTAAGTAATCGGTGAAATCCCAGTGTTTAGGCTGTCAGTTTATACCTTCAACAAAGTGTGAGCTCATTTACGATGACTGAGAACTCTGATTCAAAGTAAACGTCCTGCCCAGCAAAGTGTTCCCATGTACTGGGAGTCTCTTCATGAGATAAATAGTGTCTTTAAGGGAGCACTATTTTTATATTGCAGGAGAAATGTTGAGATTAACAGTAGAATAGTCTAGCACCTTAAGAAACAACAAAGAAAAAGGAAAGGTTATAAATAAATTGACTTCTGGGTTAAGAATCACATTTAATAAATGGGGATGATAAGAAGGAAGGTGTCATTTAAAAATGTCTCAAGTATTCACTGGGAAATGAACAATTAGTCCATATTAGAAATAAAGCCATCTTGAGACCAGGAAGAAGGGCTGACGGCCTTAACGTCTTCCTACAGGGAGGAGTGAGATAAAGGAAAATGAATGATTTCAGGCCACAAGCCATCGGTGTTTCTGTCTGACTGTGATTGCCAGCATAAATAGCATGGTTTGACAATTTCTCCTCTGCTTGGTCCAGCGTCCCTGGATCTACATGATAAGAAAGAACAAATTTCCTCTTCAGGTGGCCATATGGCCAATTTTACCTGCAGAAAGCTATGAGATTTCATAGCAGCATCCACAACTTGGTTGGTGTTACCTTTAAAGATATGGGGTTCACTTTAATTGTTGGGGCTTTAGTTGGCTTCAAATTCAGGCTATATCTGGTGTGACAGTTTTGATTTTGCTAAACCCAAAGTAAAGATGGAGAATTTACAGTCAACTCTCAAAAGGAGTGAATAAAATCATGTTTTTTTCCCCAACTACTAAAATCTAATGAAGATAAGATTTTACTTCTATTTGGAAAATATTTTGGTTATGTGTATGACCTTTCATCATACTTGGGCTGGAATTTGGATATATCTTAGAGATTTGTAGAAACAGAAAGGGAAGATCAGTTTTCAGAAGAAACATGGAGTGCCTGTAAGTTTGGGGTGAGAGACAGAATATTTACACTAAACTGTTGCCTAAGCATGCCATGAGTCGCATACACTTTCATTTGATACAGCTCTGAAGTGTTACTAAATTAAGATATACTAGTTTAATAATAAATCCTCATATTTAAAATAGAAACTAGGGAATTAGCTTTCATTCCTCTAGGTAATCATGCTCTTCTACATACTGAAATGTAATAATAAAACTTACAGTATCCAACATTGAGTGCTCACTATGTACTAGGCACTATTCAAAACACTAAAAAATACTTTGTATTAGCTCTTTTAAATGCATTTACTACTTTAATTCTCACAATAAGGCACTGAGCCAGGTGATATTATTATGCCCATTTTAAAGATGAGAAGTTGAGGCAAAGAAAGGCTTAACCGTCAAGGATTTAAATATTGGAGAAATATGCAGGGATTCTACAAGGAGCAGAGACAAAAGAGAGGTTTTTGTTTTTTATGGTTAACCACTAAACTGTTAAATGTGATCTTAGTGTTATATTTTTTCTAGCTTTGTATTACCTATTCTCAGCTTATTTATTCCTTATTTATCTCTTTATTCTTCTGTTCAATCCTCTTGCCACTACAAACTACCCTTCTTTCCTTTTTTCCTCATTTTTCCAATAAGAAAACTCAACTTTCAGAAGTCCTTGGGTTACAATATTTCTTCCTTTTATGAAGAAAATAAATATTATCATGTAAAAGTCCATGATTTCAAATTCTATGACAGCATGAAGAATTTTTTCTTAATTATGAAATATATGATACTTGCAAAAATACTTCCTCCATTTCTTAACCATCTTCATGGATAGAAAACATGGCAATTCCCCTGGAAAAAGTAGTCACGTAAAGAGAATTCAGTCAACACTTTGATGAAAGAAGCTTCATGAATTTGAATACTGCTGATCTAAATCCTAGCTCCAACACACTAAGTAGGTAACCTTGGGAATGTTATTTAACTTCTCTTAGACTCATAGCCTCACCTAAAACATGGCAGTAATAACTGTATCCACTTCATCTGACTGTTGCGAGGATGAAAGGAGATAAATGTAAATCTCCTAGCAGAATGCCTGGGATAGAGTAGGCACACAACAAATGTTAGTATTCTCACCAGTGCAACAAAACCTAGAACAAAGCACACAGAACTAGTACCTAGTAGCTCTTAGATCAATGTGAATGCAGCATTACCTATGAAGAAGAAAATAATTTTAGTGATACTACATAAGAAGAACATATTACATTCAGAAGAAATAATTTTCAGTTTGTCCCTAAAAGGTATTGAAAGCCTAATTATACCCTCAGAGTATAAAACTGCTTCAGGTGTATCCACAGCCAATCCCCGTCTTGCTCTCTCATTTGTTCACAGTTTACAGGTGGGAAGAGTAACAAGACATTGGCCTGGCACACTAAATCCTGCACTGAAACATCTAGGGCTGCGGCTTCCCCACTACCAGACACACATCTGTGCAAGGTGAGATTAGGAGACACTTGAGACATTGATGCCTGAGGCCTGCATTACTAACCATAATAAACATTTTTCTTTTTTCAGTAAAACAAATATGAAGGGAGCAGCTGCACTAGGAGAATAGGATTTTCACAGTTACTTCTAGTAATAACTGTGCTTTAAAAGTGTTCTCAACACTTGGACAATAAGGGACAGAGCCCACTCCCTTTATGTAGATTACAGTTTTACTCAAGCAGGGTAATTTCCTGCTCACCTTTTCCTTCAAGGTCTCTCTGTTACTTGCCCCAACAGAAAAATGATCTCTTGTTTTATGTCACTGAAGTTTAGGGAAAAGGAAGTGACAGATTTGGAGTGTCTTTTAAAAGCAGATAGATAGTTTAAAAATATATTATAGCAAACTATATTTATGGTCATCTGTTGATAGTCTACATAGATCTCAGTCTTGGAAGAGTAGCTCTGAAACTCCATTTGGAAATCATGTGAAATTACGTCATCACTCACAACATGGTGTTAACAGCTATCTATCTTCAAGTGCATGAAGTCGACCAGTTACCCTATAAACATGCTGCTGGGGAGATATACACACAGAGAAATATTTTGGAAGAGTGAAAATATTCTTAGTCAAAGTCTGGCCTCGTTTGCAGTGACAAAATGGATTTGAAGGACAATTTCTAAACTCGTAAAAAATGCACATGATACGTTGTGCATTTGTATGAGTAGACTTGAACTCAGGCCTTGGAAATCTTAGACAAAGCTTGAGATTCTGCGGGCTCTGTTCTCTCTTCTGCAAAACCAGGGGGGAGGGGGTTGAACTAAATGACTGAGTTTGTGAATTCTAAAATCATTCTTGGCAATAATAAATGTGGCTATACTTTCATTATATAGACAGAAAAATAGTGATTCTCTGCAATTTCTTATGCTAGCACCTCTATCTCTCTTCCTTGCTTTATTTTTCTTTGTAGAAATTACTACCATCACAAATACTATAGATTTTACTTTAAAAAATTGTCTGTCTCTCTCTTCTGGAATGTAGGTTTCATTAGGGCAGGGATTTTTGCTCTCTTTTGTTCACTGCTGTATTCCCAGATCTTGGAACAATGACTGGCACATAATAGATGCTTAGTAAATACTTATGAAATGAATGAGTCTTATGACTGTTCATAATTTAGCACCTTGTTTTTCATAGTAGCATACTGTAATCAAAGTTACTCCTTGCCTTCTATCTAAAAAATGCTTGAGAATAAATTTCTAATTTAAAATTTGAATAATACTCAAAGTCCTTTCATACTGTATTACTAGCAACAAATAATGGTCAACTGCTATGCTTACGGTTTCTAGGTCCAAACTCTCCTGAGTTTTATGGTTAGCTTTAATTAATTAGAGTGTCTTTTCCAAATTGTGTTTTGTGAATAGCTGTAAATATGTCAACATGGAAATGGAATTTAGATCTTTAATCCCAGTCTTCCATTCAGTGAGGCTTACGTTTTTAAGCTGCCCGGAAAGTCAACCATCCCAAGCTCTGCTTGAGCGTGTCAATGAACGAGCCCAACACAACTCTCTTAGACCATTATTCCTTATTACGAATGGAAATTTGCTTTCTAGGCACTTCAGCTGATCAGCCCTGGTTCTACCAGAGTGTCACAGAATGTCTCCTCTCTAACATTTAATCTTTACTGTCTTTGTCTTTTATTTGAGGGTGGGGGTTGATTGGTATTTGTTGTTGTTTACTGTCCAGTTTGATTTTGGGGTTTTAAAGCATACATTTCTGAAATAAATATTTTGAAATATATATATTTGCCTGCTTTTTCTTCTGATCAGTCATGAATCTCCCATCTTCGTCCTAAGTGTCTCTTTTTTATTATAGCAATTCTAAAATTAATTATAATTACATAATTTAAAAAACAGAAATCATGGCAGCAAGACCACAGATCATAGCTGCCACCTCATTGCACATCTAAGAAAATATACCTTCCCCAAATTTCTGGCACAGACTTTAATTTTTGATAATCATCAGGAAACATGTATTGGATGTCTCACATGTGCATCCTCAGCTGTATGAAAAAGTCATGAGAAATTCTGAGAAACAAGTGTTGGAAGAAAAGGACCCATGGAATTGTGGCAGCCTTGGTCTGCAGAGGTGAGAAAGCAGATGCACCATGCAGAAGAAACTGGAGATCCCTGCAGGGATCACCATGGCAGACTGTCCAACTGAGTCTGAATAAGTCTTTATGCTTTTTCTCTTTGGTTGCTTGAACTGAGAAATTAAAAGTAAGGTCTTTGTTTTCCTAAGGAGAAAGTGTGTGAGTTAACTAAAATAATGAGTTGCAAGCCATAGTGAAGAATCATTTGGGATCTTTGGTAAAGTGGATTGTTGTCAAGATATTGGGCCCTTAAGTTAGAGATTCTGATTCAGTAATCTGCACTTTAAATGAATTCCCTGGTAGTTCTGATGCAAGCCAGGAGCTGAACACAACTGGAGTGAGTCCAAGAATTAGGCAAGTCTATGATAGTCCATTTTAGTTTTCTTATTGTGAAAATGAGTAGGTGTGAAGTTGTAAATTAGATAGGAGCAAACTCTACTTTTTCTTAAAGTCACTGTACCACATCTTGTATTTTCTTACTAGCTCTTTTGCAAATATTTTTCTTTTACTTTTGAAAATTCAGTGATCAACTACAATTTGTTTGCAGTTATTTTCTCAATGTCTCTCAGCCCTAGGTCTGTACTGGAATCACCTGGGATACTTTTAGTAAGAGATTCTAATTTCGTTGCAGATTTCAAGAAGCATAGGTGATCATTCATCAGGAAGCTGCTAGAATGGGGATGGAAAGCAAAACAGTAGAATTCTATATTTATTATAAAAGCTGAAAACAAGTATTCTTCAAATTTGCTCATCTTGCCATGGGAACATACGAACTGAAATCAGGGTTCCCACATACCTGCTCACTTGCTGTGTTGAGAGTGAACATTCTAATGTGTGGGTATGGTATCCTCTTTTCCTTTTAAGAGGGACCCAGGAAGAAAATCCTGGCTGGTTTAATAAGATGTGAAATGCAAGATGGGAAACTAAAGATTATTTGACCAATTATAAAGATAAATCTCTAGCTTTCTCTAAGAAAGAATAAAAATAAAATTCTATCACCCTATTAGCCGACTTTATTAACTAGAGTATACAGCTGTTTGGTTTCCTACTGATTTCTAAAAAGGGATCTCAGAAACACGACTTCTCCCTGCCTTGATGTTAAAATTCCTTTCATATGGCATGCAAGCTTTTAGCTAGTAATGAAAAAATCAATATAACCTCCAACTCTTGATAACTTCTACATTTTACTTACAAAGGATTTAATCAGTCACAGCAGGGATTATGGCACATATGTACACTCTTTTTTCTCCACTCAGTGGACAAAAATGAAATATTGCTTGTTTTCTGAAAATCAGGAGTTTATCTTTTGTGTTTATTTACCAGCATTTGGGATGTAGATCACTAAGTACACTCAGCTTCAAGTGAAATTAAATATAACTTAGTGAGTAATTTTTGAAAACCTTGTATACCTTTAGCTTTGTGCTACAGCAAATCCAAGGTAAAAAGTAATAATTTCTCTTTCTAAAAGTCTTCTTTATTATATGTAATCAGGACCAAAGATATATTTTCCGAGAAAAAATATTTTTGAGAGATCATTAGGTTTCTAGATGTGATCTTTGCAGGATATATAATACTATTTTTTTCTTTTCCATTGTTTGAATGTAAGATAAAGACAAATATTATAATTTTTTGAATTTGGCTTTCCATATTTGAGCTATGATGGTTGATCCAAGCTTCGATTACCAGACAAGGGAAGAATCAGTAGTGGTTAAAAGAAAGTATTTCCATTATGCAAGTAGAGATGAGACCACAGGAGTTGTTTGAGCAAACAGTAGAATAAATATTGAAACATCTTCTCCTATAAATTAGTTGAACGTTTTCATGCATGTATTCAAATCACCAGCTGATCTTATGGGAAGGAAATAAAAAGGTCAGCAAAAAACAAAGTTAATTAGTTTTTCATCAGAAGTCAAGACCTTTAAATTTCCTTCAAGATCTCTTAAGACTTAGTATCTAGGAGATGATAATGATATAGTTGTGGTATCAATTATTTCTAGCAAGTGTTTCCCCAATTTCGTTATCCACCACATCTAGTCAAACTCAATCCCTTTTCAGACATTGCTCTTGCTTGGGGTGAGTCTTAACTCTTCCTCCCTCTGAAGGAATCCCATCTTTCTTCAGGCCTTTCCAGACTCAAGGCAGATTAAGTTCCTTCCCCTATGACCTCTTAGCCCCATGTGTAAACCCTCACCATGGCATACCCACTGCAGTGTAATTACTGGCTGGCCGTATCTCTGACTCTCTGCATATAACATGATCTTTACTTTATTTCTCTTTCTCCCTGAGAATCTAGCACAGGTCTTGGCATGTAATATTTGCTAAAAAATTTGTGGTCGACCCAATGAATGAAATCATGACAATAATTTCCATGCTGTCAATTGAAAACTCTGGTGTGTAGTACCATTGAGTTATTCTCAAGAGTTTTTCTTAGCTCAGGAATTAAAGACTGAGTATAAACCCAAGCAGCCTCAGTTACATAATCAACTCATCAAAATTTTCTGCCACACTAATACTGATTGTAGAAGGAAGATTAAACAGGAAACAAAAGATTACTTATTATTATTAAAAGAACTAAGTTTAAAAAGTGTTTGGTTTAACAGTCTCCTAGAAAGAGTCCAGTTGGAAAGCTAGTTTGGAAAACATCACAGGTGATTTTTTGTTTTAACTTTTGATTATGGGGCACTAACAATAAGGCTGAAGATTTTATTTTGAACACTCTGGCTAGAGTTTTCTAGTTGTGCAAGGTTTATATATGTAAAACAACACAGATGTGTGACAAACATACTTTGCATCTGACCCAGTTTATTAAAGTATGAGAGGGAGATATTGAGATCGTTTCTCCCTTAGTCCAATAGCACTTGTGATAAACTTTTGCCAAAGGTAGAGGTAGAAAAGACGAAAACGACTGACAAAAGAGAGAAAAGGTATCAATCCCAAGGGCGCAAGCTATGAGATGATGAAAAAACTGAGAAATGACAGGGAGCAAAAAGATATAAATATGTAAGAGAATGCAAAGGGAAAATGTAAGACTTTAGCAAATTAAAAGATTATTATAGAGAAGAAAATTTGAGAGAATCAAAGCTAACAACCTGAGTCAAACCTCAAGAAGTATCTACCAAATGCTTACTGCTTGTTAAACACCTGAACTTAAATGGTATCATCCCTACCCTATAAATCAGCATGATGTGCTAGGTTAATAAGGATTAGAGATAGAGCTGAAAGCCAGAAAAGAGGTATCACATGAATTTTGCATTCTCCCTTTTTTTTAGGTTAATAGTGATTTTCAGTGAAGCCCCTATTGATCAAAACATTTCCCTCCATTCTTTCGTTTATTATCTGGGTACAGTGGAAAGCCAAACAATGACTTCAGCTTACAGGTTGTTCCTTGTGAAGAATAGCCTACACAGATTCTGATTTATGTCGCTTCTCTTTTTGGTAACCAGTTTAAAGAACTGAATATCAGCACCATCCTCTAGGGAAGCAAGTCACAGACAATGCACTGCATTAAATGATTTATCTTAGCAAAATCAAAGAATTAGGCTTTCTCCTTACTGAGGCAAACACCTGTCCACTGCTGTATTACCAGCTTGTGATCAGCCCTTGAGTTAATAATGTGAAATAAATTCCTCAGCCTTTATTTGGCCTATGTACAGATAACTCAGAAAATAATGCAATAAAATCACTGTACAGAATCAGTTTGCTCAGTATTTCCTAGAGAGAACGTGAATTCTAAGTTCTATTCTTTAATGCTTGTAAAATTTTGATGTCATTTACTTTGGACCTAAAAATACTTCATCTCAATTATTATATTAATGATGTATCAAGTAACAGGCTCAGTTGAAATCAACATGCCCAGTGGAAATCAATAAGTTCAGCACAATGTAATTCTCGAAAGATTATCCATTTTTTAGAGAGCTGAAAATGTAAAATTGAAATTGAAGGCAAGCTGCTAAAATTCAGCAACTATAAATGTTCTCTGAAAAGAAAGTTATCTGTCCATCCATCCATCCATCCATCCATCTACCCATTTTCCCATCTTCTGCTTTGTGGCAAAATGGTCTTAAGTGACTGCTCAATAAATTTTTATTGAATGTATCAGTGGTGTGACAACAGAAAACAAAAGCCAGACAGGAATAGAATCAAGGTCTGTTGCAGCCAGGAGCAGGAATTGGGAGATATAGGAGGTAATACACAAGAAGCATATTTATGAAAGATTGGAGCATTGCAGCAATGTCGCTTTACCATCCTTATAATTTCATAGTAAACCATCCAAAGGGGGTTAACTGTACTTTAATACTATTACAGATAGGGAAACGAGGTACAGTTCCATTTCCTAGGTGCATTTATTCAACATTTGTGTCAGATACTATATTCTGCAATAGGGATAAAACAGTGAAAAATCAGCCTTGTGGCAATCCAAGATTAGGGATAAACTGTAGAAACCTGGCTCTCTTGGCTTACCCATGTTACTGACTCAATAATTGGATGACATGATCATGAGGTTTCAGGAGATTCCTATGAAAAATTTCTAAAATAGACTATTGAAACCTGTGCTATTTAGTATGACAATATTGTCCATTAGTGAAACTTCAATTTGCTGTGAAGATTTCTTTTAAAGTTTCTGAAAAGGCTCACTTTTGTGTGTGTTTGGCATTTTTTTTGGAGTAAATTTTAAAATCTGAATTTAATTTTGCACAGCAGAGTAAATTATGACCCCCTGATTTATCCAACAGAAGGCCATGGGCTAATCCTTTTGGATTACAGTAAAGGAAAAGGAACACTTTAGTTAATTATAGAATGAGTTTGCATGATTTATCATCCCTAGATCTGTTATGGAAAACTTTCAAGGGATTCAATATACATGTGGTTATTTTTCTGGATGATACTGTTGCTGTTACAGCTGGACTTTACCATCTGAATCATCTTGGGCTTATGATCAGACCCCTACATGAAACATTATTTTGAATAAATCATCTTCCCAGAATAAAAATAGGAGTTTCAGCTCAACCTTGGTGATTAATGCAGTGGTACAATCAAGTTTTTGTTAATGGCAGAATTTAGAAGCTGGGAAGTTTTTATGTTGATGTATTTTTCTAGCTGGTAGGAAATGCCACTTCATATGCAGTTGCCCAGTAAACTAAATATATGTTGGTCACATACAGGTCATTGCTTTCATTTAACACCTCAACCTGGTTAATTAAGCTGTTAAAACACAGAATTTACCATATATTTTGTATTCATATACAACAAGCCTAAATGGTGTGGTGCTATAGTTAGTAAATAGACTAAAGAATGTGAAAGACTCTAGGGTCAGTGATCATGCTTTAGCTTGTCATCAGACAAGACGCAAGATCAACAGAACAGAGAGGTTCATAGTATGCAGAAAAGCAAGCCAGCCCTAGAAATATGAGCAACATATTAAATGGAATGTAGCTAGTTAGGACCAACTTTTTAAAGTGCAAATATTGTGTATGATTGCTGTCTGTCAGATAATAATAATACTGCTAATTAAGTACCTGCTAGATTTGATATTTATTGACTCATTTAATTCTTGTTCCTAATCCAATCCACTAGAAGACTGAGTAGGTCTCAGTCTTCTATTGGACAGGTGAGGAAATTGAGACTCAGAGGGGCAGAAAAATAATCCCAGTTGACTGGGAAAATAAGTAGGGCAGAAAGACTCTTAATTTCAAAGCTCAATGTTTACAATTTTTCTTTTTCTTTTTAAAATCAGTCTGCCTTCCAGTACTACACTGCTACAGCCATCCACAAAAGTAATTTGGGCTCTTTGCACTAATAACTTTATGTTTGTGCAGCAAAATTGCTTGTGAACGACAATTTATTAGACTCTGTGGCTGTAGTGGATGAGAAGGAATAACAATGTCTAGGTTCTGGTCTGATCCTCCCACTGATTGCCTGGTTAAGCGGCTGACTTTTTTTTTTCTACAGCATTGGAAAAAATGTCTTTCTTCATCTTCTGTGAAATGCTTAAGGGCAGGCTTTTTTTCCCCTCTCTCCCTCTTTCTAAGTCTCTGTGTGCTATGTGTGGCAGTTAATAATAAGTAGGCCTTTCGCTGTTGAAGGATAATAAGTAGGGTGCTATTGTACCTGCGTCTCAGAGGTATTTTAATTGATATGTAGTTAACAAAGGATGTGATGATGCTTTTGGAAATTTCTGAGAAACGTGAATCAAAAAATGATCAACGGGACAAACAGGCACAGCTTGTCGGGCATGTTTTTAATTTGCATTTATGTAACTTTCCTATTTCTGGGCATCCCTGTGAGGACACATTTAAAAAATTAAAAAGGAAAATTTACTTTTCCAAAATGTTTGCTGACCTTCACAGCACAGAAACCAATGATGCCGAGCTTCCAAGACGGCGGACTGTGGGGAATCGTAAAGATGATTCGGGCAGCACACTGTTCCACGGGAGGCGCTCAGGCTTTCCACGAACAGAAAAGTCTAAGTCAGCATTTACTTAGAAAATTTCTTTTAAAAGAGTTACAGAGGCAGTCCAGAAGTATCAATATTCCCTGTACAAACTCATATCTTTGTTCTGTTCTCTTGCTCTTGTGCCGTCTCTCTCTTTTTGAATTTTCTATAAAAGCTAAATTAGGTCTCAAGGGTTCTGCACCACTAAGCAAGGATCTCTTCTAGTCCATTGTGATGGAAGTAAATGTACTCAGGAGGGAGATGTACTTGAAGGAAAGGCTAAAGTATCTCCCTTCATTGAATTCCCCCGTCTCCCACACAAGCTACCCACCCTGACTTCTCTAAATACTTCCCGCATGCGTGCACACACACACACACGCACATGCACACACTCCAACTAGCCCTCAGCAAAACTGTGCAGTAGGTAGGATATTTATCTTAATTCAGCACAACTTTTCTGTGCTCACCCCATCTTGACTCCATCTAGAGGGGATGGAGAGATCGTTCAAGTTTTCAGGCCCTTGAGGTCTTTCCTTAAATCCCTATGAAAACCTATTCTTAGAAAAGGATTTGGTAAACTCATTTACCAGGATACCAGTGTTCTTGAGGCTAAATTTCTCAGTGGTATACACCTTATAATAGACTTCAAGAGCAATCAGACTCTTCTTTTGTTATTTGTGACCCTTACCATGCTGAATATTGTTATTACTGGTACAGTGTAAGATATGGGACCATGTAAAAATTCACTATAATTCTAATTAGCTGGAGACCAGGCATAGGGTAGGAGACAGATCTGTTGGATTTCAGAATCACAAAGAACATCCCAATTCAGGATTCTGGATCACATGGTCCTGAAGTGGAATCCCAGCATGCATACCTCATATGTGTTTGGTTTAGGGAAGGTTACTTAATCTATAAAAGCCCCTGATCCCTCAAGAAATAAAACAACTGAGAACCAACAATGATAACAATGTAACAAGGTATTATCCATGGATTTTAAAAGCTGGAGGGACCCTGGAGACACTCTTATTTAGACATGAGGAGGCAGGGCCCAAGAAGTGACTTACCAAGGGTGCACAGTCAGGGGCAGCAAACTGCCTCCTGGATAAATTCTAGAACTCTTTGCACTGAATCCCCAGAAGACAGGCTGTCTTTTGTGAAAGAGCAAATTGTCATTGTGTTGGATACTGCTTGCACGTGGGTGTGAGCCATACGTTCTCAAATTAAGACAGGTTGCTTCACGGCTAGGTGCGGTGTATGATTATTGGTGGCCATTTAAAAAATGCATGTTTAAAAAAAAAAAATGCATGTTTACAGTAGAAAGACATGTTTTCAAGTGATTTTGAACGATCATCCTCTCATTCCCAATGTTCTGGTAATGGTGCTGAGGAGAGACGTTTTGATACTGTGTAAGAGGAAGATGAACCAGATCACTTCCCCAGACCATTCACCTCGCTTTGGGTTGGCTAGGGTCAGGGGGGCATCTGAAGGTTGTGTACCCTAGGAAGGGCCTCTGAGACAGACAAGACAGACCAAGAGAAGGAAATCAGCTTGCAGCATCCTGTGGCCATAAGTGAGGGAGGGGGAGAAGGGAGAGCACAGCTGTTAAAACCTGGATTCAAATCCCACTCTTCCAGGTGCTAACTGGGTGACCTTGTTATTTAACCTTTCTATGCTCCATTTTCTTCATCTGTGAAATGAGGATTAAAAACTACTACTAATTTCAAGGACTTATTCTGATGAGCAAGTGAGGTAATTAGTATAAAGTGCTCACAACAGCTCCTGGCACATAGTAAAGGATCAATAAGAATTAGCTGTGATGATGACGATGAAGAAGAAATATAGATAAATGCCAGGGGAACATGAGCCTTATAACATACTTATAATACATGTTACACAATCACGTATCTTAAAATAATGGTTTGGAAACTGCCCACTGTTTTTATGAGTACTAGGCTAGCTTTTTTTTTGCAATTAAAAATGTCCAGAAAGAAAATACTTTTTTTCCGGATTCAAATATAAGTTCATCAAATGCCTTTCAAACATTACAGCTTATATCTATATCTATATCTATATATGTATGTATAAAACCTTGCATTCAGAAATAAGTTCTGCCTGAAAAAGCAGGTTTTGGACTGCTAACAAGGTGCTAATATCTGTACCATAACACGGTACTTTTCTGCCAACTGACTCAGTTTGTATTTAATTAGACCATAAGATGTTGGGCTGAGTATAGTACAAGTTACATAAGTTTCACAATTTAGATCTCTTGATGTCAGTAACTTCCAGTATGGCAGAAAACACCACTGAAATTATGACTCCCCTAATGGGAATCTTAAAAACGAAATGATGAGTACAAGCATTCGTTTTAAGATGAAATAATGGAGAATTTGAGTTTTTTATTTTTTTAAGATTGTACATACATTTTGCAGGCATGTATTTGAAAGTAGATTCAGATGCAATTTTTCAGGAGTTTTTTTCTAATGGAAAGCACAATTTTTACTGGGAAGAAGAGGAAAGATCCAACAATTTTAGATACTTGGTGGGATCTTTAAAGGTTGCGTGTTAAATATAACAAAATATTGGACTGCTCCCATTTAAAAAGTGGTGAGCTCCTTCATAAAGCCCCCCAAGAACAGATCAACCCTCCACGGCTATGAAAAAAGCACCATAGATATAATAACATTCAGTAAGATGGTATGTGGGGAAACATTGCAGTTTGTATCTGGTAATTGTTGTGTCTGTAAGTTTTTCAATGAGATCGTGCTAAACAAATATAAATAAACGTAAGGAAAAAACCCCATCAAACCATCATAACAATCTTTGAGTTTCTTCTCTGCAACTGGATGCAATGCTGTGCTCAGTTAATGTTTTGAAATCATGTTCACCAGGTGTATTAGGACCTCTTAGGTGAGAGTGAGGAAACTGACTATAAGGCAGGTTTTAGGGGGGCAACTGAGATGTTAGCTAAGCCTGCTGACCCTGGCATATGCCAGACCAAGTCTCCAGACAGCCTCTCTCTTTTTGCTTGACTTCTCTTTTTCTCCAGTGACCCCTGAATCATCAAAAGATACATTTGAAACAAGGATTCGTCACAGACTTGGGTTTTCCAAATGTTTAAACATGGATCCGCAACATTCTCAACTCATCTTAGTACAACAAAACTCTTCACTTGGTATTTCAGCATCTCTCAATTCTTTCCTCTATCTAACCAAATCTCTACTTCCTAATGAAAACTCTCTGGGAAGCCTGCTGTACTTGAAAAATTATACATATTCTATAGATGTTGATCTGAGATTCTATGAGCCTCAGCTTTCTCATTTGCAAAATAGACATAATAGCACTTCACTATTTTGGTGACAATAAAAATTCAAGATAATAATAAACCACTCAATGAGGACTAAATACCAAGGCACTATGCTAAGTACTTTATGATGTTAACTTATGTAATTCAACCCTTACAATAACTCCAAGAGGTAGGTATTCATCTTCATTTTACAAAATAATGTGAGGCTCAGAGAAGTTAAGTAACTTGCCCAAGGCCACACAGTAAGTAGTAGAGGTTGGACTGGAACGTGATTGTCCCACTTTAATGCCTGGGATTGTAAATTGCACCCTGTGAGGTCAAGGACCTAAGGCAGCATCTGACACATAGTGAGAGTAGAGTAAATGTTAGTTTCTTCTCTTACACTGTTTCATTTGGGGTGGTAGACACACACAATTTGTGCCTTACAAGTCTATCCCCAAGCTTTAGTCTACTCTGTCCTTATACTGGAAAAGCTTCTTGTGATTACTTACTGATAAAATTCTATGCAATTTGAAGGTTCTGTTCAGTGACTTCCCATAAAGTTCATCCTAATCGCTGTAACACTGACCTCACTTCTGAACTCATCTGGCTTTCACCTGTTACAGGGGTCCTTTGGCAATGCCATACTGTTGTATTCTTAGTTAACAACTCACATCTGCCCTTTTGAAACCTCAGGGGTTCACTTCTCAAGAAAAGAGACAGCATTTTGCAGTGGTTAAGAACACAGGCTCAGGAGGTAGCCCGCTTGGGTCTGAATCTCAGTTTTGCCATTTACTAGATGTGTGACTTGGGCAAATACTTAGCCTTTCTATAGCTCAGTTTCCTCACCTATCAAAAGAACCAAATAATAAACACTATTTTATTATAAAGTTGCTGTGAGGATTAACTAAGTTAATATTTGTTAGGAATTAGACAGGAACATGACACAATAAGTGCTACATAGTATTTATTTTTTAAATAAATACACTTTCTTCATTGGATTGCCTCCAACAATTACATAATTCTCAGAATATACTAGATATGCAAAATATTGGTTTATCAGTTAGTTAATTGGTCATTTTTTGAGTTACCTTTCCTCATCCATAATTAATCTGAAGTTTCAATTATCTGTTATTCATGGATAAAGTATTGAGTTTGGAGTTGGGGATTCAAAGATGCCTGACATCAAGGGGTTAAAATATAGAGAAAATAAATATATAAGGTGTTATACTTAAATATTAATTGATGATTCAATTTGGCAATGTGTATAAATAATGTACTACAGACTCATTCTATTAAAATGTGGCCAAGCTGCCTGGTACTGCATTGTATTTCAGCATATTTTAAATATACTATTATCTCCTTAAGGCTTGAATACTTTCACTCATTTAATCAACATTTATTGGATGTCAGATTTTGTGCTGGGTGATGGGAATACTAAGTCCAATAAGACATGGATCCTGTCCTCAGGGACTTGAGTCCAGAGTTGGGGTCAGCAAAACAACTGTCCACGAAAATCTAGCCCACCACCTGTTTTTGTAAATAAAGCTTCATTGGAACACAGCCACGATCATCCATTTATATACTGACTATGGCTGCTTTTGTGCCTCAATGTCAAAGATGAATAGTTGTGACAGAGATTGTGTGGGCCATAAAGTCTAAAATATTTACTATCTGGGGCTTTAAAGAAAAACTTTTCAGACCCCTGGTCTAGTAGAATGCACTGAAGTACCTCTTTTTTGAATAGGGTATTCTTTCTATCTCATGGTCATTGATTTTGAGGTTAGTGGTCATCCAGAACTTCTACAGAAAACTGGCACTTCAGAAACTTGGGTGGAATAAATAGTTGGTTACTGTCCAAAGACTCTCAGATATGATTGTGCCTAGTTATTTAAGAAAAAGTTAATGGAGAACAGGTTATTGTTCTTGGTTCGTCTTAGAGTTTGAAATAGTTGTTGCCTAGGTACTCAATCTAATGAAGTTCCTAAGCAATTATGATACCAGGTTAATATGGACCTGAAGAAAAGCATGGCAGAGCACCATAGACTAGGAATCATAGGGTCTGGAGCATTCCCCTTCACCCTAGAATTACTATAAAAGTAGACTATATAGTACATACTATATCACTGCAAGGGATGTAATTTCTGAGTCATTTTAGATTTTATATTTTAAAATGAAACTGATGAATTGCTCTTTAAATATATTAATGGAATCTAATAAATCTCAAAATGTTTTGATATCTGTATCATACATTTGAAAAGAAAATCATAAATAAGCTCTTCCTAGAAATTTTTCAGTATATATTTTTCTTCTTAAATTCACACTTTCATTTCACTCTCCCCACAGAATTTTATTCTAATGTCAAATTTTTCATATTTGAAAGTGTTTTATTAATCACCTGGTAATACTCCTCTGTAACAACAACAACACACACACACAAAAAATATATATATATGTTTAAATTTCACATTTTTCCTCTATGAACACAAGTTCTGAGTTTTAACTTTCCTTCTGGATTGATTTATTGTTATCATTGTCGCTAAATCACAGTCAATAAAAATTACACAATTATATTACAAATTTTATATTTACTAAACATAAAATTAAATATTTAAAGGAAATTCATCTCTTAATAAGCCAGATGAGGCTTTTTTTCCCTTCCAATTATTTCTGGTAATTATGCTTGTCTATTATTTACTACTAGAATGTAATAGGGTTTAGAATCACTTCTATTCCTATTTTTGTTTCTAGAAATATGTGTTGAAAACGTATTCACATAAATATGTAGGTGGAAGTGGAAAAAATATTGCCAAAGCAGTTTAATCACTTATTTAAACTCCTGAAATCTATGCCTCAAATCACATAGCATTCTATCATCAAAAACTATCTTTAATGACCTATAACTGACAATTTAGTTAAGTCTTCCTTCAATTTTGTTGGAAGTAAAGAAGTAGAAACTACCTGACTTGTAAAAAGATGTTTTGCCCTTTCATTAGAATTATTCATTTTCTCAGCATCAAAATCAAACTTTCAAATTGTTCCTTTGTTGTAGTGCAATGCAAGTTTTGCCATCTTGGGAACCATGCATATAATACAATTTGAAATGAGTGAGAGCTCAGTCTTCCTTTTGTGGAATGGAAGTGAGATCACTGTGAAAGCAGAGGAGGAAAAGAGGAGCCAGCTTTCTCAGAGGATACAGTAGGAAAACTGAGGATCTGTAAAGTGATTCCAGTTAGAAAGCCTTCATGTGTTTCTCAATCAGCTTTATGGACATTTTGGCAGAATAATTCTTTGTTTTGGGGAGCTGTCCAGTACATTGTAGAATGTTTAGCAGCATTCCTGACCTTTACCTACTGGAGGCCAGTAGCACCTCTTCAATTGTGACAACGAAAAACAGCCAAATATCTCCTGGGGGCAAAATTTCCACCTGTTTTGAACCACTAGCCCAGGGGGATGAGTACACATGAAATGAGACTACCTTAGCAGGGTATATCATACTTGAATTCTGCCCTACAAGTACCAATGAGTTCCCAACAGTCTTAAAGGCAAATGGAGATTCTTCGTCTATCTCAGAACATAGGAGTATTTTAAAAATCTTCCCACAGCCCCACCAGTAGGTATGAATTCATCCTCCAGCGCTTATATTTTGAGACTTGAGTATATTTATGTTGGTGTTCTTTAACATCTCTAGGGATTACAAAGCTCACCAGTGTTGTCAGGAGATAAATATGGGTTAGTTTAATGAAGGTAAAATGAAGGCAAGTTGATTAATTTTTCAATATGAGTATCCTGATCTTTCCTTCAACATTTAAAGTAATATATCTCTCACATTAATATGAGCCGTCAGAGACAAAAAAAGCCATGTTATACTATTCTTTATAAGAATTTAATAAGGCAGAACCCTTTGTTTCCCAATGATGGAGAAAGGTTTTTAACTGCATATTATTATTATTATTTCCAGTACTTATTGTAAATTACAGCATATGGCTTTCAAGAAGACTAGACTCTAAGCTCTTCAGATGAAGGGACTGAATTCTAATCACCCTTGTATCTTCAACACTTAGGAGAGTGCCTGGTGCATAATAGGTCCTTGATAAATGTCTGGTGATGAATGAGTGAACAGTTGTACAAGTATTAAATAAGCTAATTTTCTCAGTGAGCCATTAAACTTTCAACCTTAACCCTATTATCATATGAGCTGACCTCAGGCAAATGCATGAGCTAAAATACAATGACTCGTAGATAAAGGACAGCCTTACTGCTATGCCAGAGTAATTGAGCATTCACTGTGACACTTATCTACAGACTAATCTACAGAGAATGTGTGGAAGTTTTTGAAAGTCCAGAAAAAGCAATAAGAAAATAATTACCTGATAACTTAATATCGAAAGGTAACTTTGGACATTTTTATACATTTGCTTTAATTTCTTTTTTATGCATTTTATATGATTTGGATCACATAGTATATACAATTTTGCATTTTAACTTTTTATTTGTATTTAGGTTCAGTGATATCAGGGATGATGTCTTTCTTGCTCACCATTTTATCCCTAGAACCTAAAACACATTGTCGAATACATACAAACATTTAATACTAGTGAAGTATATTAAACACGGTGACTACATACTAGTATAAGAATAAGTACATACTAAATGAAAGTGTGCTGGTAAAGGGCATTACAACAGAAGTTTCCCTATATTGTTGAAAATATCATAATGAGGCTATAACAAATCTTTAGGTACAAGACTTTAGGAATAAATTATTTTGACACTTTATTTCCTTTGGGAAAATTCCCAGAAAGTGAATTACTGGGCCAAAGAGTATGATCATTTTAAGGGTTTAGGCTCAATGACTGTACCAATATAAACACCCACTATAGAATATGAGGGTGTCCAATTCATCACACCCTCTACAATTTGACAGGTGAAGATGCCACTAATATTGTTTTAATTCTTTAATAAGTGAAGTTGAGCTCTTTCTTTCCAATTGTTTGTTAGCCATTTATATTTCTTCTTTTTATAAAACAATTGTTTATGTTTTGTGGGGCTGTTTTTAAGATGTTGAAACTGCATTTTTAAACTGTTAAAAAAGCACTCTGTTTTGGATTTTCTTTGGCTTAGCTACCAGGGCACATTCTTATTTATACCTGTCTTGCATTATCTCACAAGATGCTTTGTGCATCACCCAGACGGTATCTACAGAAACTCGCTGAGAACTATAGCGCACTCAACACAGGCAAGACAGTATTATAAATTTTACCTGCGATTACATTTGTAAAGAGATGAGACTGCATCTGTCAGCTCCTCCCAGGTTTACAGAATTCCCTTTAAAAATGTTTTCAGAATATTCCTTAAGAGCAGTTACAGTGCAAAGACTGACAGAACTAATGAGTATAGAGAAATATTCCACTATTTCTAAAAGAGCAAGCACAGAAAGTATTTTACATGAGGTAAAACAAAGAGAATCACTTGAGATAAGCCTACAGTTTTTTCCAGTGTGATGTTATCAAACATACTAGATACTAGATGCAAGATGAAGACAACCCAGCGCAGACTCTGATGCAGTCCATTTTCTTTCTAATAGTATCTGTGGTCAAATTTAGTCGAGTTGTGGGAATCAGGACCATTATATAATAAGATCAATTTGAGTCCCGGAGAATAAACGGCAGGGTAGGGTTGGTGTTTCAAGCTATGTTTGTACAGCACAGCTTACACAAAAGAGGTCTGAAAAATCAGTAACAGTGGACTAATAAATATGCTTTTAAAGAAATGTGAATGAGCTTAATGTGAAAGCATAAAAATTAATCATATAAATGATAGCTCAATGTAAGGGATACTATGTTTCAGCCAAAATGCAAAACACATTAAATTGCAATATTGTTGCAGAGGAGCAGAACTCTACATTTATTCAGAATGAATGTCAAATTTAATTTTTTTTTCTTTATATTGCTGGGCACAATTACACATGGCACTCTCTTAATGTTGTCAAGGTTTTTTCCTTAAGAAAATATTTTATGCTTGTACAAGACAGAGTTGGATAGGATGATAACAGGGCTTTGATATAAATGGTGTGCTGCTGAGACTTTCAATTCCAGCCAATCAATCAGACAAAATTAATTAAACTCAGATAAATAGTGGTATGCTTGGCTATTCAACCCATTACTGTGTTTGAAATGCTTATGGCCAAAGATAGATAACCCTCTTCTTTTTTTTTTTTTTTGCGGTATGCGGGCCTCTCACTGTTGTGGCCTCTCCCGTTGCAGAGCCGGGGCATGTGGGATCCTCCAGGATGGGGGCACGAACCCGTGTCCCCTGCATCGGCAGGCGGACTCTCAACCACTGCGCCCCAGGGAAGCCCAATAACCCTCCTCTTAACAAACATAAAAACCAGAGGAGAGAACTGACAAGCTGAGGGACAAATGAGTGAATTAACAAACTATTAGGCAAGTGCATGTTGATTATTGAATAAAGAGGAATTTCATATTTAGACATAAACAGTCTTTAGAGCTACCCATAAAGTTGTTTCTTTCATTAAATTAGAGGCAGCTAGGTTAGGATCTTAGTGGAGGAAACATCTATAAATATGTAATTTCACTAAAAATATGAAATCTCTGTCAATTTATGAAATTTAAATTTCATAAATTTAAATTTATGAAATTAAATTTCAGAATCTTCAAGGCAGTAATTATGTTCACAAAAATTTTTACTATATATACTTTGACTTTGCTATTATTTTTACTGGACAGTTTCCATTCAGAATCTGTAGATGTTTCCATAATACTTATTTTAATTTTTCCTGAGATTGGTAAATGTCATGATCATTATTTTAGGAGTGAAAACTGTGGAGAACTACGGCTTGTCCAAGAGGATCCTGTGATTGGATGAAATATATAGTTTTACTATATTAATATGTATTCTTTATATGGCCAAAACACTCATGAGAGTTTGGGTACCAAGTTTTATCTTGAGGGCCAATACTGGTCAAATGGTAGTACAAGTTGCATCTGGACTTAGCAAGTATTAATGCCATAATTGATGAGTGATGTCTGCTGTGCGTACAGGGATGGTAAAAAATAGTACAGCACAGCCTAAGAGAGAAAGCACAGAGTAATGAAAATAGAACTGGACTCAGAGTCAAAAGCCCTTGATTGAAGTCAAACTCTGGTCTCAACTTCTTTTAACAAATAATTATGGACAAATCATATATTTTCACATTTAGAAAAAGGGGTATAATCAACACTGGACATTTCAGAAATTCAAATGAAACAAAGATTATCTAAGGAATTCTTTAGGACTTTTGTAAGAAAACCACTTTTGTTGTGCCTGAGACTGTTATCTCAGAGGGCATTGCTTCTTATACATTGTAAGTACTCAATAATCAGGATTTGTTGAATCATATTTAAACCTGATCCACTATTGGGAGTGTCACCAAAACTCTGTCATATTTTCTTTTACTTTTTGGTCATTGTATTATGATAAAAGAAAGTCTATCTCTGACTCTAAATCAACACTCATGTCAACCATGTTAGGTAACCTTTCAGAAATCATTAATGAAATTTCGGTGGAAAAAATTTCAGAATTAATTTATTTCAATACAAAACAACACTTTCTAAAACCAATCAAATAAACTTTAATTTATTGTGACACGGGTGGCAACCAGAAATGACTTTTAGTGATATTAAGTTAACAGAACAAAATAAAACAAAAACACAACTGGAAGGGTATTAAGGCTACCTTATTAGCATTCTTATTATTGATATTTCTGAGCTGTCTTTGGAAAGATACTCCAAAAGCCCTGTTCCTTTGGTACTTAGCTTTTTTTTTTTTCAGATAACAGGAATGAAAATATACATGCAAGGGTGAAAGTGCTTAGGATTGCCTTTTAAAAGTAGTCAGGATTTAAAAGAAAAAAACCAGAATATTGGGCCATTTGTTTTAAATTTAATTTTAGAGCAAACTGATGAATAGTATAGGACCCTAAAAATTTCTAAATGAATTTATCCAAAATATTAAAACAATTATTATCAAGAAGCACTGCACCTTAATGATACGATGTATTTTTCCTGAACAAATGTTCCTCTTTTCAAATCAGACTGTGTGGCATTTGCTCATATTCAACAACTGTGGAAATTTGGAACAAGGTTTCTTCTTAAAAAGAAAAAAAGTCTAATCCCTTTGCTTTGTGCCAGGAACAACTTATGTACAAGTTAACAGGAAATGCTGTATGTAATAATTTTATTATTTGACCCAACAATGATAAGGATAGCCAATCACTCATTAGAAACTGAACATGCCTGAGTTCTTTAAGCTTGCACATTACTGTTTGATTCTGGAATCTAGCAGCCAGCAGCTGCTGGATGGTAAACTATGACTGGAGTGTTCATTCTGGCTCAAGCTCTATAATGAAACTTTTACTTGGGCAACTTGGAATATGGGTTTTTATGCTAATCCAGTGTTACGGAACCCATATGAAGCACTTGTGCGATCCATTCCTTGGACATGTGAAATTAAACATATTTTAAATGTGGTTTGATAAATAGTTTCAATTATTTTCATTTCACTATTCAGGCAAATAAAAATAGTGCTACTGTTTGAATTTCATATCCTCAGAATCAATTATAGGCAAGAACACATTCTGATCCTATTTAACAAGACAGTCTTTAAATAGCCTTTTTAAGGGAAAGATCAAATAGTGGTTTAGTGTTTACTTAATAAACATATTTCCATAAAAGCCAGAGTAAAAAAATCTAGATTCATATTACATATGGCATTCAAGTAAACCACTGTTCTCCAAAGGTTCAATCTATATTTACCACCAAGAAAAGCACACTGGCCCAGGCATAACATGAAGTGGGTATATGTGTCCACTGTCATATAACATACGATGCCAGAGATGAGCACCAGAGGAACCACAGTAAGAAGTGAGGGAGGCAGATATAAGCTAAAATGTTCTTGGTTTTCAGAGTTCTCTAAAGGCTGCTTTTTCTTGATGTTGATTTTTGTGTTTTAACTAACTGCAGTTTCTGACCAATCTGATCATATCACTGTCCTTTTACACAACTGTCCTTTTATTACCACCTAAACTTACAGAAATTTGTTTTTAAGCTCAGATAAACGGTGTGACCCATCACATGACAGGCCAGATTTTATTCCAGAGTTAGGAATGGAATCACAGATTGTAATATCATTTCAATGCCATTTTTCAGAAAAATTACTCCCATTTCATACTTCTACTTGATACTAATCTTAGTTTTGTTTTTCTTTTGTTTTGTATTATATTCACCTTTTGAAATAGAAAGCACTGTCAACAAGTATACTTTTCAGTTTAACCTGATAACCTAACTCGGTCTGAAGCTGAGTACTGTATTGTGATGTCTAAATATAACGGTACAGATAAATTAAAATATTTTAAATATAAAAAAAAAGAAGCGAGGGAGGGAGTATCCAGAAAACCAGTTGCCTTATTTAATAACTGTTCAGTCAAAGCTCCTAAAAGTTAGAGGGGCCGTTCTGTGCCCTCTCTTCCAACCTTTCACCTTTTTGGAAAAGCCTCAAAAAATGGGGTCAGTCAGCCACTTCTTGAATTCTTCCAGTTCCATGAAGTAAATAGATTAAGTACAGTAGCCATTATGTTGTCAGGATATGTTGCAACAACAAAAAAGTACCATTCCTTAGTCTAATAAATTCCAATTGATAATCTGTACTTTAAAAAATTATCTATTTTTCAAGACTGAAAATGTATGACTATGTGGTCTTGCTCACTGTGTAGAAATTTGACGATGAGGTTTATGCTAATGCGGAGGGTTATGATCAAGAGTGGCAATTTGGCTGCCTGGAAGTCTCAAATGGTGACATTCACCTTTGTGAATTCTCCCCAGTCTAGGGTCCGGTTTTCAGTTTTGTAGGCTCAGAAACTTGATCTCACCAGCGTTTCAGAGTAGATTAGACCTTAGTACGAGGATTCAAGTTAACTAAGCTCACAAGAGCTAATGTATAAGACCAGAAAGTCAAATTATCACTTCAAAGTGAAGAGCCTACTTGTGAATTGCAGTAGATACTTTTTTAAGCTTCATCAGCGATTTACCTATAGATAGATAGTGCTAGGACGGACATGGCCAATAGTTGTTTCTCACACTCATATTTCTGTTACTGCCTAGGAGTCCAGGATTTCTCCATCTTTAAATATGCTTAAGGGAGAGAATAACTCAAAAGTCAGCAAGACTATTATCTGTTGATTTTATAGTTTAATTTTCAGAGTTCAATCTTACATCCAAGTTCTTGAAATGGAAAAGTTTGAGGAATATCACTATTGCCCTCAGATACTGCCGACATGCCCTATTACTTCAATGGATTTTATTCTTCCTGATATCTAGTAATCTAAGATACTCTCTAGAGTAGATATCACTATTTTCAGGTAATGCCTTAAATGTTAAAGAAAATGAAGCTCAATATATATCAGCCATGTCCTTATTCCTTATTTTACAAAGATAAGAATTTCTCTTATAAAAACAAATGTATAAGAACATTGTATTTTTTTCCTAGTGATTCATTTTTTGCAAGTTACATTCTTCCCCACTCTGATATTTGTCTAATTCTGTACATTTTCTTTTTGTAATTTAAGAGTTACTTTAGAGTTTTCTTTTTTAAATTGTCACTTGTAAATTATTTTACTAGTAAGAGTTTGATTTGGGAACAATGCTACTAGTTATTCTACATCAGGATATGATCTTTTTGGAACAGTTCTACTTCCATAAACTAAATTTCACCTAGCACCTACTATAAAAGGCAAATGTGAAATAAAAGAAACAATAATTTAATAAATCTCATTTATGATGAATAAATTAACCAAAAGACAGATTTCTATGCATCCTTAGAGGCCCATCTCAAACATCACTTCCCCTGTGAGAGCTACTCTGATGTTCTGATAGCATCCCTACTGTATTCTGTTCTGCTCTCACTTTGATCATAGCTTTGACCTCACCAGTTGTCTAATGTTTTATCAACTTGGGCATCCTTAGGGCTCAGTTTTGCGCCTCACTTTGACTAGATGCTCAATAAATCATGGGTAAATGAATGTGAGTCACATACATTTCTGTTAGTATATATGTGGCTGCAGAAGATGAAATCTTTGTGTCTGTCCCTTTTAAAATTAAAACTGAAAATTGAAATATTCAGGAAGATGGTCTTGTTCCCATTCTTGAGAGGATATCTTAATTTGGACTCCTAGAAATGAGATGATCAATGAGGTTGACAAAGTTTTCAGAACAGGGGAGAATCAAGCTTGGCTGGTTCCAAATAGGGAGAGAAATTTGTATTTAAAAATGATATTTAAAAAACTAGTCAGAAGATTAAAATAAAATAATATTCTACTTTTTATTGCAGCCAGTAATACTCATTTATTCCATGCTAAGTAATGATTAAAAATGCCAAGGCCTTTTAAAAAAGCTTTTGCTGTTTCTTTTTTAAAGGATAACTTGGTGCCCAAATTCAGCGAGGACCTTCTGTACTTCTAAGTCAATATTAAAATACTGTATATCTGCTACTGTCCCATGATTACAATATAATCCTAATAAAATGCAGGTAATGGTGTAACAGTCTTTAAAGAAGGACGGTTTATTGGACAGTCATATGAAAATTTTTAAAAATATAATTTAAAATTGACTTGTCACAACATTCACTGGGAAAAAAGCTTTACTATGAAATAAAAATCTATGTAAGTTTTCTTTAAGCATTCCAAATCTTTCATATGTCCCACGGTACCAGGATATTGGGTTTACATGAGTACAAAGCAATAAGCAGGCTAGTAACAAAAAACATAATTCGGTAATCAACCAGATTATTTGTCCCCACCTCTGTCTTTTTTTTTTTTTTTTGCTGATGTCTGTAATTCCTCTGAATTTGAGAAATATAACCCAGGGCCACATGATATGAAAACTAATCACACACAAAAAATGACACCAATAAATACCCTTTTTAGTTAAGTCATTTACAAAGTCAGCATACCCACCCAGTTAATAAAATTTCACATGCAGAGGTGAACACGCTTAAGTCAAAGCAAATTACCTATGTTCTTTTATAAGAACAGGTTTTTGAACGAGTTTTTAGGTTCATGTTTTGGCAAAGGTAACATGTTTATTTTGACCTCTGTAGGAACATGCCTAAGCCAAGAACATCCCAATTGAATTTTAAAACAAAGTTTACCATAACGTTGTAATAATTATCATAAAGTAAATTCTATTTCTAATATTTATAAAATAAGGACTAACCAAGAAAAATGCATATTACATTTAGTAGAAAACACTATGCCTTTAAAGAGTTATTTTTAAATGTTTTAAATGCTTGCTATGCAAGATATTACACAATGTAGATAAAATATACTTTGAATATTATTTTTAACTCCCCAGATAACCATTAATGAAATCGCACTTATTATTTGTTGCAGACAACAAATCTAGGACTTGAAATATTGATGGCCACATAATTTTAAAGGTGAAGAGAGGAAGCCAAAATTCTAAGTGCTTTGCAATGCATAATAATTTTGTTTGTGACGCTACGATCTCAATATTTCCTTTCATAAGAACCCACTCCCCACTGCCATTAGTTAACCACATGGTTATTATATTTAGCTTGATTCTCTATAAATGCCGTTATAACACCTGTGGTTTCCCTCATTAAGAACTGAAATGGATGGGGTCAGGGGTTGAAAGGGCAGCATATGCGCTATGAAAGAACTAGTTAACATAGCCTATTATATTGGCGCACTGGTAAATCTCATTTCTATTCATCAGATGATTAGTTCAATCAATATTTATTCCTCTATGCTCCCTTTGTCTTTTGCTACAAAGGAGACATCCTTCAAATTCATGGCATAAGCCTTGTTATCTATGAATTTGTTGCCTAATTTGAGAGGGAATATTTTATTTACTTGGCAGTCCTAAATTCTTTGATTCCTTTTCCCTCTAATTATCATTAGGTAGTATAATGGAGTTTTGTGTAGATTATTTATAAATATTAAGAGTTTTTTGTTTGTTTGTTTTAATGTGACTAAAGTACCACATATATTCATTTATTCTTTTTGAAGGCTCTGGAAAGTTACTTCTGTTTCTCTATATATGTTTGAATTTGGAAGTGTGGATTGAGAAAGCAAAGATAAGAATGATTTTCTCTCTCACATATTCATTCTTCTTCTCTGAGTGGGTGGTTATAGGCACATACATATACATATTGTGTATCAGTGTGTATCAACAGACGCCTCCAAAGACTGCTATTATCTGCTAGGGATTCTGTTAAGTCACAGATTCTAGTCAAAGTAAGATAAATATTTGCACGAAGCTGTAATTGGAAGATGATTACAACGTTACAGAAATAATACTTTATGTGTAGAGTGCTCATTTTATCAAAGGTCATTATGCATTACATTACAAAAGATTTATTTCATTTGTCTACTTAATTTCTGTTCTTTATGTAAGAATGGTTGGAATAATAAAACTATATCTAGAATTTTAAAAACCTTATATTAATTATTAAGCAAAATTTCCATTCCTAATATTTACTTTTCTGTATATTTTAACATCACAATAAAATACTTTGTTAATGTCAATTACATAAAATTAATGGCAATATAATTTAAGGCCTGTTTTTGTCTTTATGGAAGAGACACAGAAACGATTTAGTCTTAAGAAATTCTCATCATAATACTAGAATGATAAAAATATATATAATTTAAGTCATCTCAATCACTAATAAATTTGCACTAATAACGTATGTGTTCATAATTTTTGATATGTTTTAATCGGGCTAAAATTTGATGGTTTTAACTTTGGCATTAATTTTCCTATATCTTCATATACCTGTAAGGCTTAGATTTCTCCAAGGTACAGTGGCACTAATGTTACTGTTCACAGTTTAAAACCTCACTTTATTTACAAATTTGCAGAACACCGGCAGACCCTCATATAAAGAATTTTAAAATTTAATAACCTACTAGAATATTTTTAACTCTGTATTAATTGAATGCTATAATATGTACTTTAAATAAGAGGTATGTTATTCATAGCAGTGAAAAAAATCTAGTTAATGCCTTGTGATTCACACTTTTACTTCTTAACACTATTGTATCAAAAAGTATAAAAACTACATAAAGCTGAAAAAAAGTTTTACTTGTCTTTTTATCTAGGAAAACTGCCTGTATTGAATCATTTAAAAATCCTAGTGACAATTCTGCATATGCTACTTTTAGGGGGGAACAAAAAGTAGGAATTGTTACACAGCTGGAATGCCATGTTCACGAAAACCAACCCTGAAACTTAATATTTTCTTCATGCTGGAAAATTTTTGCTGCTGTAAAATTAGGCTTCATGAGTATGAAACATGTACATTTAAAATACAGTGTATTTGTATTGCATACACACATGAATAGTTGCTTTTATGGTTGTAAATAGTTTAGTGTCTAACAAATTGTTACCAAATTAACTAAATGTGGACATTTCTTTTGATTGAATATAAAATAAATATGTTAGTTATGTTAAAGTTAAACTTCACATAAACCTCTTTAATAATGATGCAAGAAATCCTTTAAGATTTTTCTAAACAGTACAGCAAATTATACTGCTGCTGATGGAAAATCCAGGACTTGTGAGTTTTAAATGAACGCTACAAAGGAGTTTTAATCTTGTATCCCCCATGTTTATGAAGCCTGCTGCTCAAAGTTCTCCCTTTCTATTTCCATCCTGGTTTCCCAATTCCTGATGATCTGAAAATATAGAAAAGTTAAAAGCCTTAATGGTACTAATATGTATACCGGAAGTCCAGGATGTCACGCCCTTCTGTGTTAAAATACTTGTTACAAATTCACTCAAGATGTTGAGCATGGGGGAGGAGAGAGTCCCAAGATGTAACCACCTAAGAAAAACAATTTTCTGGCTATATATTTTTTCAACAATACTTGAAATATAGCTTTAGGATTTTTCTTTGAATTGTTTGAATGTTTACTTTTCTTGGATTATAAAGACAGCTTACTGATAATTACTTAATGAACAATTACTAATGACTACTGACAGAGAGGTCCTTCCACAAATGTTTTTTAGTTGTGGGAGGTGGAATGTTGGTTAGAAATATTTAATTGGAATTTTTGGAAGAAATTAAGATTGAGAACAGGTTCAGGAAATTTAAAGGCCTGGCCATCAGGACGTTCAGAGCTCCAGACTTCCCAAGGGTTGCCATACCTCTGAGAGCAAGCCGCTTCTTTTCTAAAGTTAGCAGTTCATAAAAATTAACTACCTGAAAATAATAGATGAAAACCGGACTTTAGAAAAGCCAAGCCCCTCCTTGTTTACAGCAAGGATAAAACCAGATTTCTAATCCGCCGGAGCCACAATCACCTATTGATTGCGACGACATCTGTGCCCCTGTTTTTGGAAGCAGGGTTTTCTGCGGAGGCAGGGTGAAAAATCCGACCATTTCGGTGCTCCTGTGTAATAAACAGCTAGCAGGCTTCCCAGGAAGGAGTCATGAAATCCACACCTCGGCTCACTTGTTTCTCACCTATGGACGGATCCAATTAAAAGTCCTCCCGCATTCATAAGTTATCCTTTTCAATAATGCAATCTACGAAGTAGCATCTCTAGACCTCATGTGGTAGGTACTCTGTAGCAGACAAAGGGTGAAAGGCTTTGTGCGCCACCAAATACACCCTTCTCCGCCCCAGGCCAGCCCCGACTAAGCCGTAGCGCTGGGGACCGACTCAGTGCAGCCGTGGGGTAGGACAATGACCTAAGGATCAGAGCCTCTTAACCCCTTTCTCACCCCAGAGCTTCCCTCGGGATAAAGTCTCATAACTATCCCAGACCTGGCGGGGGCGGGGTGGAGGCCGGCGGTCGGGGGTGGGTTTACTGTGTTGGTCCCCAGGGCGACCACTCGATCCTGGACCAACTTTGCATTGTGCCAAGTGCCCTGACCCAGTAGAGTTGCCAAATGCAAACCGTGGAGCCGAGGCTGAATAACAGACTGGGACCACCCGGGGATGGGGGACGTGTTTGTGTGCGCGCGCGTGTGTGCGTGCGCGCGTGTGTGGTGTAGGGGGAAAGGGAGTGGGCGCACTGTAAAGCTGAGTTCAAAAACTGCCCCCTCCCCCGATATAGACTGCTTAGTAGCCCAGGCACAAGAGAAAGTTGATTCGTTTCCGCTCTCACTTCTCAAGTTCACACTCAAGTTCAACCCCTGACTCTCATAAGACGTCTGAGTAGCCTGGACCTTTTCTCCATCCTTATACAATCACCTCTGATGACGCGGAAGGGCACGGTCTGTAGGAAACGCACAGAGATGGCAGAGGAGGGACAGTAAAGGGTCAAGAACGGAGAGCCCAGGAGGTAGAGAGGACTCCACCACCTTTTAAGGTTGATTTTTCTCCAGAGCGTTCCCCCGGGCCCCCTGAAAGCTGTCTTAAGTTAGAACCCTCTGGGGCTGTGGGGTGAGTTGGATAAGAGGCAGCACCTGGTGTCAAGCTTCTCGAGTCCCCGAAGTGGGCGCCTTGGCGAATCTGGACTGTCGCTGGCAAACTGCTCCTTCAGGAGCAGTGCGATCAAGCTACAACCCACTCTTGTCCCACACTCGTCTGTTTTCTACAATTTAAGGGGAGAGTGAGTGGCTTTTGGCCCCAGGCCCTAGTGCCGGGTTGGAACTGACGTGGCGCATGGTTTCAGACCTTCAGAACATAAGAACTCAGCCACGGGAGGAATATTGATTGGAAAGGGAGAAGTAGGAGTTGGACGAACTGGCTACCCCAGAGAGGAGCAAGGGAAACTGAAAGGAGAGAGGATGGTGGTGAGACGGGACAGAAAAACAAAAACAAAGACTAGGGCGTCCTTAACTTAAAGGTTCTGCACTCGCCAATTACACAAGTATAGTTTCCTGAAAGAATCTGGGCAGTGGAGCATGTGACCAATCCCCCAATCGGGACACTAAACTGGAACCAGCTCGCACTCATGGGGCCCCCACTACCAGTATGCGGGTCAATCAAGACCATTTCACCAGGACGTCTCTGTCCCTTAGCTTCAGCTACCTCCCTCCCACCCACCTCCATGGACGGCCTCTCTGTTCCTCTTCCCCCTTCCCTTTCTTGCCACGTCCCAGCGCCTAGCTGGCTAACCCAGTCTCTGCTCTAGCGTCCAGGCTCGGGATTCACTTCGAGCGGAGCAGGGGGAACATGCCCGATACCCCATCCCGACGCTCCTCAAGAGGTACTGGGAATGTGGATGGGAGGTGAACACAGCCGAGTGGAAGGCGATGAGTGTTTGCAGCCCAACTCTCCCAAGTTCTTCTTGGCCAGTCCACCTGTCACGCGGGCTCGGGGATGTAGGAAGGTCCGGAGCTGGCCGTTTCCACCTTTCTGTTGCCAGGACCCAGAGGGACAGAGGAGGAGGAGAGGAGAGCCCCCGCCCCCGCTCCACCGCAAGAAACGCAGAATGGCTAGAAAGAAACACTGGGGAGTGTGAGGCGGCGGGTGCTCCGAGGCTCGCACTTATCCCCATGGCACGCGGGCACCCGGCCCGCTCTCCGAGAGAAGAGTGAAGTTGTGGCCAAGCAGACAGTGGAGGAAAGCGGCTCTGGGCACAGCGCGCAGGAAATGTGAAGGTCCTGGCACCGCAGGGGAGGAGACGGATCAAGTGATTCCCTAAAGCGGGCCAGGCCATCCGCCCGGGCAACCCAAAGTGAAGCCGGAACAAGTGTGTTGCCCCTGTCCCCGGCGCGTCACCCCACCGCCGCCAGTTAGCCCAGGGGACCTGCCACCGCAGTCGCCGCTGGGGGTCCTGGCCCGAAGGTTCACCCAGCACTACCTCCCGCAGCGGCCCTTTGACAAAGGAGCCTTCCCCGCCGCGGGCAGCGCGGGCTTTTATCCTCTGGAACTTTCTCCGCACAACTTTTTCAGGGTGGCGCTCGTCCCTGGGCCGCGCGGGCTCGGGCACGCGGACCTGGCCAGGGCGCAGCTCCGGCGCGAGGTACGCGCGCAGGGGACGAACCCGGAATCTGTGTCTAGTCCCACGACACCGTCCCCTCTGCCTACCACTCCCACGAAGGGACACTGTCCGCTGACCTGGACGCCGGTGGGCCTCGTAACCTGAAGAGTGTGTGTACCCGCCTGGCCGCCTGCCCGTGAGCCCCGCGCGCCTAACCCGGGCTGGCGACCGCCGCGCGCCCTGCGCTTCTAGCGGCTTCTGCCCAGAGGCATACTTCTCCCGGCTCTCCCTCCAACCGGCGTTCGCATCCGCACCCGAGAGTGACACCCCAAAATGGTACAGTACAACTCAAGGACTGGGAAGAAGCAACTAGCGTCGTCCCCCTCTCCAAAAAGCGCCCTCCCGTGTCCCTCCAGAACTCCTGAGAGGCATCAACACCTTCCCACAACTTTCTACGCCCAGGCCATTTGCAGCCCAACTGCGAACACGAACTCAGTAACTGCGCCCCGCCAACCTCTTTCCTCTTCGGCTGGGTGCGCTCCCCTCCCCCATCGCCCATCTGGCTGGAGTTGGCCGGACCGGGGAGACACGGTGCCTGCGGGCTCGCTTACCTCGCATGGTGTAGCCGCTCTCCCGCTCCGCGTAGTCATGAAGCTGCTCCCAGCCCGAACCCCGGAGAGCCCAAAAATCCCGCTCAGCACGAGTGAGGAAGGTAGTCGGCGAAGAGCTGCTCTGCCGAGAAAACCATCCCTTTAGGTGGACGCCGTGGCCGGAGGGTGATGTTTGCTGCCGCCGCTTCTATGTTAACAGTTTTGATGATGGTGGTGGTGACTGTTTTGATGGTTGTTTGGTTGTTTGTTTGTTTTCAGGAGGGGTGAAAAAAATGTGCTGGCTGGCTGGTGCCTGGGTTTTGTTTTGCTTTTGTTTTTCTTTCTCTCCAATGTACTTGCTTTTTAAAAATGCCACCGCCTCCGGCTCAGAAGGTTTCTTTTGTGATCACTTGGACTGAGGAGGAGGAGGAAGGGCAGCAGCAGGAGGAGGAGTTGGTGGTGGTTTTGTTAGTTACAAAGAAGAGGGAGAAGGAGCAAGGGGAAAAAAAGGAAACAGAAAGAAGAGGAAGAAAGGCGGTGTGGATGGCAGAGCATGTGCGTTTTCACATGACATCTGTGCCTGTTAGCGGATCCACAATGTGAATTTTCACTGTTCAGTTACAGGGAGGAAGGGAGCGAGGGAGAAAGAGAGAGGAGAGAGATGGAGAGAGAGAGCCGAGAAGGGGCTTATACGTGAGGGCGGGTTTGGCTGGGACTTCCAGGCCCCGCCTCCTGTCAGCGCCGCCGCCAATCAGCGCCTGGCAGTTCTTGGAGGGGCTGGGACCACGGGGGACAGGCTTGAAGGCGAAGGGCGGGGGATTAGGACACTGGAGCCGAAGGCGGCCGGGGCTGGAACTGGGCATTAGAGACTGTCCGAACTGGGCGGAGGAGGAGGAGAGGGACCGATAGAGTCGGGCAGATCTGCAGGTGACATTCACTTCCCATTCCAGGAGGAGGGAGGGGGCACTGACGAGTCCTTGGAAGGGAGGGACGCGGGGCTCTCCGGGTCCCTGGTTGCTTCCCTCTGTCGCAAAACCTGCGGGCCCCGAATAGTTAGTTGTGAATTTATGTCAGCTCTCCGCAGAGTCCATTTTCGGAGAACTTCGCGCGGCTGGCGGGGCTTTCCCCGGGCGGGACGCTTCAGTTTTAGTGGCAGAATAATGCAAATCAACTTTCATCACTTTGAGCACAACTAAAATGCCGTCCCATGCGAGTAGCCGTCCTCTTCCTTTAAAACCATCTTTTAGATGCTTCCTGCCCCAGTCCTAAAAACAAAATAAACAAAACAATGAGATCTCTTTTGCTTTTAAAAATTATTTTACAAAGTTTTAATGCTTTCTTTTATCGAAGAAATTGATTTTATCAACATTTGGAGTTGCTAATAAACTGGCGTTGGGCCATACGACTCAGTGATAACAGCCCCAATGGCAGTGTGGCTACCTTAGTGATGCAAGGTAAAGGGCTGGCTGAGGCTACAAGGTATGATTGTGTGGTGCTATTGATGAAGTAAGTTTCAGGGCTTTAGCGGGGAGGAACTGTTTATTCTGGTTGCTACTAGAAGACATTTGTCTATTTAGAGGGGTCTGGCACTTAAACGTAGGTAGTTATTGTGTTCCTGAGGTGAAAACTGTCATCTATGACCGTTTATTTGTATTGTGATTAAAAATCCAATGCATACATCAAAACTGTTCCTTTTCAAGTTTCCTCCTCTCATTGGACATACTACATAGATGATCACATTTACTTCCCATAGGGAACTTTGTAAATACTTTAACTGGTCACCCTAACAGACAGAGAGGTGAAAAATTTTGCCTAATCTACTCAGTCTTAAGGCATTGAGGCTTCTACTCTATAGCATACCTGTTGGCAGAGCAGGCCTCATCATTGTTTAGATACCTGAATAATTTGATTTTTACTGGTATTTATTTATATTACGTCATGTAACACAAAGTGCAATGTAGAATTGGCAGTTATTTAATTAGATCACCCTACGCTGCCAAGTAGTCCCCCCCAACCCCGATTAAATAAAAATGGATTACTTTCTGAATCTTCACTAGTGTTAAATTGACTTAGCCTTGCTGTATGCACTTCCATTTGCAAGCCAATGTGTAATTTAGGAAAATTTTAGTATTAAGAGTGAAAGTTGATTGAGTCTTTAATGAAATGAAATGAACAAAAGGAAGTTACTTTTCAGAATAGTTATTCCCTTATAAATATCTTTCCCCTAGATTTTGTAATTGACACAGTAGTTAACCTTTTAAGATAATATTTAAGCCTCCCTAGTTTTATCATTTTAATCAAGTAAAATATATTCATAACTACATTAAAGCTGAACTAAGTTATGCCTAATTTAGTTGCTTCATTAAAAATAACTGAATATAAAATAGTCAAGAAACAAATTGTGACTACATCATTTTAATTTTATGTGTTTCAAGCAGAGACACAGGAATATTGAAAATTCCAAAGCCTTTGTAAACATTATAATTATTATTGCTGTCATTATTTTAGATTTCTATGTCTCATTAAAGAGGAATTTCAAAGTTCAAGAATTTTAACTCTTTCATCAAGTCCTAAATTTCTAAACATTTACTGAACACTGAAATTTCCTTTTACTGCTATTATATCTGTAATTATTTTAAAAGATAGTCAAAATATATATTAAAAGTACTTTTTTCTCCTTCTACGTATTTTTATATGTCCTTTGCTTTGTGGGTTTAACCAAGCATACTTTTGCTTAGAACTATATCACATATTTATTAATCTCTCCTGAACACTTTTGAAAAAACTGTTAATTTGAAATAAAGACAATTATGTTACATTATTTTTTCAAAACTGTATGTATATTACATATACGGTCGTGCAAAGTATCTACTTTAGAATGGAATAAATGTTGATCATCGGTTATAATGTGGTGATCTGGGACATTTTGGATCTTCCTAAAAATTAAAAAACCTAGTCTTGAGTGTTTCTATTAACTTTCAAATTATTTCAACTGAATGGAACCTATTTATGTAAAATAAATATTCAGGATTTAAATTAAAGAAATCAGCATTTTTCAAGAAGTCACGAAATACTTATCTATAATCTTATGTTTCTGTAACCCATCTGCCAGCAAATATCCATATTTCAAGTGGCATAATAATAATATATTAATATAATATCCTTGATCACGTGAAGCTCAGTGTCAGTAATTTTATTTGAATAATTACGGAACTGTCTGGTTTCCTATAAGCTTGAAACTCTGCTTTTGGCTCTGGGCCTGAAGGATGTTCTTAGTTGACAGCTAAATTTTGATAAGTTTAAATGATAATCAGTAAGTCACATAGACTGTATTCAGTCTCAAGAATTGATATAGTTTCACTCAGGCTTGCCTGCTTACCTGCTTTCCCCACATATCACTACCCCTAAGGTTAGGCTGTATGCCCATGGAGTAACAATGACGAGAAATATCCTGACAGACCCAAAGGTTTAATATGAGCCAACCACTTAGGGTGACCGTGGCATTTAGGATTACACTATTTCAATCCTAAAATGCTTGGAACAAAATAGGAAGGAATGGTTCATTATACTCTGAGCTGGTCAGTCTATATATAGAGACTATTTTACTTTTGTTTTTTTAAAGGTTTATTATTTATTTATTTTTGGCTGCACCGGGTCTTAGCTGTGGCATGCAGGCTTCTCTCTAGTTGTGCCGTGCAGGTTTTCTCTTCTCTAGTTGTGGCACGCGGGCTCCAGGGCGCGTGGGCTCTCTAGTTGAGGCGTGAGCTCAGGAATTGTGGCGTGAGGGCTTAGTTCCCCCGCGGCATGTGGGATTTTAGTTCTCTGACAAGGGATAGAAGCCGCATCCCCTGCATTGTAAAGCGGATTCTTTACCACTGGACCACCAGGGAAGTTCCAAAACTCTTTTAAATAACTCTGAATCTTGGGGGGATATTGGCAACACTGATATTACATTTAGAATGACTTAAAGATTGGGTGTTTTTAGCCCAGTTTAGGGAAGCTGTGTGGCTGTGAAAGTTGAAAGAGAGGTATAAAGCTGCCTTTAAATGTTGGAAAAGCCAGAAAAATATAAGAATTTTTAACGTTTGAACCTATTAAAAATGGAAAAGTTGAAGTACTGAGTTCCCTGTTGCTGAAGGAATCTGAGAAAAGACTGAATGAAAGACTGGTAAAGATGCTCAAGTATACAGACTTTTCTACTAGGCTGAAAGTTGTCCTGATTACCTCCAGTTTGTTCTGTAACTCTAAGTGTATTCACAGGTAGGCAGCAACCTCTGCCCCAGTAGCTGCAGCAGAGTTATGCTTCCCACTGAAAGGTAGGCTCCTTGAGAGCAGGGGCCAGAATTTCCCTAAGGTTTGGAAGTGCTCCTGGTATTTTATAGGCGCTTGGTAATTACTGGTTGAATGAATCCTTTCTACTCTTTGTCCACTGGATGTGAACCAGAAATGTAGCAAAGACCTGAATAAGATCTCTTCTTTCTCAGTCTCTAGTGAATAGGAGAGAGAGAAGAGGGAGAGAGGGGAAAGGGGAGAGATTTTTTTTTTTTCATTTTAAATTCTCCTAATTTGGGGAAGAAAAAAAAAACGATGTTTGAGTTTGGTTACATAATCATAAAAGCAAACAAAATCTAGTTATTTTCATACTTATTACTATTTTCAATTTTATTCCTAGATGGAGAGTCTTCATAATCTTTCAGTACTTTAAATTTTGCTTCATTTTTAAGTATGGATGCAAATTCAACAAGTTTTCAGAATGAAAAAAAAAGAGCAAATATTAAAAATGTTTAGCTGGTTCTTTTCACAATAAATTGGAAAAAGTGTTAAGGACCAAAACAAAATGAACCCCAATACGTGGAGTAAGAGGTAAGTTTAAAAAGGGACCAATATACAGGTCAGGAAAAAAAGCTAATATTTTTGGATGAGTCTCATGATCTATCAGGCTATCTAATTTCTATTTTTTTTTTTTTTTTTTTTTTTGTACGCGGGCCTCTCACCGTTGTGGCCTCTCCCGTTGCGGAGCTCAGGCTCCGGACGCGCAGGCTCAGCGGCCATAGCTCACGGGCCCAGCCGCTCCGCGGCATGTGGGATCTTCCCGGACCGGGGCATGAACCCGCGTCCCCAGCATTGGCAGATGGACTCTCAACCACTGCGCCACCAGGGAAGCCCTACTCTAACATTTTAATAGTGGTTAACTGCAGGAATTTGAGAGAGAATGGGGATTATAACATTTTGTGTCATACATTTTGTACTGTGATTTATTTACAAGAAGCAGGTAATACTCTGTGTGTGTGTGTGTTTGTGTGTAATGAAGAAGTTTTTTCAAGAGGACCAGAGGGGGGAAAAAGATGAGTACACGGAACTTCCTTTACCAAACTTGCTCTAAAGTCATTCCAATGAAAGCAGAATATTTTGGCACAGAAACAGATACATAATGGAGCGTTATCAGAGCATGCAGAAATTGATTTAAGACTATGAGGACTTTATATAGAAACCAAGGTAGAATTTCAGTTCAGATTGAAAAATATGATGCATTTTAATGTGATGGATAATGCCAGATTTCTCAGACCATACACAAAAATACATTTCAAATGAATTAAAGATTTAAATGACATATATAAGCAAATACATAAAATAACAGAATTATATTTTTGTATATACTTATATAATGTTTTGTATGGGGCAAACTTTTCTAAATTAGGAAACTCAGCTTTTATAAGGAAAAAATTAGATGTTTTTTCCTATACACAAATTAAGAAAATGAGTAATTTAAATGACAAAAGACCCCCAAAACAAAGTGAAAATACATACAATAGGCTGGAAAAAATATTGCTGCACAAATGATTAATAGTCTTTATAAACAAATGTATAGAAACTTACAAATGGATATGAATTAGACAAAAAACTCAAAACTGGAGTTGATAGAGAATAAAGGGAAGCTGCTTAGTGGATTTTTTTTAACTTGATTTTCTTTGCTACAGGTGAACAATTTCTCTTTCATGTTTATATCTCAGTGCTGTTAGAAAGTCTGTTTCCAGATCACTTGACCATATTTAAAATGTTTTGTGTTTATTAAAATATGAATTAAAATGCAAATATAATATGTTATATAACTTCACCTTAGCTGCTGATGCACTGCAAAATTCATCTTCAATTTGCTACTACTCTCTATATTCCTGCTTTATCAATCCAAGCCACTGTCCCTCTCCTACCTAGATGGGTACCATGTTCTCAGAATTTGTCTCTTTACCTCCATTTGTGCCCCTTAATCCATCAATTTTCCATCTGGCATCTAGAGAGGACTTTTAAAAATGTAACTCAAACAATCAATATTCCCTTGGTAAGACATTTTAGTGTCTTCCAGTTGCATTTAGGAAATAACCCATACTTCTTTCTTTGGTTTAGAAAGAGGGTGCATACATACATATTCTGGTTTGCCATGGCATCCTGCATAATTATCAGAAGTGCCCCCTTTCATTCTCAAAAGTGTTCCAGTCTGAGCAATATAAAATATAGTTACCCTAATTATAAAGCTCTGCTGGCTTAAAGGTTACATTCTCAGAGAAATCCTCCTTCATCGTATCACTTAAAAGAGCCCTCACTGATAATTCTTTATCAGAGCATCTCTTTGTGGTCTTCATAGCACATAGCAAATTTATGATTATTTCCTTTTCTTCTCTTATTATTATCTAATGAAGGAAGTACATTAATTTATATTTAATATTATTATTAGCCCCATGAAGCAGGGACTAAATCTCTGCTGTTTTTGTATTAGGTCATCAGGGCCTAGCATGTGCCTGACACTTAGCACATGCTTAAACATTTGTTCAATGAACCGATCCTTAGACTAATTATTGGGATTTTTTTTTCAGGTTTTAATTTAAAATTTATTATAATGCGGTCTGTGCAAAAGGAGGGAGTGAAGGGTGGGGAACATGCAGGGACACAGGAACACGATGACATGGCCAGGGCCACAACTTCTGTCGTGGGGGTAGGGATGAAAAGAAAAGGCCAGGGCTGGAGCTGGGGTGGAAGAGGGAAGGGGGAGACACTGTGGCTGCATTCCCCCCACCCCTAGGAAGCATGTCTAGTTCCTGAATCTCCCCCATTTACCGTGGCCTCCTAAGATACCATCTCTTGTCCTGCCTCTGGCCCTAGTGGCTTCTTCTTTTGCTCCCTTTGACTTGTTTTCCTCTGACAGATTCTCAAGCAGGATGATGTTTAGGGCCTGACCCCAAACCACCCCACCTTATGAAGGTACAACCTTTTCCTTCCCTGTTTCTGCCCCTTCTCAGATCTCACCTTTCCCCCTCTCTGGGACAGAATCTTTGATTTCCCTCCTTCCTCTCCTCCCTCCCCCTAGAAAAAGAAATTTAAAAAGGACCAACTCCCCAGCAATGTAAATAATACTTTTTTTTTTTCTCTTTGAAAACTTGTTTGTTTCACACATTTGCTGTGATGCCTCCATGTTGCATTATGGCTGCATTTTAAAAATGCATGGAATATTAAGTTTTTCTTTTCAAGAAAATTGACATATATAGTGATGATTAAGGGTTATCAATTCTGGAGTAAAATAAAACAACAATAAAAATAAACAAAAATTGTTTTCTGTTCCCAGATCTGCTGTTTTCAGTGTGAGTTGGTATTTAACCTGCCTGAAACTCACTTGAAAAAAAATATATAATAGGCCTATAAACAAACTCAAAAGAATAAAATGGGATATATTAACATAATGCTTCTCACATCATAATCATGCAAAAATCATCAACTATTGATACTTTTAAAAAAAATTTTCCTTGTAGAAAAATTATTTTGTGAATTAGCAACAGTATATTTTTCAGTTCAGGTCAATTAGATTTTGTTTGCCCATAACACTTCCCAGCTATTTCTGAACAATCAATGAATGCACAAAATATAAACTAATTTAATATTTACCACATTATTTGTTATTTTCAATTTGATACTTCCCAACTGCTTTATGATACCTTTTTTTTCTCCTTCCTTATTTTGAATTAATAAATTCTGGAACATTTCATTTATTTTTCCTCTATTGGCATGCTTGTTACACATCCTTTCACTATTCTTTTAGTAACTCCCACAAAGTGTAAACATGTGTTCTTGTATCATTAGAATGAATATAAGTTAGTTCTCTTACCACACTCCAGTCAATGCTGAGACTTTTGGACACTGAACTCTATTAACTGTCCTCAACCCTCCAGGTGCCATTAGTTATTATTGTCATGTATTTTAATTCTACATATATTTTAATACTCTTAAAATACTATTGTTATTTTGTATAGTCAGTATCCTTTCAGATTTGCCCCAAATTTAGCATACATAATTTTTTCCTGCATTGCTGTGTTTCCCTTTGGGATAATTTTCCTTCTGCCTGAAGAACTACTTTTAGCATTCCCTTTCATGTAGGCTGCTTGATGAATGTGCTTAGTCTTTGATGATCCAGAAATTTCTATGTTGCTTCACATTTGAAAGATATTTTCATTGGTTGCCAAATTTTTTTTCACACCATATTCATATCATTCCATTGTCTTCTGTCTTACATCTTTTCTGTTGAAGAGTTAGTTCTCAATCACATGGTTATTCCTTGAAAAACAATGTACCCTTCTTTTTTGGATACTTTTGTGATTTTCTCTGTCTTTGGTTTTCAGCTTTTTTACTGTGATGTATGTAGGTGTGGTTTTCTTTTCAATACCCCAACTGGAGTTTGCAGCATCTCCTGAATCTATGGCTTGATATCTTTCATCAACTGGAAATTTTTTGACATTTATTCTTAAATATTGTTCTTGCCTCCTTCTGAAGGGAGATGATGCTATACATTTGTTAGAACTTTTTGTTGCATCCCATATGTCCTTTTCACTCTTAAATGTATTTTTCTATTCTTTTTGCCCTTCAGGCTTCCATTAGGGTATTTTATACTTACCTAACTTCTAGTTCACTAATTCTTTCCTCAGCTATATCTGGTCTTCACGTTTGTTGTTAAACCTATCTACTGAGTTCTTTGTTTCAGTAATCGTATTTTTTTCAGTCCTTGAGTTTCTATTTGGTTCTTTTTTATAGGTTCCTGTCATCTGTTTTCCTGAAATATGAATATATAGTTACTTTAAAGTCCATGTCTGATAATTCCAGTATCTGGGTCATCTGTTAGCTTTATATATTGTTATTTACTCTCCAGAATTTTAAAATTGAAATTCTGGACACAGTCTGTAATTATACAGTTTCTGGGCAGTCTAAATGCTACTTTTTATGGTGGTATTTATCTTTCTCTGTTTCAGAAAAGGTTAGAATGGACAAAGAAAACAGAAGTGATGATAATTTTGAAGACTTGAGTTTGAAAAAAAATTTTGTCGAAAGGCATGTACACAGATCAAATGACTCAGGGCATTTTCCATTAAGATTAAAGAACTTCCTGTGTGTTTCCACTTCCCAAATATCAAAATTGTTACTGATATATTGCTGCATGTTTACAATATCACTAAAAACACTACTCTGTTTACAACTTACTCACCAAAGTCATACCATTTCTCAATACAAAATGCTGTTTTTAATCTCTTCTATTGCTCAAAGGAGTAGACGGGAATCTGCATTTTGCTTTTTAAGACGTGAGATCTCATCCTTGGTACTTACTACCACATTTCTTTCCTTGAAATAAAGAATATGCAGCTAACTACAGCTACTTTAGGGACCAAGATTACAATCACCACGCCCCTCCCTTAAAATGAATCCACATACATGCCATGGGATCTCCCAGTTTGAATGTCTGGCAGACCTGGGGCCTGACAGCATTCTGATAAATGATGCACATACATAATTTGAAAATCTAAAGTGCATGGCAGAGATCAGGAGATGTTTGTGTTAATGAAAGCATGATTTTCTGGATCAAAGCAGACAAGGGAGGCCTAATTCTCTCAGATTAGGAGGGCTGCAGAATCTGTTTAGTGAATGAAAAGAGAGGCTGATGCAAGATGAGCTCTTTAAATAAGGGCAAAGTACTTTATCAATCCAAACCAATTTTCGAAAAGTCCATCCTCCTCTCTGGAGGGATACTGGGAGTAAAGGCATGAAATCAATATGCTTTTTAAAAACTCGAGGAAAGTATATCTTAATTCCCAAGCGGTACGCTTACAACCTCAGTCAGCTGGTATGAAAATCTGGAAAAAAAATCTTTGTTTTATTTGAATGTAAATTTTGTTCACATCAACAGCCAGGACTTAGAGAAGAGAGAGAGAAAAATATATGAGTGTGAGATAGAAGGTGAAAATAAAGTGTGAGAAAACAAATGAGAATTCAGTGATAAAAAAGTTTTGAGAGAATGGGGGAAGGTATACATGTGTCTTTAATAAAGTGATAACTAATAGTTATTCTGTATTTAGTGGGACATATTTCAGATTAGTCAGTCTGTGAAAAATAAGGAAAAGTTGGGCTGGAATAAAGATGGAGAACAGAAAAGGAAGAAGAAGGGAGGAAAGAATGGGAGGAGGGCAAGGGTAGTGGAAACTTTCATTGTTTGTTTGGCTGTGCTTATTAGCTTCTGTGAAGGGAAACTGATTACTTAGGACCGGAGTTGATTGCCTGGTTTCCTGAGGAGTAGTACCTGGGTTTTTGTTTGTTTGTTTGTATTTTGGCAATTCAGTACCAAAAATTTCCTCGCAATGGCACCCCTAAGTTACCAGTCTCTATCTTTGACCACTTTGATCTACCATGGGAAAAGGGAGTGATGGGCTTTTCTGCTTACGTTTATATGCAACATGTAAATATGAAACTAATATTACAGGGCAATGTTCACAATACCCCAAAAAAAGTTCCACAAAGGACTTTGTTTTTCTTTACTGCAAACTAAAACATAGCCATTAATTAAGTTGTTTTATGAGCTTTTTTTTAGGTTTTGATAAAGTTAATATTGTTCATTTGGAAATTACTTAAACTTAATAATAAAATTAGTACTATGAGACAGCTACTATCTTAAAAAAAGACAAAAAAATTTCAAACACCAGTGAGTTTACAGAACTTATGAAACATTCAAGTGAAACTTTTTTTTTTTTCATTTGACAGGTTTGTTACCGCTCAGAGTGTAGTAGAAATAGAAAAAAAAAAGTTGTTTTTTAGAAGAATTAATTTTTGCTGGTCACAAGTCTCAAAGCTCTATGTAATCAAGGTAGAGCAAAAAAGTATGGCATTGAACATAATTGGTTATGTCATATTTTAACACATGTGCAGGTGTGTCCCCAGAGAAGGCTAGGATGATTTCATGTATTTAAACTCAAGGTAAGTTGATAAACAGTTGTAGGTATTTGCTTAGAACTCTTGTATCTGCTATTTTTGTTTCTGGGTATACTGGAAGGATATAAATGAAATGGTAAGTGGAGGGGTTCAGGGCAACAAGCTATGTGTTCTTCTCCCCACTCCAAGGAGTGGGTTGCATTCATTTCCTGTCCCAACAGATTTAGAAATGGAAGAACAAGTGTCCAGCAGAGGGTGCAGTGCTGGAGTCAGGAGGGCTGGACCTGGTTTAGCAACCACCTTAAACCTACTGGTTAGATGGAGCCAGAGAATCTGACTACACTGCGGTGATGATAATATTTAAAAGGTGCCAGCACCTTCCCTTACCTAGGGAGCTAACTGCAGACCACCAAATAAATATTTTAACTTCAAGCCCACTGAGCTCAAAATTAACTATACAAAACCAACCATACTCATCTGCCTTAACAGTTGTTATTTAATTAATTTTTAAAATTAAAGTAGAGCATGTATGAATGAAGAGCTATCAGGGAAATATCAATAAGCTATTAATTCTTCATAGTTGCCTTCAATCAAGGGTAGTTTATTACCTTATATCTCATATTTCTCACATGTTACCTGTCTCTAGAGTCAATTTTTTTTTTTCCCTGATTCATTCTATGTTTGTTTCCTTTAAATGCTGCAATAGCTAGATCTTTAGCAACCTGCCTGCACATTGATATTTTTGTCTTGCTAGGCTACCTCTTGTGGGCAATAATAGATCCTTACATTAGCTCTCAGAAAGATCTACAGTCTCCAAAGAAGAATTTTTTTCCCCTAAAGGACTAAAGAACTTGGCAATGACAAAAGGATAGTAAATGGAAACATTAAGATACCTAAGGAAAAGGCAAAAAGGTTTTGATCCTGTGGACTTTGATGAGTGGGCAATCTCAGTGCCTGTAAGGATTCTGGACTTGATAGAAAAATGTGGATCATGTAGTCACAAATGAATGAGATGAAACTCTAGGGAGGAAAAAAGGAATTATTTTTAAAAAGCAGACATTATGGGCTTCCCTGGTGGCGCAGTGGTTGAGAGTCCGCCTGCCAATGCAGGGGACACGGGTTCGTGCCCCGGTCCAGGAGGATCCCACATGCCGCGGAGCGGCTGGGCCAGTGAGCTATGGCCGCTGAGCCTGCGCGTCCGGAGCCTGTGCTCCGCAACGGGAGAGGCCACAACAATGAGAGGCCCGAGTACGGCAAAAAAAAAAGCAGACATTATGAAGCCATTACTATATTTACAGGTTTTTTCATTCATTTAAAAATTCAATGAATATAGATTTAAGTAAAATCTGCCATTTCATTCACCAATGTATTTCAACAGAGATCAAACCTTGAGTAAATTCTATTACAAAGACAATAAAAATTGCTAAAATTCAAATGTTTACTTAACTAGGAATGTTTCTATAAAATATTCTAAGATATACATAAGCCTGCAAAATCATTGCTCTATATAATTTTGCTTTTAAATTTATAAGAATATTACAAAAATACTTTAAAATCAAAAAATTAAGCCAACTAAATAAAAAACAAAACTTGAATTTACTGAAAAGATGATTTCATGAACCACATTAAAATTATTATTTTTAACAGACTATCTTTTAGAGCAGTTTTAGGTTTACAGAAAAATGAGCAGATAGTACAGAGTTCTCATATGTCTCTCTTCCCCCATTCTCATAACAGTTTCTCCTTTTAATAATATCTTGCATTTGTGTGGTAATTTTTTCTACAACTAATGAACCAATATTAATACATTATTATGAGCTAAAATCCATAGTTTACATTAGGGTTCCTCTTTGTGTTGTATACTCTATGGGTTTTAACAAATGTGTAATTACATGTATTCATTATTACAGAACAGTTGCACTATCCTAAAAATCATACAGAATAGTTTCATTATCCTAAAAATCCCCTGGGCACCACCTATTCATTTCTCTCTCACTTTCCCCCCACTCTGAATCCATGGCAACCACTGACCATTTTACTTTGAGAATTTGAAGAAATGTCCACAGCCACTCCAACCTTCAGCAACCACCACCCCGATCAGTCAGCAGGCATCAACATCGAGGCAAGACCCACCACCAGCAAAAAGATTATTATGATGTGCTGAAGGCTCAGACGATGGTCTGCATTTTTTAGCAATAAAGTATTTTTAAATTAAGGTATATACATTTTTTCCTAGACATAATGCTATTGCACATGTAGACTACAGAAAAGTATAAATGTAAGTTTTATATGCATTGGGAAACCAAAAACTTCATGTGACTCACTTGATCACAATATTCACTTTATTGCAGTGGTCAGGAACTGAACCTGCAGTATCTCCAAGGTATGCTGGATGTGAAAGCTCCCGATATTCAATTATGATGAGTCTTACTCTGTTTCTTGACACAACTCCTCTCACCCATTCCTCCCTGTTCATGGTTTACTGAAATTCTAATTGTCAAGGAAAGGCTATTCTGTGGTATATCAGTGTGATCAGGATTCTGTGGGTTGTAAGTATCACTCAAACACTCAAGAAAATAGCACTAGTTTGAGAAAAACAGAATTTAGTAGCTTATGGCCAGAATGAGTACAGTTGGGTTTAGGACCTCACATAATATCATTTCCATCTTTCAAATCTGCCTTATTATGTGTTAACTTCCTTTTCAGGTACCCAGGAGGTGGTAAAGATAGTCAACAGATATTCTTGCCTATGTTCTACCACCTGAGCGAACTCAATGCAAATAGAGTATCTCTTCTAACAGTTTAGCAAAAGTCCCAGATCTGACACCAGCCGGCTTGGCTTGCATCATGTTCCCAACCTTGAATCAGTGATGTGGGTCTGGAGTAGGTCCTTGTAGAACTTCAAGGGGGTGAAGGAATTGTGGAATTACCACTGGAATTATGTGGGAGGAGAATTTCACCAAATGAAAACTGGGTTTGGCAGGCAAAATAGCACAAGCATATGTATATTATACGTTCCTGTAGGGACTCCTTTTGTAGCCCTTTCTAAGGGACAATGCAGAACAGAAGGACAGTAAAACAACCTCAGGTATTTCCATTTGCTCTCCCCTGAGAGGAGGAAGAACTCCTGAACCAACTGCGGCTGCCACATGATTTATAGGGGAGCCACCCTTGTGGACAGAGAGTAGCTGTCACAGCCTGGTCCAATTCCACCTCATTTCCCTGAATTTCCACTTGGAACTCTATATAAGTAAGGATGGTGTTTGTAAATCACAGAAAGACCATTAACTGTGGATGAATTAAATAGGGAGGGGTTTTTTTTGTCTTTGTTTGTTTCACATTATAAGAATGCCAGAGGTAAGCCAGCCAGTACAGTGTCTCCATGATTCCATCAGGAACATAGGTGTCTTTTATCCGTTCCCAGGAATTATAGGATACTATATAGTTTTTGTCCTCATGCTTTTTCCCTGGGGACCTCAAGATATTTTTTCTACCTCCTACATTACATCAGGAACAAGTGGAAAGAAGAGGGCAAAAGGTGCATGCCAGCCCACTGTCCTCTCTGAGAGAGAGAAAAGGGGCCCTTGGCAGGGAGGAACTGGCCTGGCGCTATCAATGGGCCTTGGTGTTGCTAGGAGCTGGCCTGGCACTCACAGCTAGGCCTTGGCAACCAAAGGCACAGCACTAGAGATACCAGAATTATAGACAGGGTTGAAGAGAAAAGGAGTGAAAATAAAACCTCTGACTATTCACAAGTTGGGCTAGACTTGACCTTCCTCCACAGTGTACTACCCAAGTGGACCACTGTAAATATGGCTGAAAAAATTAAATTAACTCTGTCTGGATTATGTAAATAGTCTCAGAGAAAGCAAACTGAGAGAGCAAATGGCAAAACTGTGAAATACAGTTATATTTGCAAACATGAGAACCTAGTTTTGACATTTTCTTAAATAACCAAGATTTATTCTTTAAAAATCTAAATAACACAAGTGATACATAAACACATATGCATTATGAAAAATTCAAATAATTTAAAGTGTAGAGGGTAAAAATTACAACCCCCTTTCCCTTCCTCCACAATCCTCTCCTTTCACCAGCAGGAACCACTGTTAAAATATTAGTGCATTTATTAGAAAACACTTCACTTTACATTTATACTCATAAATTTTAGACGTGAGATCAAGATGGCACAGTAAGAGGACGTGGCGCTCACCTCTCCCATGAACACATCAAAAATACATCTACGTATGGAACAATTCTCATGGAAAACCAACTGGAAACTGGCAGAAGGATTCCTGTACAACCAAGGCTGTAAGAAAGTTACATACGTAATCGAGGAGGAAGGGAAGAAAAGCGATCAGGTTGGGACCTGTGCCCCGGGACGGGAATCAGAGGAAAAGAGAAATCACACAAGTGAGCACTCGACCTGGGCAGTAAGTGGGTTGAGCCACAGAGTGGGCATCCCAGTCCTGGGGTCCTAGGTATAGGGGATAAGCACCCTTGGCTGCTTGGAGAACTGCTGGGACAGACAGAAAAGCTAGAGAAGCCTAGACTCCACTCATGAGGTGTACTCGGGTGCTGGCTTGCCACCAGGCAGGGCAGAGAGAGTCCTGCCCTAATGGCTGCTGCCTTGTTGTGTTCCCCATCCCTAGCCGAGCAAACACGCTGGCCCTGCTCACTCTATGCCACAGCCTGGCACTGGACATGGGGCAGCCAGCACCTGAGAAAAGACTTAATCTAGGGACAGAGGCAACCCAGGGGCCCAGGGTGTAGCCCAGGTGGAGCAGTGGCAACCATTGTTGGCGCTGACTCAAACAGCATCACAGAAGCAGCCCAGACTTCTGATGGTAGCACAGCTGCTGGAATTCCCAAAACTCCCTCGCTGTGCTCCCCAGGCCCAGCTAATTGAACACTCCAGCCCTGCCTACTCCATGCCACAGCCTAGCACTAGATCTGGGTTAAGATGCAACCATGGGCTGCTTCTGAGTGGAGCCACAGACACCTACATAGGCGAAGCATCAGATCTGTGTAAGTGCAGGAGTCCCGCTTGCTTCAGCACTCCCCTCCTTTGAGGCAAAGATCCCAGAGCAGGGAGGAGGAAAAACACACACTTAAAGAGAACAGACCCAGCTTGAGCCCATCCCTGGAGCCTGAGAGGGTGGTGACGGCCACTGAGCAGAGAGGAAGTCACGCCTCACACCCTGTGCAGGCTTTAGCTCTTCCATTACGAGCCACACCACTTACCAGGGTGATAGCTGCCAGCACACCTTGAAGAAGGATGTGTCTGGCATCCATATCAAATCCGGCTCTCCCATTGAAGGCACTGGGCATGCACAGTCTGCATAGTGATGCTCCCACATAAGAACACTCCTTCAAGACCACAGTAGATAACCGTTTCAACCAAATTCATAGAGACAGAGAAAGTTAAGTGAAATAAAAAGGCAGAGGAACTACTCTCAATTGAAAGAGCAAAAGAAAACCCCTGAGAAAATAAATAATGAAACAGAAACACCAATCTACCAGATAAAGAGTTCAAAACATTGGTAATAAAAATGCTAACCGAATTAGGGAAGAGAATTGATCCAAACACAAATCAGTTTAACAAGGAACTAGAAAATATAAAGAAGATCGAATCAAAAATACATAATTCAATATCTGAGATAAAAATCACTCTAGAAGCAATGAACAGCAGACTGTGACACAGAAGAATGCATACGTGACCTGGAAGATAGTATAATGGAAATCACCCAATCAGAACAGCAGACAGAAAGACTAAAGAAAAAAAAATGTATATATGAATGCAACATACAAGATCTCTTGGATAACATCAAACATGCCACCATTCACTTTATAGGGGTTCTGGAAGGAGAAGAGAGAGAAGGGTATCACAAACGTATTTTAAGAAACTATGGCTAAAAACTTCCCAGACCTAAAGAGGGAAACAGATATCCAGGTACAGGAGCACAGAGGGTTCCAAACAAGATGAACCCAAACGATCCCACACCAAGACATATCATAATTAAAATGGCAAAAGTTAAAAATAAAGAGAAAATTCTAAAGACAGCAAGAGAAAAACAGAGTCTTATACAAGGGAATCTCCATAAGGTTATCAGCTGATTTGTTTGCAGAAACTTTGCAGGCCATAAGAGAGTGGTATGATCTATTCAAAGTTCTGAAAGGGGAAAATCTGCAACCTAGGATACTCTACCCAGCAAGATAATCATTTAGAATAGAAGGAGAGAGAAAGAATTTCTCAGACAAGCAAAAACTAAAATAATTCATCAATACTAAACCTACCCTATAAGAAATGTTAAAGGATCTTCTCTAAATGGAAAAGAAGTAAGAATATACAGGAAAGGGAAAATCCCAACAGGAAAAGCAAATATATAGTAAGGATTGAAGATAACTTAATTAAGATCACTTAGATTAAAAGACAAAAAATTTAAAAGTAACTATAACTACAATAAACAGTAAAGGGATAAGCATGACGATGTAATATATGACATCAAAAACAAAATGTGGGGGAGGGGAGTAAAAAATGTAGATCTTTTAGAATGTGTTAGAACTTAAACAACTGTCAGTTTAAATCAAGTTGATATTATTAGGGGTCAACATATATGAATCCCATGGTAACCACAAATCAAAAACCTGCATTAGATACAAAAAATCATCAAACCACAATGGGAGAAACAAAAAGAAAAAGAAATAAACAGAGAAGAACTACAAAAACAACCGGAAAACAAGTAATAAAATGTCAATGAGTACATACTTATTAAAAGTCACTTTAAATGTCAGTGGACTAAATGTTCCATTCAAAAGACATAGGGTGACTGATTGGTCAATATGCTGCCTACAAGAAACTCACTTCGGGGCTAAAGACACATGCAGATTGAAAGTGAGGGGATGGAAAAAGATATTTCATGCAAATGGAAACAAGAAAGTGGAGATAGCAATACTCATGTCAGACAAAATAGATTTTAAAACAAAGGCTATAACAAAAGACAAAGAAATTATGTAATGATATTAATTATATTACATTAATTATGTAATGATATTATGTAATGATAAAGGGATCAATACAAGAAGAAGATATTACATACTTTAACATATACGCACCCAAGAGAGGCACACCTAAATATATAAAGGAAACACTAAGAGACATAAAGGCAGAAATTGACAATAATACATTAATAGCAGGAGACTTTAACATCCTATAGACATCAATGGACAGGTCATCCAGACAGAAAATAAATACAGCAACAGTGGCTTTAAATGAAACATAGACCTGTTGTACTTGATTGATATCTACAGGACATTACATCCCAAAACAGGAGAATACATATTCTTTTCAAGTGCACATGGAATGTTCTTGATCATGTACTAGGTCACAAGAAAAGCTTCAACAGATTAAAGAGGATAGAAGTTATATCAAGCATTTTTTTCTGACCACAATGGTATAAAACCAGAAATCAACTACAGAAGGAAAAACAGGAACAGAACAAACACGTGGAGATTAAACAACATGCTACTAAAAATCCAGTGAGTAAATGATTAAATCAAATAGGAAATCAGAAAATATCTCGAGACAAATGAAAATGGAAACACAACTTTCCAAAACCTATGGAATGCAACAAAAGCAGGTCTAAGAGGGAAGTCCATAGTGATACACACCTTCCTCAAGAAACAAGAAAAAAATCTCAAATAAACAACCTAACCTACCACCTAAAAATTTGAAAAAGAAGAAGAAAGCCCAAAGTCAGCAGAAGGAAGGATAATAAAGATCAGAGAGGAGATAAATAAATACAATAGAGATAAAAAATAGAAAATAACAATGAAACCAAGAACTAGTTTTTTGGAAAGGTAAACAAAATTGATAAATCTTTAACCAGGCTCACCAAGAAGAAAAGACAGAGGACCCAAATAAAATAAGAAGTGAAAGAGGAGAAATAACAACTGATACTGTAGAGATACCAAATATCATACTCATAAATTTTAGTTTTCTTTTATATATGTTTATATAAATGTGTCTGTGTATATATTATATATTACATTACATTATACACATATAATGTATATGATATTCTACAAATTGCTTTTTTTCCCATAGCAAGTAAAACTACTGGGTCTAAAGCTTAACATTTAACATTTGGGAGATATGGCCAGGCTCCAAAACATCCTTCTCCAATTTCGATTACCACAAATAATCTATGAAAGTATTTATTTCCCTTATCCTCACCAACCTAGAGTCATTCTTCAGTTTTTAGCACTTGTAATCCACTGTTGTTTTAATTTGCATTTCTTTGATTGCTACTGATGTTGAAGAACTTTCTATGTGTTTATGGGCTTTCAGGAATTCTTGTTCTATGTATCATTTATCTTTATCATTTCCTTGCTGACTTGTTGGGGCCCCTTTTATGGTATGGACATTAATCCTTTGTTACAAACAAATAAGTTGTAAACATTTTTTCTCTGTCTGCAGCTTATCATTTAATCTATTTTGGTGTCTTTTTGGTAAGAGATTTTATTTTTATGTAATGACTGTAAAAACATTTTCCTTTTAGCTTCTGGGTTTTGTGTCTTTTAATGAAGGTTTTCCTTATCCCCATGATTGTATGAATATTTTCTATTTTATTTTCATACTTTATAGTTTGACTTTGGCTTGGCTCAGAATCTGAACTCTTATTATTTGCTGTGGTGTAGGTAGGAATGTGATCTATCTTCCTAGGTGGTATATGGAGTAAAAATGTGTGGGTTCATTTTCCAGCTCTGCTATTTGCTTGTAGTTCTAAATTACTAGACTCTCTGTGCCTGTTTCATCATCACAAAATGTGGATAACAATTTGACTACTTCATAGGATTGCGAGACAGATGAAATAAATTATTCCATGAAAAACACTTAGAATAATGCCTGGATTATTATAAGACTTTCTTAATATATGCTAGCCCCCCCCCCCCCCCACCAAATCCCCGAAACACACAAAACCCCTCAAACAGTAACAAATCCAATCTCTTCTCTAGAGAATCGATACACCATATTTACTGTAATTTACATATGCAAATGAGTCTGTTTTTGGACTCTATTCTCTTTCACTGATCTCTTTGTGTCAATTCCCTCTGATCTGATTACTATGACTTTAAGGTATGTTTATCATAAGCTTTAAGATGTTATTATAAGCATACATTTGGATGATTGATTTTAATTAGAAGGAAGAGAGGTTATAATGAGGAATTTTGGAAAGAGCACTTCAAGTGAAAAATGGGGAGAACATATTGTCCATTCTCAAGCTGGGTGTAATGGACTACGTGTGAGCCCAATAGGCATTCTCCTCATTTCTGTGGAACATAATTTGATTTTTGGTGCATTGATGAGTGAAAGGAATATGCCCCTGTTTTGACAACTTGAGATTCATGCACCAGAAGGCTCTGATATAGTGAAGGGCATTCACAGAGTGGCAACAGAAAGGTGTGACCCTAAAGTAGAGTTACAGCCAATGGAAGAGAGTAGGAGAAAGGACTTGAGAGGGCTGTTTATGAGCCCAAGTGTATACAAAGAGTAACAAAAATAACAGTGGGGAACTTGGTTGGGAGAGGTAGATAGTGAAATCAGTTTTAATATTTACATGAACTTCTTGGTCCCCATTAGCTGGTGTATTCTGAAGATTTTAGCTTACTGTAATAACTAATCATTTACTACCAATGCTCCTTTTAATTTTCTTTTAACTGTCTGCTACAAGTTAAATACGAAGAAAGAAAAAACAGACTTTTAAAGGGAAGATACTGATAAAAATGATTCACCTAATGCTAAACAATAAGAATAGATTTTCGGAAGTGAAGAAGATCTGAAGCCAAAATGTACAAACTAAAGCAAAAATAGTCAGATAAAATGTAAAATGTATTTATTTGTCACAAATGATCTAGAGAATGAATTAGTGGAGGGAGAGTAATAAATATCATAATATTTGGAAATAATATCATAAAACTTGTGTTTTTTAAAAGTTACACTGTATATGCCATGATTTAATTTAGTTTCTCTTGAAAAAAATTTAATTCATCATTGCAGTACTATTTATGACTACTGAAACGGAAACATACTTTAGAGAGTCAGATACTTTCGGTTGAACTTTCCATGCTGGAAAAAAAAAAAAGAGAGAAAAACAAACGACCTCAGGACATAATAATTATTATATTCAGGGAAAATTCCAATGACATTATTTCTGGAAGATCAATTTACCCCAATTACATCAAGCTCTAATTAAAATAAAACTAACCAAAGATTAATGAAAATTGTATCATTTGAATGGAGCGCTCTCATCTTTTGGGCTGCACCAAATTCCTTTGGTTTTCCTCCTACTTCAACTGCTCCTTTTTGGTGCTCTTTTGCTCTCTTTATGGTGCTGTTCTGCCCTTCAGCCAGAAGGGTCTATCCTTACCTTTCTTATCTCTCATTATTTGCTCTATGATAAATCTCACCTAATCTAATGGCTTAACCATGCAAATGACAACCAATTCTTTACCTGCACTTAAAGCCCTCCTCTAAGTGCTTCCATTTCCAACTTCATTGGCACCTCAGCTTTCATATCCTATTGGTATCTCATACACCACTAGTCCAATCTGAATTGATCAATTCACCTTCATCTCTTTTCTTTTTCCTTAATTTCCTATCTGTCTCCTTTGATGACACTGAATGCTGATTATCAACTACATTCAAAGCCACAGACTTTGACTCTCCCATTATTTTTCCACCGAAGCTAAAAGGTTGCCAAGTTCTCAGGTATCTACAGTCTGTGAATATGTTGCAGTCGCTCTTTCCTGTCTATTTCTTCTGTAACTACTGTAGTTTAGATCTCATTACCTCTTACTTGGAACACTGTACTAGTCATCTCACTTGGCATCTTTTATTTACTTTCGTTTAAAAATTTATTTGTCCACCAATTAATTTGGTTACATGTCCTTGTTTTTTAAACAAGGTTTTAAGGTTTTACCTTAAAATATTCCCCATGGTTTTTGAATAAGGCCTGAAGACATTATTGGTCATCCGACTCTTTCATCAAGACATACCACTCCAAATCTATTTCCAACTGACTTTCTTTGGGTGCCATAGGATCTAGTCAAACTCTTCTACACATCCTTCCCTGTGCATTACAATGATTTCCTCCCCTGTTCCTTTTCTCTGTGTACTTTTTGTAGTGCTCGATATTTTTTCTTCCCATATCAAAATATCCAAATTATACTTATCCATAAAAGTCCATTTCTTACAAATCAAAACTACAATGAGGTACCACCTCACACCAGTCAGAATGGCCATCATTAAAAAGTCTAATAATAAATGTTGGAGAGGGTGTGAAGAAAAGGGAACCCTTTCACCCTGTTGGTGGGAATGTAAATTGGTGCAGCCACTATGGAAAACAGTATGGAGGTTCCTTAAAAAACTAAAAATAGAGATGCCATATGATCCAGCAATCCCACTCTTGGGCACATACACAGACAAAACTATAATTCAAAAAGAAACATGCACCCCTATGTTCATAGCAGCAATATGAATAGCCAAGACATGGAAACAACCTAAATGTCCATAGACAGATGAATGATAGCCATAAAAAGAAGGAAATAATGCTATTTGTAGCAACATGGATGGACCCAGAGATTAACATACTAAGCAAAGTGAGTCAGAAAGAGAAAAACAAATAACATATGATATCACTTATATGTGGAATCTAATATATGACACAAATGAACATATCTATGAAACAGAAACAGACTCACGGAGAACAGACTTGTGGTTGCCAAGGGGGTGGGGGCTGGGAGAGGGAAGGGTTGGGAGCTTGGGATTAGCAGATGAAAGTTAGTATACATAGGATGGATAAACAACAAGGTCCTACTGTATAGTACAGGGAATTATATTCAATATCCTGTGATAAACCAGATGTAAAAGAATATATATATGTATAACTGAGTCACTTTGTTGTACATCAGAAATTAACACAACATGGTAAATCAACTATACTTCAATAAAATTTTTAAAAAGTCAATTTCTAATTTCTATTGAATTCAGCTAAAATATATTGAGCATTTATGCTAGATTCTATGCCAAGTATACTATCCCATTTAATTTTATAACAAGGTATTACTATTCTTATATTCTTATTACACATTAATATTCTTCTTATTCATGTAAATGTGTCCCTTACAAAACTGAGGCATGAGTCATATTCATTTCATCTTCATATCTCTCATAGTTATTTGGGAAAGACAGATGTTCAATCAATATAGATACACAAGTGAAATATATTAGTAACGTATTCACTGGTTCTGTTCCACTTATGTCTATCCTGCATTGTCATGAAGGATTTGAGACCTTACAATTTTTTTCAGTAAAATTTTAAAAAGGAAATAAGAGTAAAGAAAGGAAAAATAAAGTGAATTCATATGTATGTTTTGTTCACAGTAGCTGTGAGGTGTGGTCTAATAGAGTTTGTCAGAGGTGGGTCATGAATTTGGTGTCGAGACAAGGCAAAGAGCAATACAATCATTTATTTACAATACAACCATGGTTCTTGAGATGAAAATAAGTTATTGATAAGAAGCTGTTCTTACTGGCACAGGACTTGAAAGACATTTTTCTAAGATGTTTTCATAAGGGGGATTCTGTTTGATCTAGTAAGTAACATCTTCAATACCATACTTAAAGAAAAAGAGATGTGAGTTGCCTTAAAAACCAAACTTATCCTTGTTGCTACTCTTTCAAGAATGATAGGTAAGTTACCACAGAATAGAAATAACTGTACAAGAAATGGACTTATTTTAAGAGTGGTATAGAGGGTCATACATTATTCAGGTGACAACAGTATTGAGCTGTTTCACGTAAATTGTAGAGGGCATGATGATAGATTTCATGTGTCCTTTCTTCTTTCTCCTCTCTCTTTAAACAGAAAATGAAAGAGCAATTCAGTGTTGTGATGGTTTTCTTAAGATACTTGGAAGTTATTAGCTGCATAGGGCGTCCTTGTTACACCCCTTCTACACAATGGAAAAAATGACAAAATACTATCATAGTATGTTTATACATGTCTGTGATATCAAAACCATAATCACAGATATTGTGGCCAGAAATGACGGCAGACAGTAGCAATAATACATATATATGTATGTGTAGGTATGTGTACACATACACACGTGCACACATATACACATAAATATTTCAATATATTCAGTGTTCCTTTGCAAAACAGGCTGTCATGAACTATTTAAGTTCAGCTTTTTTCTCTCTCAAGGCCTAATCCTTTTTGTCAGATAACTGTCACTTATAACGATTATTCTGCTTTTGAGGTGATTAGTCATATTTCATTACTACAAATAAAGAAACTTCCTAACAAATTATTCTTTAAGAGTAAATAAGAAATTGTGTGTGTGGACCTCAAAAAACCCTTGAATTTCCTACCTGGTGTTTACTGTCAAAAAGCACAATGGGCTTTCACACAGGTTCTCATAAGAAAAAATTCTGTTTGTTCTATCACACTTTTTCCATTAATTTAAAAACCAGTGAAAGCTTAAAAACACTGGGAAGTGTGAAAATAACCCCCAATTTTGAGTTTTCAAAATGTTCTTGGGAAGCACATTTTGTAGATAGTTGCAAATGCTTTGTGAAAGAGCTTCAGAACTCCATGAGCTTGTAGGCTAAGTTTATACCATTTGAGGACAAAAATTTTTCTTATGCTGTCTCACCTCTTTGTTTAATAAGCCTCATGAACTTATGCCAGTGATGAAAAGTGATTGGTTCAGTTGAACAGCTCTATAATGCTTGTTAAATATCTGCTAAAGATTTGAAAATTAATCAAACATCTCCTAAAGTCATGAAAATTAACTAAACATCTCCTAAAAGATGGAAAATCAGCCAAGATTTAAAACAATGATACCTTTTGTAAGCATGAAAGTAAGTTGTAAAACTTGTGTGTACTTATAAATTGCTGGTGGCATTGTTGATTGGCACAACTCATTGGGAAAGCATTGTGATATTACATAGCATATGCAATATGTATTATATATATTATGCCATTATGTATACGGCACACTGGAGCCACAAAAATTTCCATTTTCTTCAGTACAATTTCTTCTTTGATGGCCAGCCCCTAGCCTTGGTTAGATGACAAATCTAATCCTCTGCTTACATTTCTCATAAGACTAAGTGCTAACTTGTCTCCTGAGACTTTAGGCTACTTGAATTTGTGTGTGTGTGTGTATGAATATGTTTATCTGCCTTTATTCAGTAGTTATTTTTTAGCAAACACTGTGACATGTACTTTACATATATTATCTCTTTTCATTTTTATAATAATTCCGTTTGGTAGATACTATTATACCAATTTAAGAGATGATAAAACTTGACCTAAAAAAATATTAGTTAAGTTAGCAACATCACAGCTAGAAAAATGATCAGCTGACAAAATGCTGAGATTACAACATATGTAACTCTGACTCTAAGGCATATGGCCTTAACTGTATGTCAAAATAATCAATGATTATTTTTTAAAACAGGCTGACCAGTATTTAAATCTCTTGGGTACAAATCTTACTTTCCCAGATGTGGATGACAGAACACTTAGAGTTTTCATTCACAGTCTGAATCACATATAATGAAACTGTTGACACCCCATAGGAACCTTCTCTCTCCTTTTCCAGTTGTCTGTACATTTCCAAAAGCTTGTCTTTTTTCCCAAGACTCCAAAATAGGAAAGCATTATCATGTGTGTATTGCACCTTTTTTACTCAGAGTTCTATCTGGCAGCCATGCCCTGTACCCTATGCCCTTTGGCTATTCGATGGGATGGATAATTCTTTTGCTAAGTCTTCAGTCCTCAAGAAACTTTCTCTGCTCTTTGCTTGGTCTTAGTCTGCAGATCCTAACTAAGACTTGCCCCATAGTCAGTATTCATGGAGTCTTTTGTCCCTACCTGAGACCACCTTTCTTTAAGACCAGAGGATTAAAGGGGCATCAGATAGATTCAAAGTAACGACATGAGACTGAGTGAGCATAAAAGTGGTCATTTTACTAAAGAAGTAAAGAAGGAGACCTTCAAGATGGCAGAGGTGTAAGATGTGGAGATCATCGTCCTCCCCACAAATACATCAGAAATACATCTACATGTGGAACAACTCCTACAGAACACCTACTGAACTCTGGCAGAAGACCTCAGACTTCCCAAAAGGCAAGAAACTCTCCACGTAACCTGGGTAGGGCAAAAGAAAATAGAAAAAACACAGACAAAACAATAGGGACGGGACCTGCACCACTGGGAGGGGTCTCTGAAGGAGGAAAAGTTTCCACACACTAGGAAGACCATTCACTGGAGGAGATGGGGGTGGTGAGCGGCGGCACGGGGGGGGAGGCTTCGGAGCCACGGAGGAGAGCGCAGCAACAGGGGTGCAGAGGGCAAAGCGGAGAGATTCCCACACAGGGGATCGGTGCCAACCAGCACTCACCAACCTGAGAGGCTTGTCTGCTCACCCGCCGGGACAGGTGGGGGCTGGGAGCTGAGGCTCGGGCTTCAGAGGTCAGATCCCAGGGAGCGGACTGGGGTTGGCAGCGTGAACACAGCCTGTAGGAGGTTAGTGCGCCACAGCTAGCGGGAGCGAGTCCGGGAAAAAGTGTGGACTTGCCTAAGAGGCAAGCAACATTGTTTTGCAGTGCACGAGGAGAGGGGATTCAGAGCACCACCTAAACTAGCTCCAGAGACGGGCGCGAGCTGCAGCTATCAGTGCAGACCCCAGACATGGGCATGAGCTGCTAAGGCTGCTGCTGCAGCCCCCAAGAAGCCTGTGTGCAAGCACAGGTCACCATCCACACCTCTCCTCCTGGGAGCCTGTGCAGCCTGCCACTGCCAGGGTCCTGTGATCCAGGGACAACTTTTCCAGGAGAACACACGGCGCACCTCAGGCTGTTGCAACATCACACTGGCCTCTGTCGCTGCAGGCTCACCCTGCACAAGGACGCAAAACCTATGGGTTGCAGCAAAAGCAGTCCTAAGAGGGAAGTTTATAGCAATACAATCCTACCTCAAGAAACATCTCAAGTAAACAACCTAACCTTACACCTAAAGGAATTAGAGAAAGATGAAAAAAAAAAAAACAAAACAAAAAAAAACATGCCAAAGTTAGCAGAAGGAAAGAAATCATAAAGATCAGATCAGAAATAATGGAAAAAGAAAGGAAGGAAACAATAGCTAAGATCAATAAAACTAAAAGCTGGTTCTTTGAGAAAATAAACAAAATTGATAAATAATTAGCCAGACTCATCAAGAAAAAAAGGGAGAAGACTCAAATCAACAGAATTAGAAATGGAAAAGGAGAACAACTGACACTGCAGAAATACAAAGGATCATGAGAGATTACTACAAGCAACTCTATGCCAAAAAAATGGACAACCTGGAAGAAATGGACAAATTCTTAGAAAAGCACAACCTTCAGAGACTGAACCAGGAAGAAATAGAAGATATAAACAGACCAATCACAAGCACGAAAATTGAGACTGTGATTAAAAATCTTCCAACAAACAAATGCCCAGGATCAGATGTCTTCACAGGTGAATTCCATAAAATATTTAGAGAAGAGCTAACACCTATCCTTCTCAAACTCTGCCAAAATATAGCAGAGGGAGGAACACTCCCAAACTCATTCTACGAGGCCACCATCACCCTGATACCAAAACCAGACAAGATGTCACAAAGAAAGAAAACTATAGGCCAATATCACTGATGAACATAGATGCAAAAATCCTCAATAAAATACTAGCAAACAGAATCCAACTGCGCATTAAAAGGATCATACACCATGATCAAGTGGGGTTTATCCCAGGAATGCAAGGATTTGTCAATATACACAAATCATTTAGTGTGATAAACCATATTAAAATACTGAAGGAGAAAAATCATACGATCATCTCAATAGATGTGGAAAAGGCTTTCGTCAAAATTCAACACCCATTTATGATAAAAACCCTCCAGAAAGTAGGCATACAGTGCACTTAGCTCAACATAATAAAGGCCATATATGACAAACACACAGCCAACATCATTCTCAGTGGTGAAAAAACTGAAACCATTTCCTCTAAGATCAGGAAAAAGGAAAGGTCCACTGTCACCACTATTATTCAACATAGCTGTGGAAGTTTTAGCCACAATAACTGATTCACTTTTTTGTAGGGCAGAAACTAACAGACCATTGTAAAGCAATTATACCCCAATAAAGATGTTAAAAAGAAAAAAAAAAGGTTGTCCACTCTCACCACTATTATTCAACATAGCTGTGGAAATTTTAGCCACAGCAATCAGAGAAGAAAAATAAATAAAAGGAATCCAAATTGGAAAAGAAGAAGTATCAAGGCAGTATGGTACTTGCACAAAAACAGAAATACAGATCAGTGGAACAGCACAGAAAGCCCAGAGATAAACCCACACACCTATGGTCACCTTATTTTTGATAAAGGAGGCAAGAATATACAATGGAGAAAAGACAGCGCTTCAGTAAGTTGTTCTGTGAAAACTGGACAGCTACATGTAAAAGAATGAAATTAAAACACTTCCTAACACCATACAGAAAAATAAACTCAAAATGGATTTAAGACCTAAATGACCAGACACTGTAATACTTAGAGGAAAACATAGGCAGAACATTCTATGACATAAATCACAGCAAGATCCTTTTTGACCCACCTCCTAGAGAAATGGAAATAAAAATAAAACTAAACAATGGGACCTAATGAAACTTAAAGGCTTTTGTACAGCAAAGGAAAATGTAAACAAGATGAAAAGCAACCCTCAGAATGGGAGAAAATATTTTCAAATGAAGCAAATGACAAAGGATTAATCTCCAAAATTTACAAGCAGCTCATGCAGCTCAGTATCAGAAAAACAAACAACCCAATCCAAAAATGGGCAGAAGACCTAAATAGACATTTCTCCAAAGAAGATATACAGATTACCAACAAACATATGACAAGATGCTCAACATCACTAATTATTAGAGAAATGCAAATCAAAACTACAATGAGGTATCATCTCACACCAGTCAGAATGGCCATCATCAAAAAATCTGCAAACAGTAAATGCTGGAGAGGGTGTGGAGAAAAGGGAAACCTCTTGCACTGTTGGTGGGAATGTAAACTGATACAGCCACTATGGAGAACAGTATGGAGCTTCCTTAAAAGCTAAAAACAGAACTACCATATGACCCAGCAATCCCACTACTGGGCATATACCCTGAGAAAACCATAATTCAAAAAGAGTCATGTACCAAAATGTTCATTGCAGCTCTATTTACAATATCCAGGACATGGAAGCAACCTAAGTGTCAACTGACAGACGAATGGATAAAGAAGATGTGGCACATGTATACAATGGAATATTACTCAGCCATAAAAAGAAACGAAATTGAGTTATTAGTAGTGAGGTGGATGGACCTAGAGTCTGTCATACAGAGTGAAGTAAGTCAGAAAGAGAAAAACAAATACCGTATGCTAACACATATATATGGAATCTAAAAAAAAAGAAAAAAGGTTCTGAAAAACCTAGGGGTAAGACAGGAATAAAGACATAGATGTAGAGAATGGACTTGAGGACACAGGGAGGAGGAAGGGTAAGCTGGGACGAAGTGAGAGAGTGGCATGGACTTATATATACTACCAAATGTAAAATAGATAGCTATTGGGAAGCAGCCGCATAGCACAAGGGGATTAGCTTGGTGCTTTTTTTTTTTGGTATGCGGGCCTCTCACTGCTGTGGCCTCTCCCGCCGCGGAGCACAGGCTCCGGACGCACAGGCTCAGCGGCCATGGCCCACGGGCCCAGCTGCTCCACGGCATGCGGGATCCTCCCGGACCGGGGTACGAACCCGCGTCTCCTGCATCGGCAGGCGGACTCTCAACCACTGTGCCACCAGGGAAGCCCTAGCTCGGTGCTTTGTGACCACCTAGGGGGGTGGGATAGGGAGGGTGGGAGGGAGACACAAGAAGGAGATATGGGGATGTATGTATATGTATAGCTGATTCACTTTGTTATAAAGCAGAAACTAACACACCAGTGTAAAGCAATTATACTCCAATAAAGATGTTAAAAAAAGAGAGAGAAATAAAAGAAATGTAACCATGATATACTTGTATAGTGAAGTGCATTTTATATCTTGAGATACTTAAGAGTCCAAATAATGGGCACTTCATAGGGATAATTTAATTTAATCTGCTTTTAATGTTTTAACATCCCTATTATTTAACTTTTTATCACATTTGCCATGTAGTGGTGTGTTAACTTGTTTGTTCATATCCTTTGCTATATAGTATTCCATTAAATGAATATGTCACAATTTATATGACAATTTTGTTGATGGACATTAGGGCTGTTTTCCAATTGGGGCTATTATAAATTATGCAGTTATGAAATTATTGTTGCTGGACACATGTATGCATTTATATGGACATATATTTAGGAGTGGAATTGCTGTGTCATTAGATATGCTTACATTTGACCTTAGCATATACTGTCAAATTATTTTCCAATTGTATCAATTTATCTTCTATCAGCCTTTTATGATAGTTCCCAGTGCTTCTCCTCAACACTTGGCATTGTCAATCTTCTTAATTTTATTTATTTTGATGGGGGTGTACTGTCATCTTTTTTATGGCTTTAATTTGTATTTCCATAATAACTACTAAAGTTACACAGTCTTTCAAATATTTATAGGCTGTTTTTATATCCCCTTTTGTGAAGTACCTCTTCCAGTCTTTTGCTCACTTTTTTGTTTTGGTTGTTTGTCTTCTACTGAAGGATTTGTGGTTCTTTTTGCATTGTGGATACAAGCCTTTTCCTGGTGATGCAAATACCTTGTCCCATTCTGTATATAGGCTTGCCTATATACATTTTTTGTGTGACTTCTGGTAACCAGAAGTTCATAATCTTAATATGGGCCAATTTTCAAGATACTTCTTTAGATATAGTGATCATTGTATCATAATAGAAGAATCATTGCTTATCTTGAGATCATGAAGCTATTTTTATACATTATATTCTAGATGCTTTCCTGTTTTTTATGTTTAATTCTACAATTAATCTGAAATTAATTTTTATGTATGGTATGAAGAAGAGATCAAGTTTTTTTCCCCCATATGTATAGCCTATTGATCCAGCACCATTTATTGAAAAGACTGTTCTCCATTGCTCTCCAGTACCACTTTTATCACAATTCAAGCATCCATGTATGTATGCATCTGTTTCTGATCTCTGCTTTCTATTCTGTTATGGATTTAGCTATCCGTGCACAAAATCGCACACTGTTAATTACGGTAGCTTTAAAAATAAGTCTTAATGCCTGGTGCAGCAATACTTACTTCTATTTTCTTCTTTTCAATTTGGACTTACCTATTCTTGGCTTTTTGCATTTACACACAAATTTCAGGATTCACTTGTCAATTTCCACACACAGTGATTGAATTGAATTTATAAATAAATTTGGTGAGAACTGATATCTTTACACTATTGTTTTGTAATCCATGAACATGATACATTTCTCCATTTGCTTAGTTCTTCTTTAGCCTTTTAAAATAATGTTTTGTAGTTTTGTTAGAGGTATTCACGTTTGTTAGATTATTCCCAGATATTTAATATTTTCGATGCTACATTAAACGCTGTACTCATAAAATGTAATTTTCAAATTCTTTAGTTGGTACATAGGAAAAAAGATGATTTTTGATATTGGCCTTGCACCCTAGAGACTTGCTAAACTCTTGTAACAATTCTAATAATTTTCTGTAGATTTCTTTAAATGTTCTACATAAACCATCAAACCGTTTGCAAATATTACAAATTTTCATTTCCAATTTCTTTAGCTTTATTTATTTACCTATTTTACTGGCCAGGGAAGTTAGAAGGAATATAAATATATATGATAGTAAATATTGTGCTTTTTCTATATACACACTCATATATTTATATATATAAAATATACAATAGCATATAATAAATGCTATATACACAGAATATATATATGTAAAATAGTAAATACTATGCTTTTTGTTTCTTTAACTCCATCTAATATGGCCTATGCCTATGATTTGCTTTGACTAATAGAATGTGACAAGAGTGACGGTGTGTACAATCCAAGGCTAGACTTATGAAATTTGCTGGAGTCAGCCATCATGCTATGAGCCAAACTGTGTGGAGAGTCCAAATGGAGGAGAATGGAGGCACTTTAGTCTGATCTTCCAGTCCATAACTACACTTTCTGCTAGCCATGTGAATGGGCTATCTTGAGCATGGTACATTGAGCATAATGACTACACTCCTAGCTGATACCATGGGGACAGAAGAACCATTCAACTTAGCTCAGCTTATATTGCAGAATTGTGAGAGATAATAAAAAGTTGTTTTTTCTTTAAACCACAAAGTTTCCATGTGGTTTGTAATATCGTATCATTTACCAAAACAGAAGTTGGCATTCAAGAACTGAGTGAATTCATAAATACATGAACTCTTCCCCCTCAACTCCCCCAGCACCACACACACACACACACACACACACACACACCTTTTAAAAAGTAGTGATGAGATGTAATGGAGATTACCTGGATAAGTTTCTGTCAAATTTTCATTATATTAAGAAGAAAAAAGTTAATTTTAGATTAATGAAAGAAGTAGTGGATGAAAATTAGCTGGATTATTGCAAAAGAACTGGAAACTCTTGGAAACACTCTGAACTCTCTAATGCAATTACCAATTATGTACTTCTCTGGACATGGGGCTATCAGGTAAATTTGGACTGAAACAAACATCTTTGTTATTTCTATAGAAAGGTAAGGTAAGTACTATTAGTGAATTAGGCTATGTATCTGGCACATAATATAAACTCAGTCAATTAACTTTTTTATTATAAGTTTATAATTTCCAACTTACAGAGAAGTTGCAAGAATAGTAATAAAACTTTTTTTAACCCAGATTTCACCTATTGTTAATATTTTGTCCCATTAGCTTTATCATTTGCATCCTTTCCCTCCTCCCCTTCTCTGTCTCTCTCTCTCCCTTTCTCTCTCTCTCTCTCTCACGCACACACAAACATACAACACACAACACACACACATATTATTTTTCTGAACCACTTGAGTGTAAGTTGCATACATCATAGCTTTTTATCCCTAAATACTTCAGAGTGTATCTTTTTACAGATATTCTCTTTCATAACCACAGTGGACTTACTAGCTTCAGTAAATTCAATATTAATTCATTACTTTTATTTAATTACTTTTATTTAATTTCATTTATGAAATAACAGAAAATATATGTTGGTTTCTGCTCCCAGTTTTTGGCACAGAGCTCCTAAAATCCTTGTTATTCCCTAAGTGATAAGAACAGTAGGAGCCTCTCTAGTTCCAATATTGGTCTTTTATCTCTGTTCCTGACACAGAGCTCCTGAAACACTTATAATTTCATAGGTGATAGGACTGTCTTTTGTTCTAATGAGGTGATTCTGGATGGTCTCCTGGATGAGGGCTAATAACTGGAAAGGCTAAGCAACAATTAGAAGGTAGGGATTTTCAACCCCACTCCCCGTTCTCTCGAGAAGGGAGAAGGGCTGAAAATTTGAGTTAAGGTTCGATTATGCCTATATGAACCTCTATAAAATCCCAAAAGTATGGGGTTTGGAGAGCTTCTGGGTTGGTGAACACATGCAGGTGCTGGGAGAGTGGCATGACTGGATAGGGCATGGATGCTCTGCTCTCTTTCCCACATACCTTGCCCTACATGTCTCTTCCATCTGGCTGTTCATCTGTATCCTTTATCATACCTTTCAATAAACTGGTAAACCTAAGTAAGTGTCTCCCTGAGTTCTATGAGCCACTCTAGGAAACTAATTGGACCCAAGGAAGGGGGTCATTGGAACCTCCCAATCTATAACCAGTTGGTCAGAAGTCACAGCTTTGTGACTGGTATCTGAAGTGGTGGGGCGGGGGCAGCCTTGTAGGACTGAACCATTAACCTGTGGGAGCTGATGTTATCTCTGGGTAGATAGTGTCAGAATTGAGTTGAATTCTTGGACACCCTGCTGGTACCTGAGAATTTCTTGGTTGTATGGAGAAAAACCTCCACACATTTGGTGACTGGAAGTAAAGTGTTTTGTGTGAGTAGTAAAGAAGACTCACAGGAAAGAAAGACATAGTAGGGAAGACCTAGGTTTTTCTCTATACAGATGGTGGAAAACTGAGGTTTGTCCATTATGCCATTTTTGTTAACTTACTTTCTAGGACAGGATGCAGTCCAGGCTCATTTAATTATATCTTCAGTCTTCTTTAATTCAGAAAATTTCCACAGCTTTTCTTTTGTCTATTAAAAATTTTATATTTTTGAAAAACAGTCCCCTTTTTTCCTTTTAAATAGACTGATGTCATTTGGGCTTTGTCTGATGTTTCATCATAGTTAGATTTATGTTCTATATTTCAAGCTAGAATAATGCATAAGTGATATTGTTAGCGATACTATCGATCTTTCAATTATTTCTTTATGTCTGTTCTCCTTGCTGGATAGTAATCACCAAGAGGCCAGTGACAATCTTCATTCTATTTACATTTTTAGCTCCAGAACTGACTACAGGGCCTAGCACATTATAGACCCTAAATAAATATTGGATGACTGACTGAGGTGACAAAATGGATTTTCACATAACTTTTCAGAGCCCTGCTTGAAACTGAGGTGCAACTTTGCACTGCTATGCTGGATTATCTTGTTGCTCCTAAATTAAAATGGGTCAGGACTGGGATCCTAGGCTCCTTCTATTGATCAAGGAGTAGAGCTAAGCTAGATTTACTTCTTTTTATAGCTTCTTCCATTTACTGTTGCAAGATGCGCAATCTTCAGTGATAAGCAAGCACGGCCCATTCTGAGTGCCTTCCGTGTGAGAGAATGCATATTTCTCTTCGTTTTGCCAAAAAACCTGGAGGCATTTTTTCCCCTAAGACAACAATGAATGCATATTAAACCAACTGTAATTGTCTGCTAAATATTATTTCATAAACAAGCAAACCAGAGCTACATTTTTCGAAGCCTTTAAAATACTTGGGATACTAAAAATATCCTGTCAACCTTGAGCACAAAGCTGTCAAGCCAGAAACATTAAGAATTTCTGAAAAAGAATTCAGAGGAGGTTGGTGGAGAAACATTGAAATTCATTGTGAATCTCATTTTTTAAGAATGAGGAGGCAGCTATAACATTGATGTGTATTTATCCTAAATGAAAAGAATGAATGAATTCTACTCACATTATAGGACACACAACTCAGTGATATTTTGTACATTACAGAATTTTCTCATTTTGCTTTTCAGGGGTGTTACCTGTGGTTGGTTTGTCAAACAGGTATATGTCATTAGATTGGTGAGATTAAAGCTTAAATATTTAAGAATAAGAATATATCTATATGTTTATTTACATTGAAGAAATGTTCCTAAATATGAAAATGTCTCAAAATATTTTGCAGAGTTTGACAATTTTTTAAAACACTCCCATTTGAAAAGTATCTACAGTAATGAACTGCTAGTCAAAACTAAAACTGAGAAAGAAAAAAACAGAAAGGAGAGGCAGGAATGCTCCTCACTGAAGAGTATTTTCCGCTGGGAAGTCCATTGGCATTCAGTTGTCTCATTTAATTTATCCCTCGTGTGATTCAACCATTATTTATGAGCTTCTTCTTGTTCTTAAAGAGCTCTGGGCTCTGCTTGCCAATGTTATGGCATATGATGAGGCAGGGGTGTGCGTGTGATAATGCATCGGTCCACACTGCTGGCATGTTTTCTATCTGAACTCATCAGCTGCCAAAAGGACGCAGAGCTCTCTCTTTAAAGATAAAACACTAACTGGGGTTTCAACATTGTGTGGGATTTGGCAGGCGTCACATGCTCCTGCATTATTTAGGTAGAATACAGTCCCTAAAATGTGCACAGTACATGTTCAATAAAAATCATTTGCATGGGATTTATACCAGTTTCTGTCTGGTAATATCTCTGCCACTTGCACTGAGAAAATGAATTCACAGAAATAGGCTGATTTAATTAATGGAGATGTTAAACATACAGCGATTGAAGCATTTTCACACTTTTACTTTCAATCTAAGCTACCCTCCCATCTTCACCCCTAGGTTGAGTTAAATAATCCATTGTGGATCTGCCTTGCTTTCTGCTGAGTTAGAATTTTGGAATGAAATGCAAAAGCAATAGAAACGTCCCACTAGTTTCTGGATGAAAAAAAAAAAAAAGAGGGGGCAATGATTAACAGTGAAATCTACTGAAAAAATCTGGCTGACGAATGTTGCCAGCACTATCACACGTTTAAAACAGAATAAACTAGTAGCGTTGATTTAGAATACAACATGGAGGTAAATGGTCTTTAATGAAGTTAACAGTGATTTTTATTATTAATAGCTGAATTTGACTCCATTTCAAACTAAGTAAGGACTCATCTCTTAATAAAGATTTCTTTCTCTGAAAATTATTGCTTCAGTTAGAAGGAATTGGTACTTAATAGCTTTTAATTAAAAGACCATGTCTAATGAGATTTTTTTTTTCTTTTCCGTGGGAAAAGTAGATCCCTAACGCTGAAAAATCTCTAATTGACCAGGTTTTGAGGATGCCAGTAAACAAACTGTTTAATAGACATGACTAAGCACATTGTGGTGAACTATTGATTCTGCCAGCCTAGAACTGTTCACTAAATTGTATTCTCAAACTAGATTGGCATAACGCAATAGATATAGCTATAATTGAAAAAGTTAATAAGCTCTTATTCATTTTTAAAAAAGGACTATGAATAACGGAACATGCATTTTAGTGTCACAGCCATTATTGGACTGATCTAGATTAGTTTCCTAAGATACAAACTACATAGGGAGAAGGAGTTTGCACGTCTAAACACTTTTAAAGAAATATTAAAGGCTTCAGTAACATTAGTAAAATTGGCAAATTTCCCCATCTCTTCAGAGGTTTGTTCCCCTTCCTTCTCACCATCCACAGCATTAATGTAAGATTATAACAAAGTTTTAAAACAAAAAATTCCATTTACCATCCACACACCTGACATCTACAACATGCAGGTCTTCCTTCAATCACTGAACTAAACGTGTGTTTCAAGCATATGTCAGTGATTTCAACTTTGACTTATCTGCTTTTAGAGCTTCCATTCAGCCAATTGGTCATTAAGATGAATGGTTTAAGGAACCTACACACAACTCCACATTTTAAAAGACTCTTTAAGCTTATCTCTGTATTAATAATGTAATCTGAAATTTAGGCATTCCACCTGTGATCCTTGCTCCACTTTATGAAGTTGCATCAAAAGAATAACTAGTTATAATGAATAATATTAATAATAATGGTAATATCATCATTATTTTCAATTACTTAAATATGTTGTAAATATTTCAATAATAAGTCAATTGTCAGTTAGGGCTTTTTTACTGATTTTACCTTTAAAATGGATAAGATTCCACATGATTTATAATTATTTGTTTTACAAAATATAATAATTGTTGCTATTAATATATCAAATATAAATTTTTGTTATGTATCAGCTCCGTTATATATATCCCTTTTGAACAGGATAAGGTATAAACACATGAATAAGTAAATTGTGAATAAAATTTTTCTTTCAAAAAACAGTTTATGTATTTTTAATTATTTCTGATGACACATTTCAAGTGAGGAGCAAATCACAGAGAAGGGATGTAACAAACTTCTTTGTATCCAGTATTAGCAAATGTTAATTTTTGCCATATCAGCTTTAGCTATTTTTCAACTTGTCTCCAAATACCACTTTCTCCTTCAGATAACCACTGTCAGGAAGTTGGCGTGTGTCCTTCTTGACCGTGTTTTCTATTTTACTGCATATTTGTGTGCCCATAGTACTATATTGTACTATTTTGTTTTTAAATTTCATATAAATTGGTATTAGACCATATACATCATTCTTATTTAAATGTTTACTCTAAGTTTTTAACTACACAATTAGCTATTAAATTTTCTAACAAGGTCCAAAATTATTCAATATCTCCATCCTTCTGAAAAATATAAGAAATGTTTCATGTTTTAACTACCCACTGAAAAATACACCACTTCTTGCTGTTTAGACTTTTTTCCACATCTTTCACAAGAATAAAATTTTTAGTTATAAATATATTTGTTCCTTTGAATGAATGTATGATTAAATTTACCAACATATTTTTAGCAGGTTCTGTGATTATACATTGTTCATTTAACTCCTTTGTGTTCATTTTTCACTCTGCTGATGAACATCCTTTATTGATTCTTTCAGAAAGTGTCTATGGATGACAAGATATTAATCTTTGCATCTCTGTAAAGATGAGCATTTATTTTAATTCTTCTTACACAGAAGTCCAAACTTATTTCCATTTTATCTATTATCATCTATGATATTCATGCCACATGTCTAGGGATAATTAACCCAATAATTCACAATATTTACACAAGAGGCAACTAGGTCATTGCAAACTTATAAAGCAAAACTGAAATGAAGTGAACAGAACTTCATATTACTTTCATTTTATTCAGTGGTAGAGAAATAGAGGTTATAAATGATATATTAATATTATTTTGTTTCATTATATTTGGTTCTAGTAAATCATAACTTCTGAACATAATCACTTTTTCTTCTTTGAAGTTCTCTATTAACCATGTGTAAAAATATTTCCATAAAGATGATAAAAAGAAGTGAAACGGAGTTGTTATATAGAAAAAAAAATATATATATATATATGCAGTTTGATTTACTACAAGTATGAATGGCTCTGGAGCAATCTTGTTCTTACCCTTTTACAAATCAAAGCTCTTTGAACATGAATTTTTGCAGAGCTTGCTTTCAGCACTAGATTTTTCTCTTTGTATTCTCGAAGAAGAATTTTTAGAAAATAGAATGTTATTTCCTCTTGGAAAGGTACATCACTACATGACATATTATTTAAATGTCCAAAATTTGTTCTTAGAAGGATTCATTTTGTTAGAACTATGTTTTTGTGAAGAAAAAGGAAATAAAAAAGACATGTCCCTCATTCCGGGCAACATCTACTAGCAACTTTAAATAAAGTATATATATTGAACCTTATCAACATGCCTTATTATTTGCAAAGTTGCCTTAAATTATATTAATAAGGAAGCTGGATTTCTCCAACACTGAGTATTCCCTTTTGTGGTGATAGTTCATTAAAGACAAAAAAAACTGCCTATATTAAAGAAACCATACTGTGATAACAAATACAACAAAAAAGATCACTCTTTGTAAATTCCTTTGAAACAGAGTTTTGCTTAAAATAATTGCTTATAAAGATGGTGTGACTTTTCTGGAAAACTTAGTAAGTTTATTACCTTTACATTACATTATATTAAACATCCCATCATGCTTTGTGAACTCTATCATTAAGATTGTGTCTTAAGTTCATGTTGTCAGAGCAATTCATTTTTGGGGGAATGCATGAACACTGAAATGTATTATGCCATTTAGAAAAATATGAAAGGAACGTGTACTGATAGGTTATTCCCCACACTGTATATAATTCCAAGTCATTTTAAGACAAGGCTCACAGAAATAAAATGAATAAAGACCCAAGAATATCCTGGATAGCTATACGTGCACAGCTTATTCTCAGAGGTGTATACAGATGCTATCATTATAATTTAATACTCTAGTGGATTTTTGGTAATGAAGAGGGGAAGTTGCATAACGCTTAATAATATAATCAATAAGACAAAAGCAACTAAGTCTTGGAAAAATGAAAAAGTAGAATTGGACCCTAAATATTGTTTCTTCAATCTAAGGCACAAAGACATTTTCTAGGGTATACATCACACTAAAATGGATGATAGATTGGGAGTGGCAAACTCTCAGCTTGGACCCGGTTGGGTTGGCAATGTAGATATGCTCATTAAACACACTAGAAGATATGACAGCTGCCTGGAAAGAGTCAAAATAGTAAAGTAGTGGTCCTTATTCCCTCTCAGTCACCTCACTCTCAACACTCCTGAAGGGAAGAGCTGTCCATTCCTGCAACTCTCTAACCCTACCTGTTGAGTTCCTCAAAAATGCATTGGGCGTCTATAATGTTCCATGCATTGTGCTTGGTGCTGGAGTGCAGAGGATGGAAAGAGGAGAAACAAGAAAGCAGGCCTTTTCTTTTTAGTTGTTCACTGCTCTATCTCCAATGTTTAGTACAGTGCCTGGCACACATTAAGGGCGGGGGGTGGTGTTCAAGAAATATGTGTTCAAAAAATTAAGTTTAAGGAGGATTCAAGAAATGAAAGAAAGTACATTAAAAATAAATTTTTTGTTTCCTACCCTTGAGAGTTAGTGTCTGGCTTCCTTCCTCTCAAACCTGGGCTGGTCTTAGTGACTTGCTTGAACAATATGAAGATGGAACTGGTAGTCTGGGACTTCTGAGGGTAGATCATAACAAGCCATGCAGTTTCTCCTTGTGCCTGTTTGAACAACTATTCTGAAAGCCCTGAGACACCCTTGAAGAAGTCCTGCCATCCTGAGACCACTGTGAAGAGAGGCCATTTGCAGGCTCTCCAGAGGTTGATATCAGCAGAACTAAGTCTTCTAAACAATCCCTCTAAGACACCAGACAAATGAAAGACCAGCTTGGACTCTTCACACTAGCCCATCCACTGGCTGATACCAGCAAGACTTCAACTGATGGCACACAGAACAAGAAAATTGCCTAGATGAGCCCTGTCCAAATTCCTGACACATGATATTGTGAGACAATAAAATGGTTGTTATTTTAAGTTGCTAAATTTTGGTATTTTTTTTATACAACAATAGATAACCGGAATGGTCCCCCAAAGATTACAGTTTAGGGTGGGAGTTAGGAAAGATAGAGGGTCTCAGAGCTTTAGATGAATAAACAGATATTTACAATCCAAAGTATTGTCTTCCTAAGTCAGAGTTTTGCACAGTGGGCTACGCAAACCCCTCGGGGAGATGATGAACCCAGCTTAGGAGTCTGAATGTTTACTCCTTGAAAGAAATGAAGTCTAAGCTAATACACCCCTTCTGAGCGAGAAACGAATGAAAACATGACATGTCACATGACAGTTTCTCCCCTTTGATTTAGATTGCTTAAACTATTTTTCAGAGCTTCTCTGAGGGATGTTGGACACTGGCTGTATCACACAAGGACATAAGGCAAGGAATATAGGAGTTGATTATCTAGAAATGACCCAGCAGCACAGAATGAGGCAAATCAAGGCTTCTCTTTCAGTGTTGGGTATCATGGAAGCTCTAGGTAGAGGAACGAATTTTTCTTACAGTATTTGAGGAACAGTATTTTGGGGCACTATCTGGAGTACTGCATAGCCCTTTCACAAGCTTGCTTTCTATTGTTCTCTTAAGTAAAAAGTTCATGGTTCACCTTTAGATAAGATATTCAGAGTTTGTGAATGTAGATGTACCTAAATTAGTAACTGGGCAAAAACTGAAGATTTTTAAACTAGTGTTTCTGAAAGATTACAGACATATTGCAAATTAAATTCAAAGGTGGTTAATCTGCTAACCATAGAGTGACCATAGGTCATAGAGTGACCTAGAATTTTAAACCGTGATCTATGCGGCATCTCCCACTTCCAAATTTACAAGAGTCTACATGTCTCACAATTCCTACTTGCCCTGCTATAGTAAGGGCTCAGGTCACATTTTCATACAATTTAACAGCCCTGGAGATCCTCACACTCAGCTTCCAGTGGAGAATGAATGCTTTGCCTCTGGGCAGCAGTGGACTCTCCCTTGAACTGGAAGTCCCTCGTGGGCTCCATTAGGCTTCAGTGTGGATTTCCCCCCTGGAAACTCTGCAATTGTATTTATAATGATAGTATAAGAAGGAAATCTTATGTCTCTTCCTACAAATGAATACACTACTGTTCTCAGCTGTTGAGGAGTGACTGGGGACTAGCTACTCAGTCCTTCTCAAAGTTCAGACAGAATGATTGAGCTTCCTCTTCTGTATTGTTTAATTGTTCTCTTTTAGTTTTAGTCTGGCTAGAAATGGAGGTAAGTGGGGAGAATTTTTCAAATAGATAATCTAAGTGAATATCATTATATGATTATGGCACTTGGCTGAATACTTAATTACTAAAAATGATTATTCTTGCATCTAACGTGATTGGAGGAGCTTTTAGTCTACAAGTACTAGAAGTGCTAAATCTAGAAGTACTAAGTTACTTGTAAGATGTGCCTGAAATGGGGAGTGGGGGAAAAATAGTTTTCTTCTTCTGGGAATAAAAAAAAAAAAACCTGGGCTTTCACAGATTGAGGCTGTTGACACAGGAGATAGCAAGAACTCTACCTTGGCTGCAGCTGAAGGCTGATGTAGGAGAGTAGAAGGACTTCACCCTCACCGAATAGGAAAGTGGGGAACATTTTGTGGAGGACTTAACAATGTCAGAATAGGAAGTCTGGAGGTTATTTCAAGGTATTTGGGAATAACGACATAAATTTGACTAAGGAATTAATAACATTAATGCACTATTTTAAGATCAACTTGAGAAGGTATTTAACATATATTGACCACTGGCTATATCCCAAATCGTTTTTATATACTATTTAACAACTCTATCAGAAAATATTAGTCCCTTTTTATAGATGAGGAAATTTAACTTTGGAAGGATGAACAAACTTGTCCAACATTACGCACCTAGCAAGTGAAATAGTTGGAATTTGACCCCAATTTACCTAATTCCAAAGACCTTGCTCTTTCATGAAACTAGCCATGCTATCTAGGGATGAGCTAGTTAATTATACCAGGGTAGATTCAGTAGGAATGGCAAAGCAGTGACAAAAGTAAGAGATATTGGGAAATCAGACTCAAAAAGGCTTGAGACTTAGCAATGGATGTGGAAAGTGAGACAGAAAGAAGAGTGAAAACTAGTTTCTTCCCTAGGTGACAGGAAGAATATCATTACTAGGAAAGTTTTGAGTAACAGATTAAAGAGAACATCACCCATAAACTCTTTAGTCTTTAAATCCTGTCTCTCCTGTGTGAGTTTGGATTTACACTGTCTGATTTTACTATAGTGGTAGGCTCACTTTGAAGTGGCGAGTACATAGTTAGCTATTATACACTGGGAAGATAATTGGAAGGGAAGTTAATTCATTATATTTGATATGGCAGTATGGTGAGCTGGGGAAAACTAGGCCTGGATCAGGGATGCAACTAATAGGAGACGTTCCAGTGAAGACCATCAATGACACCAGTCATGCTCAGAAAGAACAAGTGATCCAATGAAATTTCGGGTAAATACCAACTTTCATCTGTGGTACCACAGGCCATCTGTCAAGCTCATCCATCATTTTCTCTTCTGCCTCTCCATTCCTGACCTTTGTGCCCTGTGTGCTGCTATTTACACAGCTCTCCATTTCAGCATTACATTTGAACATGTATTTCCTCAACAGATCCTCAAGCTATAGCACCCCTTCTTTCATTAACATTTATGTAGAGAGACCCCTGCATTGACTTAGCCATCATGTTAAAAGTAATTTTGCTAATCTTTATTATTGCATTTATGTTCCTAGAATACTTGAATTTTAATTGACCAGTGAGGTAATGACCCTTTCAAGCTAGCCCAATGAAATAAGCATACTCTCATGTAAATGGAATGCTATGATTCCTGGTGCCCCCAAGAGTCTGAACCCGAAGATTCTCAACCAATCTCTCCATCACTAGAGAATGCTGCCTATGATTTTAGTTCAACCAAGGGCTGGTCTTGGCCAGCACCTTACTAGAGCCTAAATCAGAGTGGCTACTTTCAAGGTTAGTTTATAATATAGTTCCAAAGTCTTCATTTATTTTTAACAACCCTAAGAAAAATAGAGGAAATTGAGATAAGATTCAAGAGGAAATTTATAAGAGGAATATAGAAAAATAATTATTGACTTAAATTTACCACTTATGGGCAAGTAGCTTAGAAGGTATAAAGAATCTCTGGGCTGTAAAAGTGAGGCAAGAGAAGGAAAAAATTGAAAGCAACAACAATACTTAAAACTCTGTGATGAAACAGATCTCCCTTGCTACAAACTCTGAGGTTGCCCCGACTTTTGGCTGATACACTCCTGCCAAGTGCTGCTCTGCAGGTAGCTAACCTATGCAGAGGAAATCATGTGACCTAACTAGTTTTTTCAGGGTATATTAAAAATCTGTAGAACTGGTATGAATTGTAAAAGGTAGATAAATGCAAATACTATATTAAAACATAAATTATTCTTGTACATTGTTCTACTTTTTCTCATGACTTATTCAAAATAGATTTCTACTGTATTTCAATTGCAACTACTACCCTAGACAACTTGCTCTCCATTTTCAGTCAAAAATCTTCCATTACTGAAAGCAAACTGAAATACATAACTTATTTATCCTCTTTGCTCCAGTTCCTTCATAAAAGCCAATATGTTCACATTTGACTTCTTAGTCTCTTAGTTTATGGCTTCAGGAGAGAGAAACAGAGGGAGAGGGAAAGGGAAAGTGTGTGTGTGTGTGTGTGTGTGTGTGTGTGTGTGTGCATGTGCGCACGTGCTGAGAATTAGGCCTTTTCATAAGGGAAGAAAACCATAAACGTTGGAAAAATCTAGAAACAACATTCTCCTGAAATTAGTAATAATGAGCTCATTATTTATTATTTGAATGACTGGGTTTTTTAAAGAATTGACTATATCAAGGTACCCATATGAATTAAATTTAAAAACTTCTAACTTAAGAACTATCTGTTAAAAACATACATAAAGACAACAGGAAATGGAAACAACCCCCATCTACCAGGTTATTAAGCTTTAAATAAAAATCAAAAAATTGTGTGTGAAAAAACAAGAGTATGAGGAGCACGGTATGTGGGGAGCCCACCACTTTGGAACTGCTTCCTTTCTTTCTTTTTTTTTTTTTTTTTTTTTTCATTTTTGCGGTACACGGGCCTCTCCCGTTGCGGAGCACAGGCTCAGTGGCCATGACTCACGGGTCCAGCCGCTCCGCGGCATGTGGGATCTTCCGGAACCGAGGCACGAACCCGCGTCCCCTGCATCGGCAGGCGGACTCTCAACCACTGCGCCACCAGGGAAGCCCCTGCTTCGTTTCTTGTTTAGGCACTTATGCTGTTATCTTTCCTTGTCTGAACATGCTCCTAAGAAAAAAATCTAGCACTAATTCACACCATTAGAAAATGGCTGCCTCTTTACAACTTTTCTTCTTATTAGTATACCTGCTTTATAAAAGGGTTCACTCTTTCAAGCCATGTGGGTGAACCTTCCACAGAGGCATTTTCCAGCATCACTCAGCAGATGGAAGAGATCTTTTTGGGTAAGTAGTAAGGGGACTTGGGGATGTCACATCCTTGCACAAAGACTTCTGTGCCCCTCAGTGTGGGACAGGAAAGAGCTCCTGGATTGGGATAATGATTATGTTAGTGAAAATGTGTGGTCAGATGACTCAGGGAAACAATCTGTCCCTTCCTCTCATGTTCTGGCACTGAGGCATAAATTCCTCAGAATCCTGACACAATCCTGGGGACAAGAATGAGATTAAAATATCCTGCCAGCTTGTTTGGAAGGCAGCTTGAAATACAATAGAAATTGAGTTGAATTACAATTCAAAAAGAATGAGTTTTTTGCATACTATACTCTTTGGTCTGAGACTCAGATTCTCTCTGTAAGATGCATTGTCTCATTCAAGGAGCTTATGTTCTAGGGTGTTTCAATATAAGGATTTTTAGAAGAAATAAACATTTATATCATTATTAGGAATCTGAAGATAAGAAAACATATTTAATACATTCCTTACCAGTAACTTTCAGCATAAAAATTTCCATAGAATATGTCTGTAAAAGCACACCTTTACCATCTGACTATTTACCTGGCAGAGAAGGGGCTCTGTAAAATGCATACACCTGATTTCAGTAGAAGGGAGTTTTAGTTTCAGATACACTCAAATGTGTACCTTTTGATTTTTTGATCGTATAAATACATACCGGGCACTTGGGAGCTAATTAACCTAAAATCTGGTTATACTATTCATCAGCAGATGGGCCTTCAGTTTAACTTCACTGTAGAAAAAAAATATGGTGATATCTCAATTATCAAATCACCTAAGAAGTAAATTGCTTTGAGTATACACCTATCCCTTGTTTAATGACTTTAACTGTTTTCTGAAAAACCTACCACTAAGTAAAAAGCCATTCAGTGACCAAAACCCCTATTAATTCTAATAGGGAAATTTATGAGCAGTTCTATCCCACACCACAAATAGAAACAAACAAACATCACTGACCAATGGAAACAATTTTATGTAAGTAGGAAATAATCACTTAAGTGAAAATACATATAGTTTGTATCTTAAATGCAATGTATTATAATAACTAACCAAAGAAATGAGACTTCCAAGTGGTTGGTGGTAGGTGAGAAGGGGTGGAAAGGGTCATCCTTTGAAAGGGCATTTTTCTTTCTACATCGTTTTATTCACTATTTCTTCAGTCTGTTTGTGGGCTGGCTGATGGTTATTCTGCACTTAATGTGCACTTATGAATAATATTAGTAAACAGGAAAACATCTTCTGTCTGAAATACCACATCTGAAAGTGTATTTATTTAATGAGTTTTGGGGTGAAAAAGTCATTGTACCAAAAATAAGTGAGATATAATAAGTGTGCGAGGGGCTTTTGAGAAAGTTCTTCCTCTATCTTCTGAAAGAGCTTTTGGAAATGACCGAATAATGGCCATAAGTCCTAGAGCCACAATAGGCATTTCAGATACCAGTGTGAGGGTGAAGCTCACCTAGGAAGAAGACAAGACAAAAGCTCATGGAAGGATGAAGAGCCATTGGATTAAGGCAGTTTTGTATCAAGTTACTTAGAGCTGAAGGCATTCAAATTCATACAAGTGAGATTCTGGTAGAGGAAACATACTGAGGGCAAATTTGAGGGATAAACAGTCCCACAGGAACACAGATCCTAACAGGAAAAGATACTCAATGCACTGTATCCTGTATGTCCAGATTGGATGGGCAGGCAAAAGGAGGAAGGGGAATGCTGGGAGCCAGACATAGGTAAATATTTGCTCTCCAAATGGTCATGGTCATTGTGGTTTACTTACTTAGGAGGGCTTACTCCTATATTGGGTCAGAGGTTTGACTGTTACTGCTCAGACCCTTTCTAAAGAAAAGAAATGGTAGTGAATTATTAAAAATGTGTCAATAACTTGAAAGTTGGTTGGGGTGAGTAGAATTGTCCCTGCTGTCTTAGGACTCTGGATAAACCAATAAGAATGTGATGGCTTCTGACTAGAGTTTTATCATCATTCCATGGATTAAGAAGCTGGTGAGTGGTGACATCAGAGTTACCAAAAGAATCACTGTCTCCAAATATTCTCCTAGTTGAGTCTACCATATTGTGTGAAATTGGCACCAACAGATAGTTCATAAACAATTAGCATCTCTGTGGAAATGCAGAGTTGTTAATAGAGATAACACATTAAGCCCATAGTTTCAAACTGATCACTGAGGTCACGTAAGGCCTCACTGCAAATTCAAAGAGGTGCTCTGCAAGCTATTTTAAAATTCAGGAAAAATGCAGTAACATCTCCTGGACATAATGCGAACTACTAGCTCAAGGTAGTTAACATTTTCAACATCGATTGCTATGTTTCTTTCAATGAGAGTGGTACAGTTCAGTCCGATTCCACAATATGAGAAGTTTGTGAACTGTCCAATAGGTGTTAAGTTTTTAGGACATAAATACTTATTAAGGTGCTTGGACCTAAGTATTTAATAAATAGAACTGTAAGATATTTGTTTTGCAAGGATGCTGTAAAACAATTACTGAGACAATCAAGGATGCCAGCCAGGGCTTCCCTGGTGGCGCAGTGGTTGAGAGTCTGCCTGCCAATGCAGGGGACACGGGTTCGAGCCCTGGTCTGGGAAGATCCCACATGCCGCGGAGCAACTAGGCCCATGAGCCACAGCTACTGAGCCGGCGTGTCTGGAGCCTGTGCTCCGCAACAAGAAAGGCCACGATAGTGAGAGGCCTGCACACCGCGATGAAGAGTGGCCCCCGCTTGCCACAACTGGAGAACGCCCTCGCACAGAAACGAAGACCCAACACAGCCATAAATAAATAAATAAATAAATAAATAAATAAATAAGGATGCCATAAACCAAGAAAATAGGGGATGCCCTATTATCACTTATTAATCATTTGATGATATTTTAACCACTTAGAGCAAATGAATATAGCCCAGGCTTTTATGAGGAAGAGGGAAGCAGAACTCCTCCTTAGCAAACGGGTGTGGGGTTTCGAAGAGGGCTTCCTGGAGAGCCATGAAAACTTTAGGTTCCAGAAGAAAATAAGAGAGGCAAAAAAAGCAGAATGTGGTTAGTGATCAAAAATGACCTTTGTGATTTTATCCAGGGCCAGGTTGGCTACTGTGCTGATGACTCCAGGTCTTTTGTGATCTGGAACATATTTCTGAAGCTTGAATAAACTGGAAAGTCTTTCAACACAGAGTGAGGCAAATGTCCATTCTGTTTATTATATTCTATTTTTTTCTTTGGCATTGATTTCCCCAGCCTCAAAATTAGATATACCTTTAACATACTCTTATGCAATAGTCATTTTTTCTTTATAAAAGGAGGTCCAAGCCACCGAGATACTACCATAGAAAGCAGAATACGTCACTGATATTCAAATATCTAACGGACTATGAGGTATCTCCTTTTCTCCATTGTAAGTTATATTTATATCAGAGCATCATGATCCTATTCAATATGCCTTAAGTATTCCAAACTGGCCAGACCCTGTCTGGGTTACCTGTAACAATAGAACTCCACTTTTCTCAGCCCCTTAATAGAAGTGAATACCACTTTCATGTACCAAATTTTAGGGTATAAGTATTCCCTGTGTTCAGGTTAAAAAACAGTAATTCCTACCCATGGCTTTACTTAAACTCAACTATTTCATCCAGAATTATTGTATAGTTTAACGTTAAACAATAGAAGAACACTTGGGATTTCTTATCAACTTATCCAGACACTGATGGAAAGCATTCATAAACAGGAATTTTTTTCCCTGGATGGATTGAAGAAATTCTAGTGTGTCAAAAACTTTCCTTTAGATTATTCTCTTTTAAGTTATATCATCATTACTGGTTCATCTGCACTTTTTCTCTCCATATCTGTCAAACAACTGAAATGATTTTGTGGGATTTTTTTTCTCCATGTTAAATATAGGCTTTTTTTTTTTTTTAATTCACTGCAATTGAGCATGTCATTTATCCTTCTGCCCATTTTTCTTATATTAAAAGGTCTCCTGCTGGAATTTAATTTCAAGTTAAATCTTTACCCCACCCTCAGGCTGTGAGACTGAATTAAATAAATCCCACTAAAAGTAATAAACCACTCTTAGCTGTGGTCTTGTGATATCAGTTGTCAGCCTGTCAGAGCAAATCTGAGTGTTAAATTCACTGCCTCTGCTAGTGAGGAAAGAATCAGAACACCAAAAAGCCCAGGATAGCAGAACTGCTGCAGTCACTTTAGTTTCATCTCAGCAGTAGTACTTAAGCATGCAAGAAAATATCTTTGAAGATGATTTTCTTGATGACAGTCTTTTAAAATTCATATTGATGGTAAAACATAAAGGCTCAGCTTTGGTTATTATACCTTATTTAGTAACGTTGCAAGCCTGTGAGATCTATTAACAAGAAGGTAGAATTCTTTTGGGGGAGGAGGGACAAAACAGGAGTATTATACTGTTGGGGATTGATGAATTTTAGAATTAAAGAGTTAGTTAGGGCTAGTGTCTAAATATAGAATTGAAAGGTGAACAATTTGAGATACGGAAGGAAAAAAGAATACACGTCATCAATTTCCTCTTATGAAAATTTGCAAGGAGATTTTAATCCACAGAACACAGTGATGCCTCAGACTTCCAAATAAAATGCTCTAAAAAGGGGGAAATGACACCCTCCCTCGATGGACTCCCTTCAATACCTTGTCTGTGATGCAGGAACACTGGGAACGATACCAGTACCAGGCTGGATTTATGGGTGTGACTAATCAAAGGTGACAGCTGGCTTCAAATCTGTTGGCTTGTCATTTGGTGGACCGATTTACAAAATACTTGTTTACCCTTAAAGCACTGAGGTTGTCCAAAAAGAAAGGTCTTTAAAAAAAAATTTTTTTAACATTAGTTTCTCCATATTAAATTTTGAAGAGTTAAAGTTTTATAAAAAGCCAAAAGTCAATACTGTCAGTGATTTGTTGTTTTTAAAGAACAGGACAACAGCTCAGCAGATTAACTTCCTCCTCTCCATGGATAAGCACAATATTACCTTCTGCAGAGAGAGAGCTGTAGGATTCCCGAGGGTCGGGGAGCTGAACACAGACAATTCTCTGAACAGGATTTCAATAGAGAATTCAGGGATGATAGACATTTCCCAGTAATTATTAGAGTTGCAACTCTCATCTTTCCACAGATGTAGCATCTTCATCCAGTCAAGTGCTGGGCACATAGTTAACACTAATGCCTAGTAATTCCTCAAGCTCCTCCTTCCGACCTTTTAAAAACTCTTTTACTTCCTAATTTGAAAATGGAAATGGTTCTAGAGAAAGCATGACATTGGAAATAGCTTTCTTTCCTTATTTTGAAGTAAATGTTGGTAGTCAAAAATTATGATACTTGATTAATTACACCTGAAAACACTGTACAAGGTCATATTCTTTTCTAACCTTATGAAGAGATTATTTTCAAAATACGGGAAAATAATTTTCAGGTTCTGATAGCAAAAAACCAATGCATCATATCAATGTCCATTACAGAACTGGACTTTTCAGATGGTGGAAAAATGCTTTCACTCCTGCAGTGAGGTTATTTAGCAGTAGTAATTTGAATTAAAGCCAATGGATTTTGTACTCTAAGGCTGGGCCTTCATTTTAAATCCTTAGAATACATTTGTTACGATTTTTTTGTATTTATAAACCTGAATGACATATTTTCACTTGAATTCTATTTGTTTATTTAGCAAGTTATCATGAGAAAAGGATGGACTTTGTAACTGGAGAACTAGTTTGAAGTCTAACCACTCCACATACCAGCTGTTTAAACTCAGGCTACCTTTACTGTGCTGAGCCTCAGTTTACTCATATGCACGATGGGATCACAGTGCTTTCCTTATGGGATTGCTATGAGGATTAATAAAAATTATACATGAAGCAGCCGGCTCAGTCTTTCATGTGTCAGATGCTCCCTTCTGACTCTGAGTCTACAATAGATTTTATTGCCTGTGATAATTCAAATATATCTATCTGAAGTTCCTGTAACAAATGCTTTCCAAAAACTTAGAGTGTAGAGAATTTCACAGTCAGGGTATATAAATGATGATTTGAGTAAAAGGAGAGATCTCAAAAATGTTTTCCTGTCGAATAGTGAATTTGATATCATAAAACTCGATTTCAGTCAATGAATTTTCACAAGATCAGTTTTGCAGTTAAACAACGAATATAACATTTGCAATTTAATTCATTTATTTATTCAACAATGATATACCACTAGCCCATTACGTACTAGGATCCCTGCAAGGCCTAGGGGCCTACGAGTAAGCAAAATCACAGCCAAACTGCTTACAGTACGGTGGGGAAGGCAGACAAGGAACTTGAAAAACAACAGCGGTGATAACATATGGAAGCACATGGGGCTATGGGAACAATCAACAAATATCAACTACAGTCCACAGGAAAGTTCTACTTCTAAACTCCTGCTCTTACCTCACTCCATATTTATTATCACTTTCTATCCTTATACCTCGTTCCCAATTTATTTATGATGAAATATTCCTCTTTGAGGAATGTATGAAGACATTAGCACTTTCTAATGTTTTTGTGAGCTATTTGCTAACTTTACATTGACAGGGTTTATGCTGAGCACTGTAACATGTAAGGCTATATGGTGGCTGTGTAGATCAGTTGTCTAGAGACCCACGAAGCATAGAGTGCTAAGCTGTAAGTAATGCAAACCATCTTCTTGGCCAGTATCCACTTCTTTTGACGTGTATACACTGCTCAATAATCTGATTTTTTTTTCCTCTGTAAACTTGGAGATTCCCCAAGTATTTTAACTGTAAAATGATATCATATTTGGAAAACAGCAGTTAACAACACTAGGAACCCCATAATGAAGAAGTTTCTTAGAGCCAAAATAATGACATGATGATAATAAAAATTATAAACATCTAGTATTTATTGAGCACTTACTATGTGGTGGGTCATTGTTCTAGAAGCTTACATCAACTCTTCAGATAGCAGTTATCAGGCACATTAGCAAAAGATTATAGGCCTTGGTCACAGGCTTCACCTTTGTGACAAGACAGACAAATTTTGCCTGGTATCATCAAAATTAGAAAAGCGTACTGTTTGGAACCTAGAGGATAATCTGACTTTCTGGGCAAGAATTCTCATAATAGAGAGGAGAAGATGAAGGATGAGACAGCTAATGATTATATGCTCATCTATTGAGCCTCTGGGGCATGGTGAATAAATTTATTTCATAAACTTAAAAACATCCCTTTTTCTCATAAACTGTTTATTTTGCTGTTCATTTAATTCAGTATGGCCAAAAGGGATATGCCCGGCAATTTCTTGACTTCCCAAATTATATCTCCTTGATTTTATTCATTTTATAGGGAACCATAATTTTGATTTAGCATTTAAAAATCTATCTGACACTTTGCAGGAACTGAGTCACACAGTACATTTAAAGGCTGATGTACTATTAATTTGTAACAAAAAATATATTTATTCCTTTTGGATGATGACAGACATATGTTATGCCTCTTTGTCTCTTTCTCAAGGTCCAGCCTAGTGCCATCCACATCGTTGATTTCTAACAAACATTCACTGATTGCTTGGTATGTGATTACAATAGAAAGAATTCACTCCAGTTAAATGCTAAGGAGACACCACATTCACATTTTCCTTTTCCACAAGTACCGATGTCTTCTGAAGATTAGAAAGTCTTTGCCTTAAAAAAAATTCCTTTTCTTCATATCAAATTGTAAGAATTTTTTTCTTTAATGTTTTGATGGCTCTGGGTACATATTTCAGTAATTCTAAATCAAACAATCACAGAGTATGAGAGCTGGAAGAAACTCTGCAGCACTGTGTCCGGGGATTACAAACTCAAATGCCTCCAAGGGTCAGGCAGGTAACATAAATATGTGAATTTGACTGGGCTTAAGGGAGGAGGAAAGTAAAGCCTGTAGCAAACTAGAGGTGGCAGAACTTGTCAAATTCAAACCCAATTCTGACCATAAAAAAAACAGGACTGGGGGCTATGTTTGGTCCACTAGCTACTATTTATAAATACTGAGGTTAATCCCTTAATTTTAACTATCAGTGCATTTAATCCTGCATTTCCCACTGTTTCAGGGAGTTGGAATAACGCCATATAGCTCAGGGTCAGAAAGAGTCATAGAAAATACCCACTTAGCCTAACAACCTTAAATTGACTTGACGTTAAATCACATGGCTAGTGTATTTAGACTTTGTGAATTATTATCTAAGTAAATATGCAGGGGCAGGGGAAAGAGCATTAAAATTACTTCCAATTGTGTTTTCTTGGTTTTTGAAATAAAGATGTAAAAATCTCTGGTGAATTTCTTTATGTGTCTTTCAGTGGCTTTGAAGCCAGATAAACAAAGGCCTACCTTTTATGAGCTGTGTCACCTTGAACAATCTGCTAAATTCACCAAGCTTCATTTTCCTTGACAGCACACCTGCTTTATTTACCATAAAGTTAGTTTTAGAATAAAGTTAGTTAGTTAGTAAATAAGAAAATTTCTATAAAGTGCCAAGCACAAAGCTTGTTCATATTTGATGATTAGAAAATGTTTCCTACTTTCTATGCCCTCAACCTCTTCCTGTCTCCTTTCTCCCTGGATCTGGGCCTATAACTTCTTTAAACCAGTTGGTAATAAATTGGTCCCCATTCTATCTTTTCACTCCAGCTGAGACCATCAACAGTGTTGTGGTTTTTGTTTGTAATACATTGTTAGATGAATCTTTTTATATATAAAAAAAAATAAATGTAAACATTTTCTTTAAGGAGCTTCCTTGGAGATTTACACCTTATGGTTAAATAACAATTTGTATTTTTCAGAGCACATTATTATTATTTTTTTGTGTGGTTAATGTATCTTTCCTCTTTGTACCTTTTCTTTCGAGAAAAATACAATGTTACAGAAGGCCTCCAAATGTTAGGGGGTCTTTAAATGTTCACTGTAGGAAATCTGGGTCTCTAAAATGAGCAGTGGTGATTTGACAGGGTAAGGAGCCACTCTGTTATTATTTGGACATGTTATCAGAATGGCTACAACCTACAGTCCCCATGGGATTCTCTGGAAAACAAGCCCAACTAAGTGTTCTTTTTTAAGACACCACAACTTTTTAGAATTTTTAAAGAAATTTAATAAATTTGGTCAATAGTTCTGTGCTGTTTTATCACTCACACACACAAAAAGTAAAAATGAGAATAGGCCTGCTAGAAGCTTAATTAGTTTAGATAGGCACTTTGTGTAGGCAGCATCCATGGGGCAGATTCCCTTTTTAGACTTAGGCAGTAGGTTTTCTTTAGACATGAATTAACAGAGAGGGAAAGATGTGTCCTTTAGCAAGGAAGAGGGACCCAAATGCGTTTTCCCTACAAAACTATACTTCACTGAGAAATCAGCATATCAACATTTGTTACGTACTTGGTATATTCCTCATTTCTCCGTAACCAGTAAATCTTGTGTCTAAAAAGGTTAAAAAGGTAACAGCTAAGGACATATTTGGTGACTTTGCTTACGCTAGTGATATTCATGTCACTTATCTACCATCTTAGCTGCTATCATCTATAGGCAGTCTCTGTTTTCTTCATAACTCCTGGCCACATATGATCCGCGTTTGTTTTTTGACAGTCGTTCAAATGAAGGGTACAAATAACCTATAAAATGTCTTTTTTCCTTGATGAGTGCTAATTGCTCTTAATTTTGCTTTAATTTTCCGGTGGTTCAAAACTGTCCTTTTCGAATGGTATCTTGTATCATTTCTAAATCATTCAGTCACTTTATGTCGCTCCTTCTGTTATTTGTGATATTTCTACTGTTTTCTATTTGTTTGTCTGTGGCCTTACCACTCTTCATAATTCTTGATAGTGACAATTCTATTTTTTTTTTGCGGTATGCAGGCCTCTCACTGCATACCCAGGCTCCGGACGCGCAGGCTCCGGACGCGCAGGCTCAGCGGCCATGGCTCACGGGCCCAGCCGCTCCGCGGCATGTGGGATCTTCCCGGACCGGGGAACAAACCCATGTCCACTGCATCAGCAGGCGGATTCTCAACCACTGCACCACCAGGGAAGCCCGATAGTGACAATTCTTTAATATTGACATAAGGAGTGGCCTCTCAGCTCCTTTGCCTCTTCACCTTCATTTGCTCTGGGTCCTTGTCATCCCCAACAACTGCATCACTTATCATCTCCCTGTCAACTGATCAGCACTGGTGATTTGACATTTGTAACTGTTATCAGAATGGTTATAACCTAAAGCCCCAGCTGGATCCTCCAGAAAAGAAGCCCAGCCAAGTGTTCCAGTTCAAGACACCATAATTCTTACTCTCTCTCTGATCACCATGCTTCTCCTTCTGGCTCACACCCTCTGGTTTTCCGCCTCCCCAGATTCTGCTCCACGATCCTCTTTGATTCCACCACCTTTTCACTGTGTCTCATCCCCATTCACATCCTCATTTCCTTGTATATCAGGTTACACTCCATGGACTATCAACATGCTCTTTCCCTTGTACATATTTTCAACCACCTGGCCCCTTTCTTTATCACCCTCTTAACAGAACCCCAACCCTAGATAAACCCAACTGTGGTGGCCCAGTTGCTCTGCCTGTATAGCTGGACATAGCTGGGGAAAAGGACATACCTCCGCAGATCAATCTCACTTCAAATCCATGATTTCGAACTACAACTGGGCCTTATATAGCTCGGCAAGCCAACCTCACTTCCCTCATCAACTCACTTTTCCCCTCATAGATGACCACCCCATTTTTTTCTCCTTTCAAACTACCTGCATGGCCTCACTATCCTCATACTCAGCTGATGGCCTTGCTTCCTGTTCCAGTCAGAAAAGAACTTCCACAGGGCATCATTTTTAAAGGAGCTAACACTTTTTTCAGAACATTCCAAAATTATTAAATTCAGCCAAAGAGTGTCTTTGTCTCTATTTGATGTTTTCAAAGTACAAAAGTAATACATGTTTGTCATTACCAAGAAATTGGGTGCCTGGGACTTTCCTGGCTATAGCACTGAAAGTCTTATGTCCCAAGAAACTTCTCAGTCCTAGGCAGACTGGGACTGTATTTGTCACCTTATCAGGAAACAACACACTACAAAGGAAAATACGGTATAAATGAAAAACTAGTACTTTCACCTATTATTATTAGCAGGTAGTTAGGGCTACCTTCCAGTCCTTCAAAGCACTATGCTTATACCAATATATATAAGCATACATGCATCAAATATAGGTGGTTTGTTGTCTTTTGCTTTTACTAAAATAGAATCATACTATACACATTTCTTTGCAAACTAGCTTCTTTTTTCATGATTAAAAATAAGGAAAAAATTTCCCTTTACGGGGCTTTGAGGTAACAAAACTGAATGTTGTATTTCAGCTCAACTGGGTCCAACCAGCTGAAGTTCCAGGATACTGGGCCTGAGTGGACCTAACTAAAGCCTCTTTCCTGACCAGGGAACAATGGGAAATGTGTAACCAACTGTGTATGGTCCTATGGACTCATTTAGTCCTTCTCAGAGTTTAGTTTTCAATCCTGATCGGTATAACCACCATTAACACTACCTTTATATTAGAAAGTCCTGATTTTCTTCTTCAGACAACCACTCAGTAAATTTTATTCACTGTGGGGTGTTCCACTGGCTGACAAGGTGACGTCAGGCTTTTTTTTTTTTTTTAAGCTCTGATAGTCTTTGTTTTAAAATTTAATACCTAACAATATATAATGGATACACATATACATATACACACATACATATAATTTTACATACATAGATCATATCATGCATGGCTTTTGTTTGTTATTGTGGTTGTAGTGAAGTCTCTTTTTTTCTTATTTCTTGCCTCTCCCCAATAAGTTCTTACTTAGATTTCCTCTATTAACCTGTGGAATAGCCTTCGTCATCTTCTCCATGCTTATAATATGTATATATGACTTGAATAACTGTGTATAATAAAAGGTGCATTTTGCTATTATTTACTTAATAAAAGTGGCATCATATTATACTTGGGAGAAAAACCTTCAAAAATGGTTTGCAATGATCCCTTCCCCTGGTAGTCATACCCTTGGCTAATGCCTTGCCCTTGCATGTGGGTTGGAACTAGTGCTTTGCTTCTAATGAACCTGGCAAACATTACGGCATATCAATTCCAAGATTAGACCATAAAAGACTGATTTCTGTCTCACTGGCACACTCTTTTTTTTTAAATTTAATTTTTATACAGCAGGTTCTTATTAGTTACCTATTTTATACACATCAGTGTATACATGTCAATTCCAATCTCCCAATTCATCACACCACCCCACCACCACCACTTTCCCCCCTTGGTGTCCATAAGTTTGTTCTCTACATCTGTGGCATACTCTTTTGCTTTCCCATTTTGAAGAAGCCAGGTGCCATGTTGTGAGCTCCCTTCTGAAGAGGTTCAAGTGGCAAGGAAGTGAGGGTGACCTTGGGTAACAGTGGGAAATTGAGGTTCTCAGTCCAACAGCCTGCAAGAAATTGAATCCTGCCAATAACTACTAAGTGGACTTAGAAGCAGATCCTACTCCATTTGAACCTTCAGATAATTGCAACCTGGGCCAAGGCCTCCATTGTAACCTTGTGAGAGACCTAGTGCAGAGGACCCTGTTAAGATATGCCTGGATTTTTTCTGGACCGAGAAAAGCTCTGAGATAATAATTGCTGTTGCTTTAAACTACTAAGTTTTGGGGTATTTTGTTATATAGCAATAGACAATAAATACTTTTCTCTAAATATTACTTTTCTCACTTAACAATACACCATGGAAGTCTGTTCAAATTAATTAAGTTTGATGTATTCTCTCTAATTGTGGCATAATATTACCTGGTGGGGATTCATCATAATTCATGCAAATATTTCTTTATGGATAGTCATTAATGCCACTCTATTTATAATGGCTACTCTATTCATAATGATCAAATGTTTTAAATCAGGTAAATGTTTTGAAAATACAATTAGAGATTTATTATCTTATTTTCTATATTTCAAATGTTCATTTAGAAACTGGGAAAAACACACACAGAAGAAAGTATACTGAAGAAGTCAATTTTTCATACTATAAGAAAATGTGGATCAAAATATGATAAAAACAGTTTTAGAACAAAATATCATTATGTCAGAATTATACTGTTTTTTGTTTTGGAGGAAGCATCTGGACACTTTAAAAAATATGTAAAAATAAAAAGAAACATTTTATTTTAACTCAACTAACTATATGGATTCTCTTTAAATTCCCTCCAGAAGTACAAAATTAATAAAATTATTTAATCTTAGGATGGAAGGGATGTTAAAACTCACCCAGTGTAATCACTCATTTCATATTTTAACTCCCATTAAAACTTTATCATTGAAAGATATTTTAAACAGTAATTTATAATTTTACTAATAATACAAATATAAATATTTGTGTGAAAATGTAAATATTATGAATAAAACTGCAGTTCCACATCCTTTCCTCCCTCCCTGAGGGACCCGTGGCTGTTGATTTGTTTAACAATATGTAATATGGTGTATCTCTTGTATACTTTTGAAGGACTTTAATTCATACAGATGTACGCATTTATATCTGTAGAAGCTGTAAGTTGTATCATATTGTATATATCATTCTACAAGGTGTTTCATCAAGTGGCATTTGAAAATATTTTATTGAAGTATAGTTGACTTACAATGTTTAGTTTCTGGTGTAAAGTGATTCAGTTATACATATATACACATATTCTTTTTCAGATTCTTTTAAAACTGCCTTTTACAGTGCTTTACGATTGATGATTAAGCTTAAAGAATGGGGACTAATATATTTGTTTCATTTTTTGTTATTTTTATACTTATATTGAGTTAATTTTAATTTTTTTAGTATATGAAATTAGTATTGTTTTTTACTTTCACATTAATGAAATGATGTTAGTAGCTAAGCTGGCAAACAAAATTCCTTCCATTTAAAATATCTCTAAGTATTTTTCACCTAAGGAAACATTTTCAAACCATGTGAAGCTGAAACCTTGCCTGCAAACATTTCCACTGACAATCACTGTCTTAGTTTAAATAAGGGCTAGATATGTTTTTAACACTCAATGTCCTAATGCCTTTAAAACAATTTTTCTTTTCAGCTTCAATGGCAAAAACACATTTTAGAAAAGACTGTTAGTAAACATTTCAACCAAAACCACATTTGAACTGTTAAATTCCCTTGGTGAACCAGATGTTTTGCTTCACAAATGGTTTTTAGGTATGTCTTGGTTCCACCTCTGTTTCTTCTGAAATATTACTGTGAGGATTTCATAAATTAAGAGCCCTTTTGGAAGATATTTACGGAGCACCTTCTTTGTGCTGACTGCCATGACAGGTACTGATTCAGTGACAAATAAATACTATACAGTCCCTGCCTTTAAGGAACATGTTACATATGGAAGAGAGAGAAAAATATTAGGTGATAAATCCAATATGATGTAGCATGTCAGAGTCAGTAATTCATTAGTTCATTCATTAATCCATCCGTGAATTCTTATTTTCGTAAACTCTTTCATGGGTCAGGCATTATCCTAGACATACTATAGCTCTGGCTTGTCTGAATTAAGAAGGGCACAAAGGGTAGATGCCCAATCTCCACAGACAAGGGGAATCAGGACATGCTTTCTGAGAGGTGTCACATCAGCCAGGACTTGAAGGAAGGAAGGCCAGTCATTGCATAGGCAAAGAAAACCATTATCAGCAAACATGTGGCATCAAGAAAAGTACTGCCTGTTGGAGAAATACTGAAGCACATTTTGGTGGTGGCCATGGTGGGCATAGAAAACCAGCTGGGAGAAGTAGACAAAGACCAGGCCATGAAGGACCCTGCAGCCTATTTTTAGGACAATAAGAAGTCAAAAGCTGACACTACAATGTCCATGCTGAAGCTCAGCTGCTTACTAGTTCAGTGATAATAAATTTAGTCTTTTTATTTCCTTAATAACCCTTGAAAAAGAAAATATGATACATTTTCAATGGACTGGAAAAAGAATGTTCAGCAAATTTTTGCCCAGTAATATATTTGTGGTTAGGCACAATATGACTCACTGTGACATAAAAAAATTCAGATTAAAGTAGATCAAGCTTACACCCAACACTCTTGTTTATCCTATATCCTGGTGTGTGGCAAGGGTCTTAAATGCCATTTTAACAGTGTGAGAGTTTTCCACGATGCCTTTGATTTAGATCGACCAGCACTGGTTAAAGTGATCATGACTTTTGAAAACTTCTACAGAGCTGTGAAGATTTAAAAACATTGTAAGGTGAGTCAAAATAGTGTACTAGAGTTTAGGGATCATCAATGTGATGTAAACACTCCATACTTTGGTCAGAATTTCACTGTTGAAAACTAACAGTAGAAATTTGGAAAAAAACAAGTCTTCTGGGCCTTAGTTTCTACAAAACCGAGGGCATTGGGTAAAAATCTCTTTTAGTCTCTTCTCGTTATAAAATTATACAAAGTCAGTTTGTGGTAAACATGTCCTTCTGAGTGACAAATATGTAGTAGCTCAGTTACTGGCACAATTGTTTAGTATCAGAATATCTTAATCAATTAATTTTATATTTACTAAGTGTCTACAATGTTGAAGTACTATTATAGGTAATGGGAATATGAGGGCTGTGGTCATTGGTGCTAGTAATCAAATTGTTCTGCCTCTCTGCACCTCATGGGTGCTTGAAAGGACTGGCACCATTTCTGGTCAATGGGTTGTCAGTGAAACTCATAAAAGTAATTTCTGGGCCATAGCAACTGAATGCCAGTTTACAATCCGCAAGTGCTCTTTTTCCTCTCCCAGGAAGATTATCAATGTTCCAGATAGTAGCTATTCCACCAGCCTGAGTCCTAGTGAACCATCAGCTGAGATGCTATGGATATACACAATGAGTGAGAAGTAAACTTTAATTGTTTTAAGCTAGGGAGATTTGAGGCTTGTGTGTCACTGAAGCCAAACTTAGCCTATCCTAACTGATGGAATGGGGACCAAGACAAATAAGGCCCCTGTTCTCAAGGTGCTTACAGTCTAGTGGGAGATAATAGATAAATAAGTAGAAACAAATGAACAAGGTGATTTCAGATACAGAATGGCTGGGTTGATGGGGAGGAATACTGATTTATGATAAGTGGTCATTGAAGGTCTCAGAGTAGATACTTGAACTGAGGCAAACTGACAAAGGATCAGACATCTGAAGATCTTTGGAAAGAGCATTCCAGACTCTGGAACAGCAAGTACAAAGGCCCTCAGGTGGGACAAGCTTAGTATGTTTGAAGAATAGAAAAAGGCCAGTGTGACTGGAGCCCAGAGATTGTGTAAGAATCGTAGAGGATACGGTTGGAAAGATAAGCAATGGACTTTCTCATCCCTGGTAGCACAGTAGATTTACCTGAAATACTTTAACAAAATACCAATACTAGGCCCTGGCCCCAGAGATTCTGGAGTGGTAACAGGTCTCAGTATTTTTTTTGTTTTTTTTTTTAACATTCTCTGTATGATTCTAATGTGTAACTTGGGTAAAGAATCCTTGATGTAGTCTTGCAGGTTATGGGTAAGATGGTTAGAATTTTACTCTAAATTATTGGAAAAGTTTTAGAGGCGACATCAATTTTTGTCTTATAAAATCACACTGTCTGCAATGTGGAGATATATTATAGAATGAATAAGAACGATTATTGAGGAAGCTATATCAGAAATTCCAAAGAGAGATAATAGTAGTTTGGATCAGGTATTAACAGTGGAGATGGAGAAAAATTATTAGATTCAGGATATACTTTGAAACTAATGCTAAATTTACTTACTAGTGGATTGGATATATTTAAAGTGAACAAAGGGAGAAATAAATGATGACACCCAGATTTTTGAGTACAGTAACTGAGCTGAAAGTGGAACATTCATTAGCTTAAATGGGTAAAACTGGAACAGGAAATGGTTTGGTAAGTGGAGAGAAACAAAGAGTTCTTTTTAGGACTCGTTATATTAAAGTTGCAACTATTAAGCATTCAGTAGAGATATAAAGTAGACAGATATAATAGTTTGGAGATCATAGGAGAGATAAGGAATGAAGATATAAAGTTGGTGGTTATCAGCAAATAGCATTTAAAGCCAGAAGACTAGTGTAGTTACAGAAGAGAGCCAAGAACTGAGTCACTGGGCACTCCAACATTTAGAGGCTAAACAGACAAGGACAAACCAGAAAAGACTTAGAAAAAACAGTCGGTAAAGTAAAGAAAATATCAGTAGCATGTACTGTGATAATATGCCTGAGAACAGTGTTTCAAGGAAATAGTAATTAACTTGTTGACTGCTACCATAAGGTGGAGTAAAAGGACAATGCTAGTAGCATACAAATCTAGTTCTCCTTTGTATCGCTCCTGATTCAATCAATTCAATTCAATTCAGTTTGGTATACATTTGAGCAAATGGTGTGGGTATAGTGTAGTGCTCTTCAAATATTTGGCTCAAGTACTTCATAAATAAATTTTGAAAAATAAGCACCCATGGCAAATTTCTAAATTGACATCTAAATATTTTCATAAGCTTAAATAATAGTTGCAAACGATATAATTTTCAAAACACTGTAAAAACTTATATTTAAAATAAAATTATTACCCCTCGTTTTAAATGTACCCAGTGGAATATGAACACCATAGCCTATCTATAATTTAAAACATACATGAACAAGGTCTTCTCTACCAGTTGGATTTTTAAAAAAATATCCTCTTTGAACATATGTTTATTTATCTTTTTTTAACATCTTTATTGGAGTATAATTGCTTTACAATGATGTGTTAGTTTCTGCTGTATAATAAAGTGAATAAAATATACATAAACATACATCCCCATATCTCCTCCCTCTTGCGTCTCCCCCTCCCAACCTCCCTATCCCACCCCTCTAGGGGGACACAAAGCACTGAGCTGATCTCCCTCTGCTATGCGGCTGCTTCCCACTAGCTATCTATTTCACATTTGGTAGTTTATATATGTCCATGCCACTCTCTCACATCGTACCAGCTTACCCTTCCTTCCCCCTCCCCGTGTCCTCAAGTCCATTCTCTATGTGTGCGTCTTTATTCCTGTCCTGCCGCTAGATTCTTAAGAACCATTTTTTTTTCTTTTTTTTGTAGATTCCGTGTAAGCATATGGTATTTGTTTTTCTCTTTCTGACTTACTTCACTCTGTATGACAGTCTCTGGGTCCATTCACCTCACTACAAATAACTCAATTTTGTTTCTTTTTATGGCTGAGTAATATTCCATTGTATATATGCGCCACATCTTCTTTATCCATTCATCTGTTGATGGACACTTAGGTTGCTTCCATGTCCTGGCTATTGTAAAAAGAGCTGCAATGAACATTGTGGTACATGACTCTTTGTAAATTATGGTTTTCTCAGGGTATATGCCCAGTAGCAGGATTGCTGGGTCGTATGGTAGTTCTATTTTTAGTTTTTTGAGGAAACTCCATACTGTTCTCTATAGTGGCTGTATCAATTTACATTCCCAACAACAGTACAAGAGGGTTCCCTTTTCTCCACATCCTCTCCAGCATTTATTGTTTCTAGATTTTTTGATGATGGCCATTCTGACTACTGTGAGGTGATACCTCATTGGAGTTCTGATTTGCATTTCTCTAGTGATTAGTGATGTTGAGCATACTTTCATGTGTTTGTTGGTAATCTGTGTATCTTCTTTGGAGAAATGTCTATTTAGGTTTTCTGCCCATTTTTGGATTGGGTTGTTTATTTTTTGATATTGAGCTGCATGAGCTGCTTGTATATTTTGGAGATTAATCCACTGTCAGTTGCTTCGTTTGCAAATATTTTCTCCCATTCTGAAGGTTGTCTTTTTCTCTTGTTTATGGTTTCCTATGTTGAGCAAAAGCTTTTAAGTTTCATTAGGTCCCATTTGTTTATTTTTGTTTTTATTTCCAATACTCTAGGTGGTGGATCAAAAAAGAATCTTGCTGTGATTTATGTCAAAGAGTGTTCTTCCTATGTTTTCCTTTAAGAGTTTTATAGTGTCTGGTCTTACATTTAGATCTCTAATCCATTTTGAGTTTATTTTTGTGTATGGTGTTAGGGAGTGTTCTAATTTTGGTCTTTTACATGGACCTGTCCAGTTTTCCCAGCACCACTTATTGAAGAGACTGTCTTTTCTCCACTGTATATTCTTGCCTCCTTTGTCACAGATTAGTTGACCATAGGTGTGTGGGTTTATCTCTGAGCTTTCTGTCCTGTTCCATTGATTTATATTTCTGTTCTTGTGCCGTTATATGACAGTCTCTGGGTCCATTCACCTCACTACAAATAACTCAATTTTGTTTCTTTTTATGGCTGAGTAATATTCCATTGTATATATGCGCCACATCTTCTTTATCCATTCATCTGTTGATGGACACTTAGGTTGCTTCCATGTCCTGGCTATTGTAAAAAGAGCTGCAATGAACATTGTGGTACATGACTCTTTGTAAATTATGGTTTTCTCAGGGTATATGCCCAGTAGCAGGATTGCTGGGTCGTATGGTAGTTCTATTTTTAGTTTTTTGAGGAAACTCCATACTGTTCTCTATAGTGGCTGTATCAATTTACATTCCCAACAACAGTACAAGAGGGTTCCCTTTTCTCCACATCCTCTCCAGCATTTATTGTTTCTAGATTTTTTGATGATGGCCATTCTGACTACTGTGAGGTGATACCTCATTGGAGTTCTGATTTGCATTTCTCTAGTGATTAGTGATGTTGAGCATACTTTCATGTGTTTGTTGGTAATCTGTGTATCTTCTTTGGAGAAATGTCTATTTAGGTTTTCTGCCCATTTTTGGATTGGGTTGTTTATTTTTTGATATTGAGCTGCATGAGCTGCTTGTATATTTTGGAGATTAATCCACTGTCAGTTGCTTCGTTTGCAAATATTTTCTCCCATTCTGAAGGTTGTCTTTTTCTCTTGTTTATGGTTTCCTATGTTGAGCAAAAGCTTTTAAGTTTCATTAGGTCCCATTTGTTTATTTTTGTTTTTATTTCCAATACTCTAGGTGGTGGATCAAAAAAGAATCTTGCTGTGATTTATGTCAAAGAGTGTTCTTCCTATGTTTTCCTTTAAGAGTTTTATAGTGTCTGGTCTTACATTTAGATCTCTAATCCATTTTGAGTTTATTTTTGTGTATGGTGTTAGGGAGTGTTCTAATTTTGGTCTTTTACATGGACCTGTCCAGTTTTCCCAGCACCACTTATTGAAGAGACTGTCTTTTCTCCACTGTATATTCTTGCCTCCTTTGTCACAGATTAGTTGACCATAGGTGTGTGGGTTTATCTCTGAGCTTTCTGTCCTGTTCCATTGATTTATATTTCTGTTCTTGTGCCGTTACCATACTGTCTTGATTACGGTACCTTTGTAGTACAGTCTGAAGTCTGGGAGCCTTATTTCTCCAGCTCCGTTTTCCTTTCTCAAGATTGCTTTGGCTATTTGGGGTCTTTTGTGTTTCCATACAAATTGTGAAATTATTTGTTCTAGTTCTGTGAAAAGGGCCATTGGTAGTTTGATAGGGATTGCACTGAATCTGTAGATTGCTTTGGGTAGTATAGTCATTTTCACAATGTTGATTCTTCCAATCCAAGAACATGGTATATCTCTCCATCTGTTGGTATCATCTTTAATTTCTTTCATCAGTGTCTTTCAGTTTTCTGCATATAGGTCTTTTGTCTCCTTAGGTAGGTTTATTCCTTGGTATCTTATTCCTTTTGTTGCAATGGTAAATGGGAGTGTTTCCTTAATTTCTCTTTCAGATTTTTCATCTTTAATGTATAGGAATGCAAGAGATTTCTGTGCATTAATTTTATATCTTGCTACTTTCCTAAATTCATTGATTGGCTCTAGTAGTTTTCTGTAGCATCTTTAGGATTCTCTATTTATAGTATCATGTCATCTGCAAACAGTGACAGTTTTACTTCCCCTTTTCTGATTTGGATTCATTTTATTTCCTTTTCTTCTCTAATTGCTGTGGCTAAAATTTCCAAAACTATGTTGGATAACAGGGTGAGAGTGGGCAACCTTGTCTTGTTCCTGACCATAGTGGAAATGGTTTCAGTTTTTCACCATTGAGAACGATGTTGGCTGTGGGTTTGTCATATATGGCCTTTATTATGTTGAGGTAAGTTCCCTGTATGTCTACGTTCTGGAGGGTTTTATCATAAATGGGTGCTGGATTTGTCAAAAGTTTTTTCTGCATCTATTGAGATGATCATATGGTTTTTCTTGTTCAGTTTGTTAACATGGTTTATGACACTGATTGATTTGCGTATATTGAAGAATCCTTGCATTCCCAGGATAAACCCCACTTGATCATGGTGTATGATCCTTTTAATGTGCTGTTGGATTCTGTTTGCTAGTATTTTGTTGAGGATTTTTGCATCTATGTTCATCAGTGATATTTGCCTATAGTTTTCTTTTTTTGTGGCATCTTTGTCTGGTTTTGGTATCAGGGTGATGGTGGCCTCATAGAATGAGTTTGGGAGTGCTCCTCCATCTGCTATATTTTGAAAGAGTTTGAGAAGGATAGGTGTTAGCTCTTCTCTAAACGTTTGATAGAATTTGCCTGTGAAGCTCCCACTCCTGGGCTTCTGTTTGTTGGAAAATTTTTAATCACAGTTTCAATTTCAGTTCTTGTGGTTAGTCTGTTCATATTTTCTACTTCTTCCTGGTTCAATCTCAGAAGGCTGTGCTTCTGTAAGAATTTGTCCATTTCTTCCAGGTTGTCCGTATTATTGGCATTTAGTTGCTTGTAATAATCTCTCGTGAACCTTTGTATTTCTGCAGTGTCAGTTGTTACTTCTCCTTTTTCATTTCTAACACTACTGATTTGAGCCTTTTCCGTTTTTTTTCTTTCTTTTGCGGTACGCGGGCCTCTCACTGTTGTGGCCTCTCCTGTTGTGGAGCACAGGCTCTGGATGTGCAGGCTCAGTGGCCATCTTCACAGCTCCGCGGCATGTGGGATCTTCCCGGACCAGGGCACAAACCCGCATCCCCTGCATCGACAGGCGGACTCTCAACCACTGCACCAGCAGGGAAGCCCCCCGTCCCTATTCTTTTGTCTCTGTTTTTCCTTTTTTCTTTTGCCCTACCAAGGTACATATGGAGTTTCCTGCCTTTGGGAAGTCTGAAGTCTTCTGCCAGCATTCAGTTGGTGTTCTGTAGGAGTTTTTCCACATGTGGATGTAGTTTTGATGTATTTGTGGGGAGGAAGGTGATCTCCACATCTTACTCCTCCTCCATCTTGAAGGCCCCCCATCTTTGAATATATGTTTAAATTCCACCTATTCCACTGAATCTTATGTTAATGTAATATAATTTTATGTGTGAAAGACTGCTGATCACCTGATCCTACATATATGCAATAACACTATAAAAATCCTTAAGTAAAAATACCTTGGTGACTTTAAGACTATTTTTCTGAAGTGATTTCAGCAAAATGTCCAAGCTCTCCCACATTCCCCCCGACCCCCGAAACATCAAAAAACAAACAGAAACTATCAGAACCAATTTTATCAGAACTCTAGAAAATGGCTATAGTTTACAATAACCAAGTGAATGCTGAATCAAGAAAGGGGTAGCTTCAAAGCACTAGGAAAGCTTTATGGTATCTTTATTTGCCCTTGCCCCTTCCCTAGCATGGCTGCAGTCTTGTAGAGGAAAGGCTGCCTTCCCATTGTGGAACACTGGCTCTGGTTTTAGAGGGCACAAAGCAGACTTTATTTGCAAATGGTTATGTATGTCTCTTCTAAGTTGTTTGGGGTCTGACTGAAGGACTAACTTATGACGCTTGTTTCTGTTTCACGTAACATGAAGCTTGGGCTAGAATAGTGGTGTGCATCAATCAAAGCTGCTGCAAGGTGAACTAACAACTGCAGATTCCTTAGGCAAAAGAATATGGCTGAAACATAAAATAAACCACCTAATGCCTGGAGCAAAAGCTGGGGAGAGTTTCTTTGGAAAATTAGGACAGTCAGACAACTATGTATATGTATATTTAGAAAGCCATGTGCATACCTAGGGCAAAGTGCATGTTCAGAAAAAGCCAGAGAAGACCCTAAGCTTTCACCTTGCGCTAATCCTTAGGCTCATGCAGGTGTGGCTAAGTGCTGAAGGCCCTGCCACAGAGACAATCTGCAAAGACTAGGAGAGAGTTTTACTGATTTTTTTGTGTTTTTTGTTTGTTTGTTTTTTCTCTTGGCATTCAAGGAATTCTGTCAAAGAACTAGCTGAACACTAACAGAGACATCAGTGACCACAGATGACAAGGAATAGTGTCTTTGCAAAATTAGTTTGGAAAGTCACTAAGTCAATGAACTACTAGAGCTTTCAACAACAACGATCCCCTCCCCCCAAGGAAAGAAAAAAAGAAAGAAAGTGCTGGGGAAAAGGAAAAATCTGATTTCCAGAGTTATCACCTTATAATAGTCAAGTGTCTAGTTTTCAACAAAAATGCCAGGTATACAAACACAAAGGAATGGTCCACTGAAAGAAACAAAATAAAGTGATAGAAACCATCTATGGAGAAGTCCAGAAATTGGATTTAGCTAGACAAAGACTTTAAAACAGCTATATTAAATATGCTCTAAAAGTTAAAGGAATCCATGGACAAAGAACTAAAGGCAATCAGGAAAACTATGCATGAACAAAATGAGTATATCAGTAAGAAGACAGAAATTTTAAGAAGAAACCAAACAAAAATTCTGGAATTTACAATAACTGAAATGAAAAATTCACTAGAGGGTCACAACAGTATATCCAAGCAGGCAGAAGAAAGAAGTAGTGAACTTGAAGACAGGACAATTTAAGTTATCAAATCAGAGGAGAGAAAGAATAAAGAAAAGTAAACCAAGCCTAAGTGACCTGTGGGACACCATCAAACTCTCCAGCATATGCATAATGGGAACCCTAGAAGGAGAAAAGAGAGAAAAGGCTAGAAAAAGTATTGGCAAAATAATGGCTTAAAGCTCCACAAATTTAATGAAATACATGAAACAACACATTTAAGAAGTTCAATGAAGTCCAACTAGAATAGACTCAAAGAGATTCTCACAAAGATACATTATAATCAAATTATCAAAAAATAAAAACCAAAATGTATATATATATATATACTAAGGCACAGTATTCAGCCATAAAAAGAATGAAGCTCTGACACATGCTACAACATGGAGGAACTTTGAAATACCTTATGCTAAATGAAAAAAGTCAGACCGCAAAGGACAAATATTGTATAATTCTACTTGTAAGAAATATCTGGACTAGGTAAATTTATACAGACAGAAAGTAAATTAGAGGTTACCAGGGGCTAGAGGAAGGAGAATGTAGAGTTACTGCTTAAAGGTTACAGAATTTTTGTTTAGGGTGATGAAAAATTTTGGAAATATATAAGGATGATGGTGGCACAACACTGTGAATTAATTAATGCCATTGAACATTAAAAATGATTAAAATGGCAAATTTATGTTACATTTGCTTCATTACAATAAATTTTTAAAAGATTACTCCTCTGGATTGAGTTATCACTGCAGTTATTATTGGTACACAATTAATCACGATATACACGAATCTACATTATTACACATTTAAAAAATAATCATTAAATATAAAATGTATATGCTATTGGAAGTATATCTCTTAAAGAAATGTATGGAAGTTTATTTTTCTAAAAAAATCATGCATCTATGGATGAATCTTATTTATTGCTAGAATGAGATAAAGTTCAGAATCCATTTTATTTCTATTTTACCTTTTATCTTAAGGTATGTGCTGAAAAAATTTATTGGCATAAATTTAAAAGATTAGGAAGGAAGAAGTTTTATAAGAGCATTTATAAGAGCAATGTCACACAACTCCTTGATTGATGTTGCTGTTGAAAAAGTGAATGAAAGTCATCTGGCTGCTCCAACCTTTCGCAACCTAAAGACAATGTTTTGAATTGTCTTTAGGATATTTTCCCCCAAGAACAATGTGTCAAAGTAAGACCAGGCATGGTTGAGAATTGCATCTTCCATTTGTAAAGGCAGAGACAGGTGATTGTGAAAGGGGAGGTGTGAAAAGAGAATCAATATAATACCTTAAACTTAGTCCCTTGGAAAGTCTTTGTCTACCTCCACAATCACAAGTACGTTTTATGCTTCTGATTTATCATAAAGAATATTAGGCCAAGATCAGGGGATTTGCCATCCATGTTAACCTTTATTACTGGGAAGCAGAGATGATAAAGACGTGTTTCAATAAAATTACCTGCTTAATGTCATCCTAATTGATGTAATAAGCTAAATTTCATTGATGTTCTAATATAAGGTTTCAAGAGAAAGAACATTTAGAAAAGAAAGTAAAGAACAGAAAAACTGTAGCTAGAGGTTATCCGGGAAACCTTTTGTTTAATTTTAGTGCCTGTTTCCATCATACCTTCTCTGTAATTTACTCTTTCCTGTACTTTTTTTGCTTTGTTTTGTTTAGTGAATTGGTCTTTACAAGACAATTACAAGTAAGATATTCATTGAGCTATTTCTTCCTGAATTAAATGCTTCTCAATAATAAAAAGTACATCAAATAAGGAATGCCCAGGTCAGTGTGGAAAACACAGGCAGTTGTTTGTTTTTTTTTTCAATTTTACAAAATCTCTGATTTAAGTTCTTTCAAAACTTCACAGAGGAAATGCCACTCTGCTAATAGTAGGAAAAGAACAGAGAAATGCCTCTTATGCTAGCATGCTTCCTTTGATCATGAGGAAACCGTAAACTCACAAAACACTTTTGGCTGGTCAATGAGAATGCTTTGTAAAAAAAAAGAAAAATGTTAAATGAATACACTCATATAAATTCTTACATAGATTTTGGCCAATAATTAGGGCCATTTAGGCTTTGTCTATATCAGACAAAGACCTGAAGAAAGATCCATATGATTTGAATTGGAAGGCTCATGATTATGACTGTTTCCACTACAGTCCTTTACAATTCAAGCTCCCTAGCAGAGAGAAAGATCTTGTAAAAATGTAGATTAGGTCCTTTGATTTATCTTATTTTGAAAAATATTCTAATGGCTTTTCCTTGTACTAGAATAGATTAGGAACGACCTAGAAGGCTCCTGCCTATCACTTGACCTCATCTCAGAGCTTCCCATCTGGATCTTTGTACTCCAGTTGCTGTCCTTTCTATGTGTCTTCCCTAAACATGCTGACCTTATTCCCATCTGTTCAGGGCCTTTGCACACACATTCTTTCTGCCTGGAATGTTTTTTCTCCAGACCTTTGCCTGGCTGGTGCCTTTTCATCCTTCAGGTCCTGGTTTGAATTTTCAGAGACGCCTTTCCCAAACTGCACCTTTCTATATTCCCTTAATACTCTCTACCTCTACCCTATTGCCTGTTAGAAAGGAGTTGTTTTCATAGCAGTCATCATTATTAGAATTTTTTTGTTTAATCATTTGATTACTTATTCATTATTTGTCTCCTTCCCCTATGTTGTAACTTCATAAAAAGAAACCAATATTGTTTACTATTGTATTCTGGTCTTCTAGAACAGTAATAAATGTGTAATTGTTCACTATTGTATTCTGGTCTTCTAGAACAGTAATAAATGTGTAATTGTTCACTATTGTATTCTGGTCTTCTAGAACAGTAATAAATGTGTAATTGTTCACTATTGTATTCTGGTCTTCTAGAACAGTAATAAATGTGTAATAAACATTTGTTAATGGTGGACTAATTAAATTAATTTTCTGGTTTACCTTTCAACTAGATTATTTCCTGCCAAATTCACCTAAAATAATTTTTTCTTTGCACTGTGCAGTTTGTTTTGAGCCTTAAAGAAACTGATTGATACGCACACAGCAAAATTCACTTGAATGAAGTATTTGGCTCATTGGTATGCCACTACAGAAAATATCAGCTGGCTAATAGTTGGCAGCAAAAAACTGGGATCTGGAAGTTCACCACCATTTTTGCAACTAAAATGAAAAACCAATCTGTATTGCAAAATTGGGTTTTTACAGTCTGGATTTCCATTCTTTCTATCTGGATCTGCCAGATGATCTGAAAATCTTAGTAAATTACCGAGTTACGTTTTTCTTTTTTTTGTAACCTCCTGTTTGCATCATGCCTCACACCCACTGTCCTAGAATTTCCACTGTGGAAGGGGCAAAACTAGAAGCAATGCCCTAATATGTGAATGGACGGGAAGCATCACCTCCTTCCTTGTCTATGCTTACTCAGAAGTACGTACACCAAAGTATGGGATTGCAGCTCTGGGCTAGGTTTGCTTATGCAGTCCTCATTTGGTTGTGATCAATTTATAGAGTTTTTCCACTGACAAGGTCAATCTCTCAAAAAGCAAGCCATGGTGCACTCATGTTTATCATGTATGCCTGTAAGAAACATTTTCCAACCATTGGCTGTGATGGTTAATTTTATATGTCAACTTGACCAGACTCAGGGATGCTCAGATAGCCGCTAAAACATAATTTCTGAGTGTGCCTGTGAGGGTGTCTCCAGAGGAAATTAGCATTCAACTCAGTAGGCCGAGTAAAGAAGACTGTCCTCACCAATGCAGGTGGGCATCATCCAATCTGTTGAGGATTAGAACAAAAAAAGCAGAATAGAACTAAAAGGTCGAGGAAGGGTGAATTCTTTCTCTCTACTTGGGCTGAGACATCTATCTTCTCCTACCCTCGGATATTGGTGCTCCTGGTTCCTAGGCTTTCTGACTCAGATCAGGACTTACATTATTGGCTCCCTAATTCTCAGGCCATTGTATGGACTGAATTACACCACTGGCATACCTTGTTCTCCAGCTTCCAGATGGCAGACTGTAGAACTTCTTGGTCTCCATAACTATGTGATACAATTCCTATAATAAATCTCCTCATATATAGCTACACAACTATTTCTCTCTCTTTCTCTCTCTACATATAGATAGATAGATAGACAGACAGATAGACAGATAGATCTATCTATCTGCATCTTATCAGCTGTGTTTCCCTGGAAAATCCTGATTAATACAGTGGTTATAACCAGGCTGTAGCTAAATTTTGGTCTCTATCAAGAATTATGAAACCCATTTAAGGCAACTATTGAACAAAACCAATTTAACAGCTGTCCATTCTAAAATCATTATTGTTTAAAACTGCAAAGTCACTACACCACAATTCAGCCAATTTGTAAGTATTACTATTTTTGAGTCATCGGCAGTCCAGTTTATTAAAATAATTAAATGTCAGTATTTACTGCATATTTCTTCTTCCTCGTTCCATTACTTTCAATTTTAAGTTTCAAATAAGTGTTTACTTTTGAAGATGATGAGCATAATAGCAAACAATTAGCGATCCCAAGATGTCCTTATTATTTGCCATTATTTTCTTTCAAAACTAATTAAATGGAAGTAGTATTTTAATCTTTTATTCACAGATAGCATTGTTGATACTGGGGGCATAATAAACAAAATATTTAAATTTTTCATTCAAATGCTAGGTCCAGGCCTTGGAAAATAAAGTTATGATAATAAAATAACTTTTATTTCCTTTTCCTGAAATAAGCATTAATGCCCCCAACTTAAGGAATCTCCTCTTATACCATTTTGAAGGACAAAAAGATGAATCAACAGATTTTAATAAACAAATAGCAGTGTAAAACTCAATAATAAACTTACCTTAAAAACTACAGGATATATGAAAACTTTGAATAATATTCATATTTCAGGGAATGTAAATATGTGAAAGAAAGATTTAAGAGATCAAGCCAGGTAAAATTTTATAGATGTAAGTAAGAATTTGGTATATTTACAGAAATTTTATTTTGGAAAGAAAAGACAGCAGAAGAAAAACAATTACCTGTTGATAAGATATTTAAACCTATTATTATTATTTTAAACCTATTTTCATTTCAGGTCTTTATTTTCCCGATTGCTGGCTGCCTTAGCGATATTTTGCTTTCTGAAATCAGTAGTGAAGGTTTAAAAACCATGAGATATTTTCTTCTCATAGTCCAAGAACAAACTTTTTTTCTCCTTTAATCCAAAGTAACTGACTCCAAGTCCTTGACCAACAAGATCTTTAAATGCTTCAACAAATCAGTATCTTCTATTTTCACAATCAAAGGTTTTACAAGGACTGAGGACAAGCAGCAAGAATAACTGGCTTGGGCTTCCCTGGTGGCGCAGTGGTTGGAGGTCCGCCTGCCGATGCAGGGGACACGGGTTCGTGCCCCGGTCCGGGAGGATACCGCGTGCCGCGGAGCGGCTGGGCCCGTGGGCCATGGCCGCTGGGCCTGCGTGTCCAGAGCCTGTGCTCCACAGTGGTGGGGGCCGCAGCAGTGAGAGGCCCGTGTACCGCAAAAAAAAAAAAAAGAATAACTGGCTTGCACTATTATTTTGTGTATATTGTGTGTGTGTACATAAAAGTGGTACACTTTTTAAGCAGAAAAAAACGTTTTAAAAAATATGGCTAACAGAGACCCCAGGGCCTGACTCTGCCTACCAGCGGGCTGGCACCAGCATCAGGACACTTTGGGTCTCTCAGCCAGCTGCCCTGGGATCTGGCTGCACCAATCAGCCAGCTGACACCAGCTCAGAGACATCCCAGACCCCAGAGACAGGCATGTCAGGAACTAGCCACATCCATCAGCAGTCTAACACCAGCCTTGGGACTCCTAGTCATGACCCCAGCTGTCAGCAAGCCAACGCTAGCTCTGGGACTTCCAACCCCACAGCCATCCATCCTGGGATTGTCTCTGCCCACCAGTGGGCCAGCACTGGCCCTGGGATCCTCCCTGGGTCAATGAAGCCAACAGTGTGACCTGGGCCTGCCCAGCAACAGGGCAACAAAAGGACCAGAACCCCTGGGCCATGCAGCCAACTGTGTCAGGACCCTCCACACCTTCCGACAGCCAGCAGTCTCTGCACTAGGCAGGGCCTGGCAACCAACCAGAGCAGGGGTCAGCCAAGCCTACCAGCACACCCACAGTAGTTAGCCAACCACAACAGAAGGGCTCATAGAGCCCACATAGAGAGCACCCCTGGAGCATATAGCTCTGGTGACCAGAGAGGAGTGCACTTTGGGGTCCCATAGAACATCTTTTGCAATAGGCCATTTCTCCAAGATCAGAAGACGTAAACAATCTACCAAATACATAACAATAAAACAGAGAGTAGGTAAAATGAAGCAACACAGGAATATGTTCCAAATAAAGGAACAAGATAAAACCTCAGAAGAACAAAGTGAAGTGGAGGTAAGCAATCTACCCAGTAAAGAGTTTAAGATAATGATCATAAAGATGCTCAAAGAACTCAGGAGAAGAATGGATGAACACAGTGAAAAGTTAGAGGTTTCTAACCAAGAGTTAGAAAATATAAAGAAGAACCAAATAGAGATGAAGGAAATAATAATTAAAATGAAAAATACACTAGAAGGAATCAACAATAGATTAGATGATACAGAGAAATAGATCAGTGAATTGGAAGACAGGGTATTGGAAATCACTCAAGATGAACAGAAAAAAGAAAAATGAGTTGAAAACATGAGGACAGCTTAAGAGACCTCTGAGAGAACATCAAGAATACTAACATTCATGTTATAGGGGTCTCAGAAGGAGAAGAGAGAAAGAAAAGGGCAGAGAACATATTTGATGACATAATAGCAGAAAATTTCCCTAATCTGGGAAGGAAAACAGATATCCAGGTCCAAGAAGTACAGAGAGTCCCAAACAAGACGAACCTAAAGATGACCACACCGAAACACATTGTAATTAAAATGGCAAAAATTAAAGAGAGAATATTAAAAGCAGCAAGGGAAAAGCAACATATAGGAGAACACCCTTAAGGTTATCAGTTGACTTTTCAGCAGAAACTCTGCAGGCCAGAATGAAGTGGAAGAATATATTCAAAGTGATGAAAGGAAACACCCTACAAGCAATAATACTCTACCTGGCAAGCCTATTACTCAGATTTGAAGAAGGAGAGACAAAGAGTTTTACAGGTAAGCAAAAGGTAAAAGAGTGCAGCACCACAAAACCAGGTTTACAAGAAATTTAAAGGGACTTCACTAAGGGGAAAAGAAAAGTCCACAGCTAGAAATTTGAAAATTACAAAAGGAAAAAAAAATATCTCAGCAGTAAAGGCAAATATACAGTAAAGGTAGTAGATTAACCGTTTATAAGGCTAGTAGACAGATTAAAAGACTTTAAAGGTTAAAATCATCTATATCCACAATAAGTAGTTAAGGGATACACAAAAAAAATATGTAAAATATAATCTCAAAAATATTAAACACCTTATTAGGGTGGGGGGAGTAATGTGAAGACTTGTTAAAATGCTTTTGAACTTAAGAGATCAGCAACTTAAAATAATCATGTCTCTCTCTATATATGTATATATCTATCTGTCTATCTCTCCCTCTCATGTAACCACAAATGAAAAATCTATAATAGACACACACACAAAAGAGAAAGGAATCATAACATAACACTAAAGGTAGTCAAATCACAAGGGAAGAGAATAAAAGAAGAAAGGAACAAAAAAGAACTGCAAAACAACTCCAAAACAATGAACATAAGGGCAATAAGTACATACCTTTCAATAACTACTTTAAAAGTAAGTGGGCTAAAGGTTCCAATCAAAAGACATAGAGTGACTGAATGGATTAAAAAACAAGACCCATATATACGCTGCCTACAACAGACACACTTCAGATTTAAAGACACACAGGCTCACAGTGAGGGGATGGAAAAAGGTATTCCATGCAAATGAAATCAAAAGAAAGTTGCAGTAAAATACGAATATCAGACAAAATATACTTTAAAAAAAAGAATGGGGCTTCCCTGGTAGCACAGTGGTTGAGAGTTCGCCTGTTGATGCAGGGGACACCAGTTCGTGTCCCGGTCCAGGAAGACCCCACATGCCGCGAAGCAGCTGGGCCCGTGAGCCATGGCCGCTGAGCCTGCACATCCGGAGCCTGTGCTCCGCAACGGGAGAGGCCACAGCGGTAAGAGGCCCACATATCGCAAAAAAAAATAAACAAAAAAATAAACAAAAAAAACAAAAAAAAAAAAGAATGTAACAAGAGAAAAAGAAGGACATTACATAATAATCAAAGGACTAATCCAAGAAGAAGATATAACAATTATAAATGTATACACACCCAACACAGGAGCACCTAAATATGTGATACAAATAGTAACAAACACAAAGGGAAAAATTGACAGCAATAGAATAATAGAAGGGTAACACCCCACTTACACCAATGAACAGATCATCCAGTCAGAAAGTCAATAAGGAAACACTGGCCTTAAACAACACATTAGACCAGATGGGCTTAATAGATATATATAGAAAATTCCACGCAAAAGCAGCAGAATACCTGAACCAAGATGGCGGAGTAGAAGGATGTGCTCTCACTCTCTCTTGCGAGAACACCAGAATCACAACTAGCTGCTGGATAATCATCGACAGGAAGACACTGGAACATACCACAAAAGATATCCCACATCCAAAGACAAAGGAGAAGCCAAAATGAGACAGTAGGAGGGGCGCAATCACAGTAAAATCAAATCCCATAACTGCTGGGTGGGTGACTCACAGACTGGAGAACACTTATACCACAAAAGTCCACCCACTGGAGTGAAGGTTCTGAGCCTCAAGTCAGGCTTCTGAACATGGGGGTCTGGCAACAGGAGGAGGAATTCCTAGAGAATCAGACTTTGAAGGCTACCGGGATTTGATTGCAGGATTTCAACAGGACTGGGGGAAACAGAGACTCCACTCTTAGAGGGCACACACAAAGTACTATGCGCATCGGGACCCAGGGGAAGGAGCAGGGACCCCAGGGTAGACTGAACCAGACCTACCTGCTACTGTTGGAGGGTCTCCTGCAGAGGCGGGGGGTGGCTGTGGCTCACCGTGAGGACAAGGACACTGGCAGCAGAGGTTCTGGGAAGTGCTTCTTGGTGTGAGCCCTCCCAGAGTCCACCATTAGCCCCATTAAAGAGCCCAGGTAGGCTTCAGTGTTGGGTCGTCTCAGGCCAAACAACCAACAGGGAGGGAACCCAACCCCACCTGTCAGCAGTCAATTGGATTAAGGTTTTACTGAGATCTGAACACCAGAGCAACAGCCAGCTCTACCCACCACCAGTCCCTCCCCTCAGGAAACTTGCACAAGCCTCTTAGATAGCCTCATCCAGCAGAGGGCAGACAGCAGAAGCAAGGAGAACACAATCCTGCAGCCTATGGAACAAAACTCACATTCACAGAAAGATAGACAAGATGAAAAGGCAGAGGGCTATGTGCCAGATGAAGGAACAAGATAAAACCCCAGAAAAACAACTAAATGAAGTGGAGATAGGCAACATTCCAGATAAAGAATTCAGAATAATGATAGTGAAGATGATCCAAAAACTCGGAAAAAGAATGGAGGCAAAGATCAAGAAGATGCAAGAAATGTTTAACAAAGACCTAGAAGAATTAAACAACAAACAAACAGAGATGAACAATACAATAACTTAAATGAAAACTGCACTAGAAGGAATCAATAGCAGAATAACTGAGGCAGAAGAATGGATAAGTGACCAGGAACACAGAATGGTGTAATTTACTGCTGTGGAACAGTATAAAGAAAGAAGAATGAAAAGAAATGAAAACAGCCTAAGAGACCTCTGGGACAACATTTAACACAACAACATTCACATTATAGAGGTCCTAGAAGGAGAAGGCAGAGAGAAAGCACCAGAGAAAATATTTGAAGAGATTATAGTCAAAAACTTCCCTAACATGGGAAAAGAAATAGCCACCCAAGTACAGGAAGCACAGAGAGTCCATACAGGATAAACCCAAGGAGAAATACACCAAGACACATACTAATAAAATTGGCAAAAATTAAAGACAATGAAAAATTATTGAAAGCAGCAAGGGAAAAACAACAAATAAACATACAAGGGAACCCCAATAAGGTTAACAGCTGAGTTCTCAGCAGAAACTCTACAAGCTAGAAGGGAGTGGCATGATATACTTAAAGTGATGAAAGGGAAGAAACTACAACCAAGATTACTCTACCCAGCAAGGATCTCATTCAGATTCGATGGAGAAATCAAAAGCCTTACAGACAAGCAAAAGCTAAGAGAATTCAGCACCATCAAACCAGCTCTACAACAAACGCTAAAGGAACTTCTCTAAGAGGGAAACCCAAGAGAAGAAAAGGACCTACAAACACAAACCCCCCAAAATTAAGAAAATTGTAATAGGAAATCACATATCGATAATTACCTTAAACGTGAATGGATTAAATGCTCCAACCAAAAGAAACAGGCTTGCTGAATGGATACAAAAACAAGACCCATATATATGCTGTGTATAAGAGACCCACTTCAGACCTAGGGACACTTTCAGACTAAAAGTGAGGGGATGGAAAAAGATATTCCATGCAAATGGAAATCAAGAGAAAGCTGGAGTAGCAATAGCTCATATCAGATAAAATAGACTTTAAAATAAAGAATGCTACAAGAGCCAAGGAAGGACACTACATAATGATCAAGGGATCAATCCAAGAAGAAGATATAACAATTATAAATATATATGCACCCAACATAGGAGCACCTCAATACATAAGGCAACTGCTAACAGCTATAAAAGAGGAAATTGACAGTAACACAATAATAGTGGAGGACTTTAACACCTCACTTACACAAATGGACAGATCATCCAAACAGAAAATTAATAAGAAAACACAAGCTTTAAATGACACAATAGACCAGACAGATTTAATTGATATTTATAGGACATTCCATCCAAAAACAGCAGATTACACTTTCTTCTCAACTGCGCACAGAACATTCTCTAGGTTAGATCACACCCTGGGTCACAAATCAAGCCTCAGTAAACTTAAGAAAACTGAAATCATATCAAGCACCTTTTCTGAACACAACGCTATGAGATTAGAAATACATTACACGGAAAAAAACGTAAAAATACAAACACATGGAGGATAAACAATACATTACTAAATAACCAAGAGGTCACTGAAGAAATCAAAGAGGAAATCAAAAAATACCTAGAGACAAATGACAATGAAAACACGACGATCCAAAACCTATGGGATGCAACAAAAGCAGTTCTAAGAGGGAAGTTTATAGCTATATAAGCCTACCTCAAGAAACAAGAAAAATCTCAGATAAACAATCTAACCTTACATCTAAAGGAATTAGAGAAAGAAGAACAAACAAAACCCAAAGTTAGCAGAAGGAAAGAAATCATAAAGATCAGAGCAGAAATAAATGAAACAGAAACAACAGCAAAGATCAATAAAAGTAAAAGCTGGCTCCTTGAGAAGATAAACAAAATTGATAACCCATTAGCCAGACTCATCAAAAAAAAGAGGGAGAGGACTCAAATCAGTAAAATTAGAAATGAAAAAGGAGAAGTTATAACAGACAGCACAGAAATACAGAGCATCCTGACATGACTACAACCAATTCTATGCCAATAAAATGGACAACCTGGAAGAAATGGACAAATTCTTAGAAAGGTATAACCTCCCAAGACTGAACCAGGAAGAAATAGAACATAAGAACAGACCTATCACAAGTAATGAAATTGAGATTAAAAATCTTTCAAAAAACAAAAGTCCAGGACCAGATGGCTTCACAGGTAAGTTCTATCAAACATTTAGAGAAGAGCTAACACCCATCCTACTCAAACTCTTCCAAAAAATTGCAGAGGAAGGAATATTTCCAAACTCATTCTATGAGGCCAACATCACCCTGATACCAAAACCAGACAAAGATACTACAAAAAAAGAAAATTACAGACCAGTATCACTGATGAATATAGATGCAAAAATCCTCAACAAAATACTAGCAAACAGAATCCAACTGCACATTAAAAGGATCATATACCATGATCAAGTGGGATTTATTCCAGGGATGCAAGGATTCTTCAATATACGCAAATCAATCAATGTGATACACTATATCAACAAATTGAAGAATAAAAACCATAGGATCCTCTCCATAGATGCAGAAAAATCTTTTGACAAAATTCAACACCCATTTATGATAAAAACTCTTCAGAAAGTGGGCATAGAAGGAACCTACCTAAGCATAATAAAGGATATATATGACAAACCCACAGCAAACATCATTCTCAATGGTGAAAATCTGAAAGCATTTCCTCTAAGATCAGGACCAAGACAAGGATGTCCACTCTCACCACTATTATTCAATATAGTTTTGGAAGTCCTAGCCATGGCAAACAGAGAAGAAAAAAAATAATAAAAGGAATACAAATTGGAAAAGAAGTAAAACTGTCACTGTTTGCAAATGACATGATACTATACATAGAGAATCCTAAAGATGCCACCAGAAAACTACTAGAGCTAATCAATGAATTTGGTAAAGTTGCAGGATACAAAATTAATGCACAGAAATCTCTTGCATTCCTATATGCTAATGATGAAAAATCTGAAAGAGAAATTAAGGAAACACTCCCATTTATCATTGCAAAAAAAAAAGAATAAAATATGTAGGAATAAAACTACATAGGGAGACAGAAGACCTGTATGCGGAAAACTATAAGACACTGATGAAAGCAATTAAAGATGATACCAACAGATGGAGAGATATACCATGTTCTTGGATTGGAAGAATGAATATTGTGAAAATGACTATACTACCCAAAGCAATCTATAGATTCAGTGCAATCCCTATCAAATTACCAAGGACATTTTTTACACAACTAGAACAAAAAAGCTTAAAATGTGTATGGAGACACAAAAGACTGGAACACCCAAAGCAGTCTTGAGGGAAAAAGACAGAGCTGGAGAAATCAGACTCCCTGACTTCAGACTATACTACAAAGCTACAGTAATCAAGCCAATATGGTACCGGCACCAAAGCAGAAACATAGATCAATGGAACAAGATAGAAAGCCCAGAGATAAACCCACGCACCTATGGTCAACTAATCTATGACAAAGGAGGCAAGGATATACCACGGAGAAAAGACAGTCTCTTCAATAAGTGGTGCTGGGAAAACTGGACAGCTACATGTAAAAGAATGAAATTAGAACACTCTCTAACACCATACACAAAGATAAACTCAAAATGGATTAGAGACCTAAATGTAAGACCGGACACTATAAAACTCTAAGAGGAAAGCATAGGAAGAACACTCTTTGACATAAATCACAGCAAGATCTTTTTTGATCCACCTCCTAGAGTAAAGGAAATAAAATTAAAAAAATTAAAAAATGGAACTTAAGGAAACTTCAAAGCTTTTGAACAGCAAAGGAAACCATAAACAAGACGAAAAGACAATCCTCAGAATTCGAGAAAATATTTGCTAATGAATCAATGGACAAAGGATTAATCTCCAAAATATATAAACAGCTCATGCAGCTCAATATTAAAAAAAGAAACAACCCAATCAAAAAATGGGCAGAAGACCTAAATAGACATTTCTCTAAAGAAGACATACAGATGGCCAAGAGGCACATGAAAACCTGCTCAACATCACTAGTTATTAGTGAAATGCAAATCAAAACTACAATTAGGTATCACCGCACAACAGTTAGAATGGGTATCATCAGAAAATCTACAAACAACAAATGCTGAAGAGGGTGTGGAGAAAAGAGAACCCTCTTGCACTGCTGGTGGGAATGTAAATTGATACAGCCACTATGGAGAACAGTATGGAGGTTCCTTAAAAAACTAAAAATAGGACTGCCATATGACTCAGAAATCCCACTACTGGGCATATAACCAGAGAAAACCATAATGCAAAAAGACACATGCATCCCAATGTTCATTGCAGCACTATTTACAATAGCCAGGTCATGGAAGCAATGTAAATGCCCATTTAGACAGATGAATGGATAAAGAAGATGTGGTACACATATACAATGGAATATTACTCAGCCGTAAAAAGGAACGAAATTGGGTCATTTGTTGAGACATGGATGGATCTAGAGACTGCCATACAGAGTGAAGTAAGTCAGAAAGAGAAAAACAAATATCATATATCAATACATATGTATGGAACCTAGAAAAATGGTACAGATGAACCGGTTTGCAGGGCAGAAATTGAGACACAGTTGTAGAGAAGAAACGTATGGACACCAAGGGGGGAAAGCGGTGGGGTGGTGGGGGTGGGGGTGTGATGAACTGGGTGATTGGTATTGGTGTGTATACACTGATGTGTATAAAATTGATGACTAACAAAAAAATAAATAAAATATAATTCAAAAATTCAAGAAAAAAATAAAAGAGACGTAGATTTTGCAGTGGGAATTAGTAGTAAAAATAGCAATTAAATCAAATGTGTTAATTATGTTAATAAATCTTCTATATCTTAAACAAAACAAAAGCAGCAGAATACACATTCTTTTCAAGTGCACATGGAACATTCTCCAGGCTAGATCATATGCTCAATCAAAAAACAGTCTCTGTGAATTTTAGAAGGTTGAAATCAATTAAGCATTTTTTCTGCACAACATTGTGAGACTAGAAATCATCTACAAGAAAGACTGCAAAAAACACAAGTAAGTGAAACGATGCTACTAAACAATATGCTACTAAACAATTAATGGATCACTGAAGAAATCAAAGAGAAAATTTAAAAATTCCTGGAGACAAATGAAAATGAAAACAACCATCCAAAATCTACAGGATACAGCGAAACAGTTCTAAGAGGGAAGTTAATAGCAATAACAGCCTATCTCAGGAAAAGAAAAATCTCAAATAAACAACCTAACCTTTTACATAAAGGAATTAGAAAAAGAACAAAATACATCCAAAGTTAGTAGAAGGAAAGAAATAATGCAGATCAGAGCAGAAATAAATGAAATAGAGACTATAAATATAATAGAAAAGATCAATGCAACCCAAGGGTGATTCTTTGAAAAGACACAAAATTGATACACCTTTAGCCAGAGTCATCAAGAAAAAAAGAGAGAGGGCTGAAATTAATAAATTTGAAAATAAAAAATGAGAAGTTACAACTGACCCCACAGAAATACAAAGGATCATAAGAGATTAATATGAACTCTTATATATCAATAAAATAGACACCCTAGAAGAAATAAATAAATTCCTTGAAATGTACAATTTCCCAAGACTGAATCAGGAAGAAAGAGAAAATATGAACAGACCAATTACCAGTAATAAAATTGAATTGATAATAAAAAACAAAGTTCCAGGACCAGATGGTTTCATAGGTGAATTCTACCAAACATTTAAAGAAGAGTTAACCTATCCATCTCAAACTATTCCAAAAAATTGCAGAGGATGGAACACTTCTGAATTCATTTTACAAGTCCAGCATCACCCTAATACCAAAACCAAAGACACTACAAAAAAAAAAAAAAAATTATAGGCCAATATCACTGATGAACATAGATGCAAAAATCCTAATAAAAAATTAGCAAGCCGACTTTGACAATACATTAAAAGAATCATACACCATAAGGTGAGATTTACCCCAGGGATGCAAGAATGGTTCAATATCTTCAAATCAATCAATGTGATACACCACAGTAACAAATTGAAGAATAAAAATCATATAATCATCTCAATAGATGCAGAAAAAGCTTCTGACAAAATTCAACATCCATTTATGGTAAAACTCTCAACAAAGTGGGTATAGAGGAACATACCTCAACATAATAAAAGCTACATATGACAAGCCCACAGCTAACATCAAACTCAATGATGAAAACTGAAAGCACTTACTCTAAAATCAGAAAGAAGACAAGGATTCTCTCTCAGCACTATTATTCAACATAGTATTGGAAGACCTAGCCACAGTGTCAGACAAGAAAAAGAAATAAAAGGAATCCAAATTGGAAAAGAAGTAGTAAAAGTGTCACATGATACTCTAATAGAAAATCCTAAAGATGGAACCAAAACACTACCAGAACTCATCAATGAATTTGGTAAAGTTGCAAGATACAAAGGTAATACATGGAAATCTGTTGCATTTCTATACACTACCAGTGAACTATCAGCAAGAGAAATTAAGAAAACAATCCCATATACCATCGCACCAAGAAGAATAAAATACCTAGGGATAAACCTAAGTAAGGAGATCAAAGAACTGTACTCTAAAAGCGTAAGACACTGATGAATGCAACTGAGGATGACATAAACAGATGGAAAGATATACCATGTTCATGGATTTGAAGACTTAATATTGTTAAAATGACCGTACTACCCAAGGCAATCTACAGATTCAGTGCAATACCTATCAAAATACTAATGGCATCTTTCATAGAACTAGAAAAAATAATTCTAAAATGTATATGGAAACACAAAAGACCCTGAATAGACAAAAGAGAAAGAACAAAACTGGAGGTATCACTCTCCCTGATTTCAAGCAATACTATAAAGCTACAATCATCAAAATAGTGTGGTTCTGCCACAAAAAAGACACACAGATCAATGGAACAGAATAGAAAGCCCATAAATAAAATCAAACTTATATGGTCAGTAAATCTATGACAAAGGAGGCAAGAATATACAATGGGGAAGAGACAGCTTCTTCAATAAATTGTGTTTGGAATACTGGACAGCTACATGCAAAAAACTCAAACTGGACTACTTTCTCACACCATATACAAAATAAACTCAAAGTGATTAAAGATGTAATCATAAAACCATAAAACTTCTATAAGAAAAAAATAGGCAGTATGCTCCTTGACATTGGATTTAGCAATATTTTTTTAGATATGTCTCCTCCAGCAAGGGAAACAAAAGCAAAAATAAATCAATGGGACTATATAAAACTAAAAAGCTTTGGCACAGTGAAGAAATCTATCAACAAAATGAAAAGGCTGCCTACTGAATGGGATATGAGATTTGTAAATGATATATCTGATACTAAGGGGTTAATATACAAATATACAAAGAACTTACACAACTCAACATCAAAATATAAACCACCTGATTGAAAAATGGGCAGAGGACAAGAACTGACATTTTTCCAAAGAAGACATGCAGATGGCCAACAGGCACATGAAAAGATGCTCAACATCACTAATCGTCAGAGAAATTCAAATCAAAACCACAATGAGATATCACCTCACTCATGTCAGAATGGCTATTCTGTAAAAGACAACAAATAAAAAGTGTTGGCCAAGATGTAAAGACAAAGGAACCCTCATGTACTGTTGGTTCAAACGTAAATTGGTGCAACCACTATGGAAAACAGTATGGAAGTTGCTCAAAAATTTGAAAATAGAACTCCATATTATCCAGCAATTTTCCTTCTGGGTATTTACCTAAAGAAAACTAAAACAGTAATTTGAAAGGATATATGCACTCCTTTGTTCACTTTAGCATTATTTACAATAGCCAAGATATGGAAGCAACCTAAGTGCCCACTGATAGATGAATGGATAAAGAAGTGGTATGTACTTACAACGGAATACTCAACCACAAAAAATAAAATCTTGCCATTTACGACAACATGGATGAAACTAGAAAATATTATGCTAAATGAAATAAGTCAGATAGAGAAAGACAAATACTGTATGATTTCACTTATATGGGGAACCTAAAAAACCAAACATATGAACAAACATGAAAAAACAGAAATGGAGTCATAGATACAGTGAATAAACAAGTGGTTGCCAGAGGGAAAGGGGGTTAAGGGGAGGAGAGAAATAGGTGAGGGAGATTAAGAAGGACTACAAACTTCTAGTTACAAAATAAAGGAGTCATAGGTATAAAATGTATTGTATGGGGAATATAGTAAATAACTGTGTAATATCTTTGTATGGTAACAGACAGTAACTAGACTTACTGTGGTGATCATTTTGAAATGCATAGAAATATTGTATCACTATGTTAAGTACCAGGAATTAACACAGTGTTGTAGGTAAATTACACTTCCAAAACTAACTAACTAATTAACTAACTACTTCATAGAAAAAGAGATCAAAGTTTGATTACCAGAGGTGGGATGTGGGGGGAGGGGGAATTGAATGAAGGAACTTAAAAGGTACAAACCTTTAGTTACAAGATAAATAAGTACTAGGGATGTAATGTACTTACTGTGGTTATCATGTCAGGATTTATGTAAGTCAAATCATTTTGCTGTACACCTTAAACTTATATGGTGCTATATAAGCCATTTATATCTCAATAAAACTGGAAGAAATAAAAGAATATTAAAAAATACGGCTAAAAGGAAAAGAAACAAAGTTTCTAGCAGTCCCAATCCAAAATAGTCCTCCCAGTAAGGGAAAATTGGTTGTATAAAAGCTCATAAGCATATACCATTAATCTGTTTTGTTTTCCCATTTAGATTATATGCTGCTTGAAGGAAGAAAACAATATTTATAACTTCATAGTGCTTTCTGTAATGGTATAACACAATGCAATTTACTAAATATTTTTCTGAAGCAATATAGGAAACTGTCCACCATATTTGGTGTTACTTTTGCATAATATAGATTCGTCATGGGGACATAGCTACCAGGCTTGGGACTGCATTTCCCATCTTCCTTTGCAACTAGAAGGGACCATTGTGACTATTTCTCACATTAGAATGTGTGTTCAAATGATTATCACTGCAGGGTCGAAGTGGTAAAGAAAGGAGTGTGTTTGCTCCATGCGCTCTCGCTTTCTGAGGACTCTGGATTCAGACTACAAGGCCCTAAGGAATGTGGAGGCATGTAAAAAAAGGAGCACGAGCCTGCCTCTGTCACCACCAGGATCACTCACAATGAACTGTGAGGGAGCAATAAACTTTCATAACTCAATACTGATATTGAAAATTATATATATAGAATTATATATATATAAGATTATATATACATATATATTTGTATGTATATATATATATCTCGATAAAGATATTGAAAATTTGGAGTTATTTGTTATAGTGGCTAATAATCATCCAACGAATATAACACTCATTTTTCATTCATATGCCCTGGAATCCCCCCTAATCCACAGCAAATTTGAATTGCTCTCAACATAAAGCCTAATTCATGACTCCCCTGCTAACTTTGACTTTTATCCTTATTTCAAATTTCAACCTCTGATAGCTTAAATTCTAAACTCTGGCACCTTAAGTATCTAAGGTTTTGACAGGCCATGTGTTAACTAATCTAGTGGAATATTAGTTATATTGGCATTTTTATAATTTTCTTTTGGCATATCAAGACAGGACGATGCAAGACCACAATATTGTTGTCTTATTCTTGTGAAGTATTTCTGTAGATTGTTGCTCAGAGTGATTACAGACTTGATATTTTGGTTCATAACTACTCTGTGGCCTGTCACGACAGTCAGCAGCCTGCTCTTTGAGTTAGAAAAGTTATTGTCTTCTGTTTTTCCAGATTTTCTCTCTATTAGGAAAGCCATGGTATTTATAAACATGTCTGAATGAAAACCAAACCAAACCAAACAAATCAAAACAAATCATCCAAAACAGAAGGTTTTGTTTGGATGGTGAAAAGACTAAAAATCAAAGAGTAAATTACTTTAAATTGGTATCTTTCAACTATAATTTCACAACATTGTTGTTTGGAGCATTTTTATGTCATATTTTCAAACATATTTTCTTCTTTACAATGGTAAATAACGGTCATTTGGTCTTTTTCAAATCTGAGTTGTTTTGTGCAACAACACAACTGTTCATCACTGGACGTGTTACGAGAAAAGCCCAGAACGATTAAATCTACTTTATTTTAAACACTCTGTGCTTTTGCAACACTGCAAATAAAAACCATCTTCCAAACCTGCTCTGACAACTTCCATAATAGCTTGAAATTCTAAATTAAAAAATGTCAAACTATGCTATGTGCATAATTAAAATGATTTAAATATTTTCATCTTTTTATATGAAGGGGGGCTAAGCCATTTGCTACCCATCACATATCGATCAGAAACTATATCATTTATTCTGGTGACTGTCACTTTAATTGAGAGCATAAATGATACTGTACAGTGTAAGAGAGGAGAAGGTAGAAACCTAGGTTTGAGTTTCAGTCCTGACACTCAGTAGAGTCATGACCTTGAGGACGTTATCTAAACTTTCTGAATCAATTTTTTTTTACCTGTAAAATGGTGGATTAGAAATAATGCATATAAATAATGTGTGGCACATAGAGTTGCTCAGTCATGACCACAATGAACTCTTTTATCTCTTCATTACATATGTAAGTCTTGCCATGTGAGAGATGCTTAAATTCCATAAATTTAATGATTTTTAAAAATGTTTTAGAATCAGAAAGAGTGACAGTGTCAGGAAGAATTTTTTTATCAGCCAGCTTTTACCACAGTAATGCTATGTAACAAATGATCTCAAAATACAGTGACTGACAACAATGGGAATTTATTGTCATGCTCTGAGGTCTGCAGGTCAACAGGTAGATCTGATTTAGGATGGGTTCATCTGTGCAGGTCTGGCTTAGGTGGCAAGCTCCAGGCTGTGCATTAGGTTCACATGGGCTCAATGTGCCTTACATCTGGGGCCCAATTGAAAAGAGCAGCACCTAACTGGGGTGAACTTTTCTCATGCTGGATCACCAAGCACAAGAAGCCAGACAAAACATTCTGGCACAAATATTTCAGTCAGTGAAGTGGGAAAGTATATAGTCAGCCCTAGGTATCTGTGGATGTGGAATCTGTGAATACACAGGCCAATTATGTTGTGCCATTTTATAAAAGGGACTTCAGCATCCTCGAATTTTGGTATCCCTGCACAGTCCTGGACCCAATCCCCTGTGAATATTGAGGGACAACTGTTCTCACAATGGCTTGGAAATTGAGCAAATGTTTGTGGAACACTCAAAGTATCAGCTATCTCAGAGTACAGAGTTTAGAAGAAAGAATAAAATAGTTTTAGGTCATCAGAACAGAAGAATCAAACAGAGGGTGTTGCTAGACTTTAGTGACAGTTTAGAAGAAATAGAATGAGATGAGAAAGAGAAGGAAGAGAGAAAAAACGTTAAAGGCAGTTCTGAGAAGGGATATGCAATAACACTAAAGAGACAAATTTATCCTCAAAAGAAATGATTTTAAAAGCAGCAGTTAGTTTTGAAAAGTAGCATATTTAGCTTCATCACAGGCAGAGCACAGCTATTAAAATGGGCTTATGTGTGTTCAGTATTCTGACTTATTCAGGCACAAGCCAGTTACTCTTGTATCATCTCTGAAAAAGATATATTATTCTTGCAATAAAATGTAAGGTGAACTGAAAACCAGGAGAATGATTTGCTTAAATGAAATAAACTGTTTCTGCACAATGTTAAAACCAGTTTGTCAATGTCTATTTCTATGAAACAAATATACTAATATCTAATAACTCAATTAAAACAGATCTATCAGAATACTCATCTTTAATAAATTATTAGCTTTAGTTTCATTATTGTGTATGCTGTGTTTTTTTTAAAACAGTACTTTAAAAATATTTATTCATTCAGACTTTTCATAAGCTCAGATTGAGTCTCCTGAATAGACTGGATGAATCTAATTTTATAAGAAAAAGTTATAATTAACTTTCATTTAAGTGTTCAATCAACAAATTATCTAGATGCTGAAGATATACAGATGAATTAAAAATAAGAATCCCTGCCCTGAAGAAGTTCAGAAAAAATTAATATATGATTTTATACAATATGTTAGGAGTTACAGTTGGAGAATACACAAAATATACAAAGTCATTTGCAGTACATACATAGGAAGTGAAAGTATCATCAATACGGTGGTATTTGAGCTGATTTGTAAGGATCAGTATAGGTTGCTTAGGTAAGGGTTGGTAAGGGACATTCAGATAGAAGGAACGATGCATGTGGAAGGACACAGAGACTGAGAGATGATAGCAATTGTGGGAGATGAGTCATCCAGCGTGGCTGGAGCTGTATCCATTTTGCAGGGAAGTGGTAGGAGACATGGTTGGAAGCATAGTTTGGAGTCAGGATGAACAAACACATTAGTCATGCTGTTTCCCCTTCCTACAGCCCTTCATAGACTCTCAGCTGCCCCAAGATGACCAATCATTTCTAGGCTTACAAAAATTTGAAAACTGTTTCTGTTAGGAGTTAGAATTGAGAACACATGTAGGGAATCTTAGGACAGCCATTTGCTTTCATAAGCATGAAGAGTCAGCAGAAAAAGTCAGTCTTCAGAGGGAGAATGAAATAGATATAGTGAGAAGAAGGGACAAAAGTCAACGTGGGTGTAGGAAATGAAAAAAAAAAGGCAGCTGCTTTGGATCATAATGCTTCCCAGACCCTCATTCTGGGAACCTGTGAGTCCAGCAGTACTTTTGGCCTTGAACTTCTGGAGAGTGTTCTTTGGTTAAGTTAGCTCACCTTTAATTAGATTCAACCAAATCCTCTTCCTAAGTCAATTTCAAACTTTGACAGGCAAGTGGTAGGAAAAAAATTAAATATTATAATTATAATAATATTATAATAATAATAATGATAACACACACTGTGTGTTACTGGGTATCAAGTTACCACGTGAGCATACTTTAAAGGTATTAACTCATGAATCCTCCAAATAATTGATGTGTCAGGTATTATTTATTACTAAACTCAATTTTTGTGAATGATTAGACTAAACTGAAATATGATTACTACCAGTCTAACCTAAAGTTGATGTGCCAATCAACACCAAACCCATTAGAAAGACTAATGTATTGGAAACAGGTAAGAGCCTCCAGTTAGGAGGCTGCTCTAACACAGGCAAGACGTGGGCTGGCATTGACTGAATGAGATGGACTGAGTAGACCGGGGTAGTGGTAGTGGGGATGGTGGGAAGATGATTGATTCAGGAGATACTTAGAAAATCAAATCAATAGGACTAGGATGTGGAAAGGGGGAGAGTAGTCAAGGAGTTTTCCCAGCTTTCTGGCTAGAATAAGAAGTAGGTGGTGGTGCTAGCTTGTTGTCCTGAAAGAGTGGACACTTTAGTTGAGGGTCGAAGTGTCTGGATGCAACACTGCCTTTCTCACTGTAATCTCTTCAGGTCTGAGTCTGAGCCCCTCGCTGTGTCCACTACCTGTCTCCCTCCTCAGTTCACTGCAGTCTTTCCTCTCTCCACTTTACATCCCAGAATTTGGGAAGCTTATAGATTATAGATAGATCTAGATCTCTCTATCTATCTATCTATCTATCTACCTATCATCTATCATCTATCTATCATCTATCTATTATCTATCATCTATCATCTATCATCTATCACCTATCTATTATCTATCATCTATCATCTATCATCCATCTATCTATCTATCTGTTCTCCCACTCCTTTTCCTTCATCATCATAATCATCAATCTTCTCCAAAATCTATTACTGTATCTTCCCCTTTCCCCAGATACCTTGACAGTTAAAACTCAAAAAATATGGAGTTACACTTCATCCCACCCACTCTTTTCTGTCATTCTGTTTTGACATCCCTCATTGAGGCAGTGAAGAGAATGTTCCTAACTGAAAGGTGGAAAGGCCAAGAGGAAGGAGAAACTCATGGAAAAAAGTAACATAAGGCATACACTTTGTGTATGGCAAAATACAATCTTGCCACAACAGTTTCTTTGCCAGGGGTGTTGTGGAGAAGAGCTAATTGATGCTAGCATAAGTAACAAGTAAAGGGTGGAGAAGTAAATTAAAAGAAAGATAAATATACCTATTCTTTTAAGCAGTTTCCATTAAAAATGAATAGACAATAGGCCACAGTTAGAGCATGAAACTCAGTGAGGTCAAAGCTTTAGTTTGAGTGAAACTGGCAAAGATTAGGACACTGACTGCCCCTACATGCATTTCTTCCTGAAGCCCCATTTCCTGCTCCTTTATCACCTCTGCTTTTTCCTGACTCAGCTTCCCAACTCATACTCAGCTCTTGCACCCTCCATCCTAGTATCTTTTGTCAACATTGCCTCACCCTTTGTCCCACTGACTTAATTTTTAGGCTATGTTTAACATTTGCTCTCTATTGTCTTTTTTTTTTTTTTTTGTAACTTATTCAGGTTTCTGGATTCTGTCCTGCTGTACCTTACTCTGTAGGTAAAATACAACAAAGCCTCCGAGAAAGTTATCCATTCATTTGTGGTGTCCATACCTTTTGATCCAAATTTATGGTGAATTGTGATTATTTGGAATAGCTGTAAGTGAGGGCATTTTGGTTAACCTAAGCTTCTAGCTATTAGAGAGTTTTTCAATGGTCATCCCAGTCCTGCCTCCCTATAACCAAAAAATGACTCTTCCTTTGCCCCTAACATCCAACTAGGGTGACCAACCATCTTGGTTTGCGTAGGACTGTTCTAGTTTAAGCACTGAACCTCTCACATCCTCAGAAACTCCTCAGTCCCAGGCCAACTGGGACAATATATTTGTCATCTCTCTTTTCCATGATCACAAAACCTAGTTAAGGGACTTATTTTTTTCCTTTTCTCTGGATTATTTCAATAGCCTCCTAACTGGTCTCCAGTCATTTCTTATTAAAATCTGAATTGTCTTTTAACACCAGATTAATTTTCCTACAGGGCTGTTTTGGTAATGTCATTGCCTTGTTCAAATACTTTCAATGTCTCCCTTTTGCCCATCAAATGAAACTTAAATGCCTTAGGCTGGTATTTGATGTCCTCCATAATCTTTCACCAGCCAACCTTTCTTGTTTTTCTGTTGATGACTCAGAAGTCACTTCAATATATTTTAGAGTTTTGCAGTCATTATTATAAACAACTGTACTGTTTTTTTTTTTTTTTTGAAATACTGAAGTGACTCAGCACAGATTTCTAGTTGATAAAATCTGGATAAAGCAACTCTTTTGTATGTCTGTTCACATTTCTCTCTTTCCTAAATGCTTATGTTGAATTACAGAGTAGATCTTAAAAACAAATTTGTTTCTTTATAGGACAAGTTCAGTTTTGAACAGTTGTTACAGCACATACAATAGGAAAATAACCATAAAACAATCTGGAAGTTGACAATTTTTTAGTAAGCCATGATTTTTCTTCTAGTCATCCTTACTGATAAACTAAACCTGCTCTATAAATTATTATATTGTTATTTTCAAGGGGGTTCAATTAGTAATTACAACTTTTCTAAATTGTTTCATTGTTTCTTTTGTAGTTACAAAAAACTGACAGTCCTCAATTGTTTTATTTATTTAGCTTCATAGTCATTCTTTAATGCCTTAAGAAAATGTCCTCAGTGGGCCATAAAAACAGTACCCTGTACATTTCTTCTCCATGGCTGATAAGATGGTCTTCTTCACATGGAAGAATAACCAAGAGTTTTCTTCATTTTTTTCTAAGCTTTTTTTTTTTTTCCTGGGATTTTCAGGCTGTTTCTTTTCCTCATAGTTAGTTTTATTGATGGGTTTACTTTTGCCTGTTGAGGGGTTTTAGGGTATCTCTATTTATAATCCTTCAAGCTTGATCTAAACTCCTGAGGGGTTCTGCTTGTTCATCCACTGTTGCTCTCCTCCTTGTAAAGACTTTGGAGTAAATCCAGTATTGCCCTTCAAAGCAGGCAAGTGGCTATTAACAGTGCTTGGTACTTGCTAATATGCATACTGTCATCCATCATCTCTTTGTCCTTTTGTTATTCAGATGCCAACAATCTCAGCACTGGTCTCTGCTGTGACTTTTCCTCTATTTTAGGTGCATTTCTCATTAAGAACAAAAATGTGTAAACATCTTGTGCTTTAATATGAATTGACTGTTTAAAAATAATTCTTAGGTTGGCATTGTGTTTCAAATGAAAATGTCTTTGAGTTATACATGCTTTCATTTTTTAAAGAATGCTTTATTAGAGTAAAAGTTTCTATCAGTTACCTACCTCTTTCCTACTTTCTTCAGTAATAACAACGTATAAATCCCTAGAACTAAATGTCACATATTGACATGGAATAGGGGCTTTTGAGTGTGTGACAGCTTTAAAACATGGTCACGAATGCGACACTTCTGCCATCAGGAGATGGGGTCTAGGTTCCCTCCCCTTGAATCTAGGCAGGCTTGTGACTCTTTTGACCAAGGTAGAAAGATTAAAATGACACTATGTGACTGCAAAGGCTAGGTTATAAAAGACCATGCAGCTTCTGTCTTGTTTCCTGGAACACTTGGAGCCTTGAGCCATAATGCTAGATGTCTGATTATCCTGAAGAAGCCATACTTTGAGGAAGCTCATGAGACATGGAAAGGCCACATTCAGGCATTCAAGTTGAGAATCCCCCTGCTAAGCCTAGTTTTTGAGTATCCCCTGACAAGGCACCAAATATGTGAGTGGATTGAATATACCGACTGCTCCCACACATGTATAGTCTTCCCCATTATCAGCATCACTCAACAGAATGGTGCATTTTTTCCCAAGGATGAACCCACAGTGACACATCATAATCACCCAAAGTCCATAGTTTACATTAGGATTCACGCATAGCGTTATATTTATTTGGGGTCTATTTCTTGCCTCTCTAATCTGTTGTATTGATCTATTTGTCAAATCTTTCGCCAATACCACAGTGTCATAACTACTGTAGCTTTACAGTCTTTTTTTTTTTAATTGAAGTAGAGTAGATTTACAATGTTGTGTAGGTTTTTACAGTGAGTCTTGAAGATGAATATAGCATCAGTCCTCCCACTTTATTCTTCTCCTTCAATGTTGTGCTGACGATTCTGTGTCTTTTAACTCTCCATATAAACTTTAGAGTCAGTTTGTTGATATCCAGAAAATAATTTGCTGGGATTTTGACTGGGATTGCATTGAATTTATAGATCCATTTGGGAAGAGCTGACATCTTTATAACATTGAGTCTTCCTATCCACGAACAAGAAATATTCCTCTATTTATTTAGCTATTCCTTGATCATCAAAATTTTGTAGTTTTCCTCACATAGGTCTTGTATACACTTAGTTAGATTCATACCTAAATAATTCTTTTTTTGGTGCTAATGTAAATGGAAGTGTGTTTTTAATATCAAATTCCACTTATTCATTTATGGCATATAGGAAAGCAATTTACCTTTGTACATTAACCTTGTATCGTGAAAAGTTGCTATAATTGCTTATTACTTCCAGGAGATTTTTGGTCAATTCTTTCAGGTTTTCTACATAGATGATCATGTCATCTGTGAATCAAGACAGTTCTATTACTTCCTTCCCAATCTGTACAACTTTTATTTCTTTTTCTTGCATTATTTTATTGGCAAGGACTTCTGTATAATGTTGAAAACGAGTGGTGAGAAGGGACACCCTTGTCTCATACCTGATCTTAGTGGGAAAGCTTTGAGTTTCTCACCATTAAGTTTGACATTAGCTGTAGACGTTTTGTAGATAGTCTTTATCAAGTTAAGTTCCTCTCTATTCCTAGTTAACTGAGAGCTTTTATCATAAATGGGTGTTGGATTTTGTCAAATGGGGTGTTTTTTATACAACAATACTTCTGAGTGTCAGATGTGATTAGATTATTTAATTTCTAATTTTCAGTTTCCTTATCTGTAAAAATAAGACGATAATGATGCTTTGTGGTTGACTTTTTTAAAATATAATTTTACAAGAGAATGCATGTAATAGTGCCTGAGGCATAAGGGCTCAGTAAATACTAGCCATTATTACTATTACAGGCAAAAATAATAAACATTCTTTTGCTTTTTAGTGAGACTAATGGTTGCTTTAAAAAATTATGGTAAAGTACATATAATATAAAATTTACCTTCCTAACCTTTTTTTCCATACACAGTTCAGTAGTATTACCAGTCTCCAGAATTCTTTTCATCTTACAAAACTGAAACTCTACACACATTAAACAATTCCCATTCTCCCTTTCCTCTAGCCCTTGGAAACCACCATTCTACCTTCTGCTTCTATGAGTTTTACTACTCTCGATATCTCTTATAAGTGGAATCATATAGTATTTGTCTTTTTGTGACTGGCTTATTTCACTTAGCGTGATGTTCTTAAGGTTCATTCATGTTGAAGCACGTGTCAGAATTTCCTTCCTTTCTAAGGCTAAATGTTATTCCGTTGTATGTTTATCCATTTATCCATTAATGCACACTTCGTTGCTTCTACCTTTTGGCTATTGGGAATAATGTTGCTATAAACATAGGTGTACAAATATATCTTTGAGACCTTGCTTTCAAATTCTTTGCGTACATATCATGAAGTAGAATTGCTATATCTTATGATACTTCTATTTTTTATTAACATCTTTATTGGCGTATAATTGCTTTACAATGTTGTGTTAGTTTCTGTTGTATAACAAAGTGAATCAGCTATATGTATGCATATATCCCCATATCCCCTCCCTCTTGCATCTCCCTCCTACGCTCCTTATCCCACTCCTCTAGGGGGTCGCAAAGCACGGAGCTGATCTCCCTGTGCTATGCAGTTGCTTCCCACTAGCTATCTATTTCACATTTGGTAGTGTATATATGTCAATGTTACTCTCTCACTTCATCCCAGCTTACCCTTCCCCCTCCCCGTGTCCTCATGTCCATTCTCTAAGTCTGTGTCTTTATTCCTGTTCTGCCCCTAGGTTCATCAGAACCATTGTTGTTTTTAGACTCCATATATATGTGTTAGCATACGGTATTTGTTTTTCTCTTTCTGACTTACTTCACTCTGTATGACTGACTCTAGGTCCATCCATCTCACTATAAATAACTCAATTTCATTTATTTTTATGGCTGATTAATATTCCATTGTATATATGTGCCACATCTTCTTTATCCATTCATCTGTCAATGGACACTTAGGTTGCTTCCATGTCCTAGCTGTTGTAAATAGAGCTGCAATGAACATTGTGGCACATGACTCTTTTTGAATTATGGTTTTCTCAGGGTATATGCCCAGTAGTGGGATTGCTGGGTAGTTCTATTTTTAGTTTCTTAGGGAACCTCCATACTGTTCTCCATAGTGGCTGTATCAATTTACATTCCCACCAACAGTGCAAGAGTGTTCCCTTTTCTCCACACCCTCTCCAGCATTTATTGTTTCTAGATTTTTTGATGATGGCCATTCTGACCGATGCTATTGAGTAACCAACATACTTCTTTCTATAATGGCTGCAACATTTTATATTCCCACCAACAGTGTGGAAGGGTTCTAATTTCTTCATGTCCTCACCAACACTTGCTGTTTTCTGGGGTTTTTTTTTTTGGCTTGTTTTTGTTTTTTTTCTGGTGGTACCCATCCTAATGAGTGTAAGACAGTGTCTCTCATTGTGGTTTTGATTTGCATTTCCCTAATGATTATTGATGTTGAATATCTTTTCATGTGCTTATTGACCATTTGTATCAGTTATGTGGAGAAATGTCTTTTCCAGTCTTCACCTATTTTTAATTTTACATATATATATAATTAAATATATATTATATATATATAATGTTCCATCTATATTCTGTATATTATCCCACTTATCAGATATACGATTTGCAAAAATTTTCTTCTGTTCTGTGGGTTGCCTTTTCACTCTGTTAACTGTGTAATGGTTGCTTTTTAGCAAGTATCTTGATATATTATTAATTCATTCAGAATCAAGTTTTGAAAATGAATCATCATAAATGTAAATATAACAGTAGAATTAACATTGAATCAGGGATGATTCTCATTTTAAATCAGGCTTCACTTTGAGATTCATAGAATAGATGGTTTTGGTGAGACAATCAAGTAAGCAAAGGAATATTCCTTGCAAACATGACATATTTCCAGGAGTGAAGGATTCAGTTGTTGGGATTTTGTCAATCAGTGTCAACTCCCAGTGAAATGTATAGTATCCATCAAATGCAGTAGTGGTACCCTCATTGTAACTCACAGAGTCCATTACACTGACTTCTACCCATCATGTCTTGCAACTTGTTGACTGAAAATCTCTGGAGTGACTGTTGAAGCTCTTGAGGTATATGCAGTAACTCAGTGCCATAGTGATTGATCTTATTATTTTGGCTTCAGGTATTTATATATAGCAGGATGATCCATTTTTATTTTCTTTTAAGGAGTTCAATTTATTTTTCTTTGGTGTTGCCTTGGAATTACATACCTCAAAGTATGCTTTAATTGATCATTTGAAGTTTTTTCTGTCCAGGTATCTATAAATCTCCATTACGCTTTGTTTAGCACAGATGCCTTAAATAAAGATTTATGTTCAGTTCAGACTTCTGGTTAGGAAATAACTTCTCTTTCAGTGAGGTAGAAATCAGCATGAGAATTCTGTGTAGGATTTTAGAAAAATAACAGGAATTTCCTGTGGAAGTTTAAAAGTCACTAATATTTAGGCAAAGTCTTGACCTTTTTACACATGAAATATAGTGAAGCAAGCTTAATATACACATTTTGGGGCACCAGTCAACAAAAAATATTACCAGGAATTTAAAATTTCATGCATTCTTCCATCTTCTGGAAGCAATTTGGTACCTGTCCTCCTGAACTTTTAAACCCTGGATAGATGAGAATGATTTGTAAGATTGTGATTAAAGTTCTTACATATATGTAACCCAATTCTTAGTAGGTTCAATTTAATTCCTTTCTCTGGACCTGTAACATTCTTAAAGATGCATTAATTATACATTTATCTTGAGAAACTACTAGAAAGATATTAGGATCAGATATTTGTATGTGGGAAAGAGAGGCAATTGGAGCCAAGAAACCTGGATCCTAGGTCTGCTCTGTCAGCAATTATCTCTGTGACCGTGGGCAGGTCACTCATAATTTCATGCTGTCATTTTCCTAATTAATCTCAGCTCATTTAAGCCTCTGATATTATATTTTCCTATATGTATAAAAAATTGTACAAAAATGTAGGGAAAATGCTTTTCCATTTCTATGCACACACACACACAACCTTCCTATCTTAACTCACCTCCTGTCAATTAGTATCTCTGTCAACTCACCCTATTTTAAATAACAGTATAAAAGCGGTCCTTACTTGCTTAATTATTTACATATCACACCCAGAAGGCACATCATGATGAATCCATTATGGACGTAAAATGGACAGAGTGAATGTATTATGGATCCTGTCCCTGACGTTCATAATTTCTGATGCATATCTGTATTACTCTGGCAGGGCATCAAGTAATAGTCAAATGCATCAAAATAAGAAAAAAAGTAGTAATAGAAAAAAAGGGAAAGTTACGACTTATACTCCAGTTTGATGTGGATATTAATTTAATCATGACAAAGTGGTCTGTGGCAATTCTCTTTTTGTCATTAATATCTAGATAATATCCAGAAGAAAATGACCAGAAAGGCAAAAGTGTTGAGAATTACTGACATATGTGGAAAGGTTAAATTAATTAGGATGTTTAGCCTGGATTGAGGAGTCTTGGGGGAAACAGATGACTATATACTCATAATCAAAGTGGTACCATTTAGATTTAGGGGGTAAAACTGAGATCAGAAGGTGGACTTTTGGTAAATTCAGTGTAAATTTCATAGAAATGGAGTTTCACTCAATATGACGGGAAAAGTTCTAACAATTTAAACAGTCTCATCATAGATTGGGTCGCCTTGTGAGACAGACCATTTCCATAATGGGCCTTGCTCAAGCAGAGGTCAGATCAGTAGACAAAGCTCAAGTGGCTTTCCAAGCAGATAACCTAAATAAAATGTGTCAGTCGAGGGCTTCCCTGGTGGCGCAGTGGCTGCGAGTCTCCCTGCCAATGCAGAGGACATGGTTTCGAGCCGTGGTCTGGGATGATCCCACATGCCGTGGAGCAACAGGGCCCGTGAGCCACAATTACTGAGCCTGCGCGTCTGGAGCCTATGCTCCGCAGAGAACAAGAGAGGCAGCGATAGTGAGAGGCCCACGCACCGCGATAAAGAGTGGCCCCCCCGCTTGCCACAACTAGAGAAAGCCCTCGCACAGAAACGAAGACCCAACACAGCCATAAACAAATTAATTAATTTTTTAAAAATGTGTCAGTCAGGGCAAATGAGCTGTGTGTATTCCATCTAAAGTTCCCCAGATCTTTGATTTTTCTAAAGAGTCAGGAAATTGGGATTTCATGTTAGTGTCCTGATATATACATGTTGGCTTAAAATTTTTTTTAGACACTCTATGGACTAAACAAGATCCACCTGGTTTGAGCACAGTCTGATCCATCTAGCTGGACCTCTGAACTCTATTTCTGATACCTATTAGCCAACCACAGACTGGGTGTTTGGAAGGTCAAAACATGAAAAAGCTGGGGTATCAGGTCACCATACTTAAGGAATAAATAGTATTTACAATTAATGTCAAGTCGCTGTAGGTACTAAGTTATACATATGCATAACCATATAGGACTAAAGATTACCTCTCTCAACAAAATATGTTAATACAAGGAAAAGCATAAGGCTGCCAACATTTCCACAGTCAATGCTTTCAAAGTAAACTATGTAGAGATAGAATGGGAGGGAGAAAACTTCAAGTAGATTCTGTAGATCTACATAGTGCTTCAGAAAATGAAGCCTGAGGATTCAAGGCCACCAACTTGGATTAGCATAACTCAAGAATCAGCTGTTGGTGTTTTCCTGATTTCTTCACCCTTATGAGGTCTTTTACTGTTTATAATTCTTTAAATTATTTTAAAAATAGGATGTAGTTTTTTCCCCACTATTTAAATAAAATGGCACTATCTCACTTCCCACTGGGAGTCCAGAGCCTTTTCCAAGATTTCCACAAATCCTCAGGGCTTATTTTCTTAGTGCCCCTTTTTGTTTTGTGAACTTCTTCCTTTCACTTATATCTTGCATCCTTTTCTTAGGCCTGCATCAATACAAATTTGGATCAGACAGTGTGGAAGTATCAGGACAGGTGCCATGTAAAGGTGGGAGAAGGGGAGTATAGCTGCTACTTAGTTCCAGCCAGTTGTTGAGATTCAGACCCTTTCTTTCCCATTGCATTATATACGAGGCAGTCTTTTTCATGGAGACTTGGAAGAGATAGAGGGAGATTATATCCAGAACAGTCTATAGCTTAATATTGAATATTACACCTCCCACAGCTTAAAAGTTCCCCAGGCCCCCAGTGGAAATTTTTCATAAGCAATTTTCTTACCAATTTGTGTCACAGATTTCTAACATCTTGCCTGCTTCTTCTCTCCACTTCTTCGTAGCCTTTCTGCCCCAACCTCCATAACTCAATTTCATGCTTCTTCATGAAATCCAACTCCTTACTCCTTTGTTCAACTCCCTCTAGTACTACCTTTGCCTATCCAAAACCTTATTCTATTACTCTAAATAAAGGTCCTACACTCTAAGTCTAGGCCTTTCAATCACACATCATACTGGCAGGATCTTTGAAATGACTCTCTCCTGTCACAGGATCCTATTCTTGGGTATAAGCTCCTCCCACAGTGTCCATGTAAGTGAAAAGCAGCCATCCATAGGTTTATCTTTCTCCCTGCTATGAATTAAACTGTTCCTCTTAGACAGTAGGAATATAAAAAAGTCAGCTGGTTTTGCTCTAAGTTGTATTTTTCTTTTTGTTTTCAATTATATGGAGATAGTATATATATATATGATTCTATTTTACAAACACTTTGAAGCAAATGGGGATTTCTGCTGCCTGAAGTCTGCTGAAAGTGGATGGTTCAGAGTAAGCCTTGGAAAGACTGGATACTGGGGCTGGCAGGAGAAGGTCCAAAGGGAAAACTTCAGCAGCAGACATCATGGGAGAACGGGGAAAGAGAATACAGACTTCCAGGTCTAGTAGAATAATAGTTGCCAAAATTGTTGTAGAGGCTGGAGAAATCCTTCTCTTTTTCTCCCCATCTTTTTGCTTTAGCCCAAAGAGGGGAGACTCACTCATCCTTTTTCCTCCTCTATCTTTTTTATTATATATGTTGATCCAAATTACTATTAGATATCCCCAAGTCATGGCAGGTTCCCTTTGGCTTGACTCTAGCTATTAGACCTTCCTGCGCACAACAGAAGTGAGCTTTCCTCTTGGCTCTCTATAAGTATGCTCTAAACCATTCACCTTATTAGTTCTCAAAAGCAACACCTGCACTTATTAGTTCCCATCCACTCTGCTGGACAAGCAGTGTGGATTTATCTGTGGTTCAGTGAAGCGACCTCTTGCCCCTGTGGGTGTCCCTCTTACAGGGAAATCATGAAAGCAACCATCAGAGAAGGATAGTTTGTCTATTTTGGTGCTAGGCCATGTGGATTTGGGTGCCAGACCTTTATATGAGTAAACTAGAAATTCCAATTACCTACATTTGGGAACTTCAGAGATCCTAGGAACTATTCTCTATTGAGAGACAGAGTTATTGCTTCCATGGGATAATGAGTTTGGGTGCAGCACCTCCCCTTTCTCACCATCTCATTTTGAGAAGAAAAGGGAAAGCCCCTTTAATTTTCTCTCACATTGTCCTTCCTCCAACTCTGGTCCTAGTGGCTTCATTTTCCAGGTCAGTCAGAAGTATCTCTCAGGATCTCTTCTGGTAATTCTGCTCAGCATGTGACACAAGGTATCTGGTTCCTTATCCAAAGCTTCTGGTCCTACTAATTTTACTAGGTGTGGGTACCTGACACAAATTGGATCGGTATCTTTCCTTGAGAATTGGTCAGAAAAACAAGAGTCTACTTTATTCTATCTGTCCCTTAAAACTAATGAGATGTAAACCCACGAGATGTCACCATTAGCCTCTTTCAGCCATGTGGCCTAGGAAATCCAGAACCTTGTCTGAAGGAGGGGAGAAGAAGTAAGTCTGTTTTTAAAGAGGAGCAGAACTGAGAGAGACAGAGAGAGAATGAGGCCTGAGAGTGTTGGAGTTCCTCCTTCCAGACTTTTCTGTGGCCTGGCTGGATTTCTATCTTGAGGACTAGACAGCCGTGAGACTGTCATTTTTTGGCCTAACCTGGTTTGTGATGGATTTCTGCTATCTGTAAGAAAGAATGCTGACAAAGACATTCTGCTTCCTCTAGAAATTGTCGTATCCAAACAAAATGTTAAATTGAGTCACAAGAGACTTCTTTTTTTGTTTGTTTTTTTTTGTTTTTGCAGCACGCGGGCCTCTCACTGCTGTGGCCTCTCCTGTTGCGAAGCACAGGCTCCGGACACGCAGGCTCAGCGGCCATGGCCCACGGGCCCAGCCGCTCCGTGGCATGTGGGATCTTCCTGGACCAGGACACGAACCCGTGTCCCCTACATCGGCAGGCAGACTCCCAACCACTGTGCCACCAGGGAAGCCCAAGAGACTTCTTTTTTGAAATGAGTCTAGTGGAGGCCTTCAGAGTTTGTGTTATATTGAATTATTTAAGTTTTGCCTCTTTGTAGAGGTGGCATTATATGGTGGGGAGTCACCTGGAGACAGTTGGATCTGGGTTTCCAGCTCTGTTATCTGCAGGCTTTGGAAGTCTGAAATGCCATTCAAGTTTTCAAAGCCTCAGTTTCCTCATCTTTATTGAAGGAATATATAATTTACCATGCAGGGCTGTTTTAAGAATTGGCCATGAAAAAAAGTAACAGCATAGTCTGATTTTAATGTGTTCATATCATATTTTCTAATTTTGAAAAAGATATCACCCAAACATGATGTATATTTATAGTAAGATAAACATACCAAGCATAACAACAAACAAAAAAAGAGAGAATTATGCAAAAGAAGAAAAAAGAAACCATCAGAGCACAATATATTTTTCAGAAGTACATGTAGATATATGGAGAGAGACAGAGACAGAGACAGAGAGAGACAGACAGACAGAGAGATTAAAGAAATGGGTTCAAGTGATTGTGCAGTGTGGAGACCTAGGAAAGAGTTGCAGTTAGAGTCCAAAGGCAGTCTGCTGGCAGAATTTCCTCTTCTTCTAGAGAAGTCAGCATTTTTTTCTACTAAGGCCTTCAACTGACTGGGTGAGGCCCACCCACATTAGGGAGGGCAATCTGTTTTACTCAAAGTCTACTGATTTAAATGTGAATCTCATCTAAAAAATACCTTCACAGAAACACAGAATGATGTTTGACTAAATATTTGGGTACTGTGGTCCAGCTAAGTTAGCATATAAAATTAATCACCACACTAAGACTAATTTTACATTTAATTTTGAGTTTCCTAGTAGCCAAGGGAAAAAACGAGGAACATATTTTTATGTAGTCCTTTTTTAAGAAAAACAATTTTCTTAGTAGAAACCATTTTTCCCCATACATTAATTTACAAATATGTAGCAACTTTTACTACTTTAGGGTTTGACTAAATCAACTTTGTAGATATTTTGAATTGGGAACCATGCCATCTCCTGCATCCAATCTGTCACCAAATCCTGTCATTTCTAACTCCAATATTCCTTAGAAATTGTGCACTTCATTCTCCCCTGTTGCCAGTGCCTTAGTACAATCTCTCATTGTTTCTCACATGGACCTTGGCAACATCTTCCAAATTTATCTCTGCTCCTGCTTTGGTCATTTCAACTACAGTCTGTACGTTATCACCAGGCAGCCCCCTTTTCAGGACAAAATTATTACATTACTTCATTGTTTAACAATTATCTCTCATGTCCCAATGTATAAAATCCAGTGTTTCAGAATCACTCTTCTATATTCACCTTAGCCTTTGACCATATCAAATTATTTAGAATTTTTAGAAAATGCATTACTTCAGACATTTCTGCCTCTGCACATTGCTGTTTCCTCTGCTTGTAATGCTCTGTCCTCCTTATTAGCCTAGACAAATACCAATCATTCCTTAAGACTCAACTTAAAGGCCACCTCCTTTGTCGGACTTCCCTGACACACGTAAACAAGCAGCCACTTCTCCCTCTTTCCCCAAGAGTGATGTAAACATACCAGTTACACCTCTTTGGCTGTTGGAGTCTGAAACTAGACTGCAACATGAAAATCTTAGAGAGTTACAATCACCCTTGAAAATCCCTTAAATTGCCTGTCAAGTAGGGTATGTAAGTCTATGCTAATGCCACAGTAGAGACTGACAAGCTATTACTCAGTGAGTCCTACACAGCATTTTTTTCTCAGATGTGGGAGCAGTATGCATTTTCATTAAGTACAGTAAAGCAGTTGGCTTGTATTTAGCTTATGTTTCATGGTATGTCTATGTATATAAAGTGTCTTTAAAGTATCTTTAAAACTATACTTGTAAAATATTTTTAAACCTCCACACTGAGTGGCACACATTAGTGGAGCTGAGGCTAAGAAAACAATTGACTGCCATTTTCTGTCCCATGCACACCCTGGGGTACGTGCTCCTTGAAAGGAGCAGTGTGGGAATTACCTGCATGGTTTAAATTGTTACTTTCTCTTTTCTTTCTTTCTTTTCTTGTTCTCTCTCCCTCTCTCCTGCCATGTTTCCATAGTTTAATTCAATCAGGTTAAACAATTATACTCTACTGTGTGTAACTTGATAGCACCCAATCACATTGTGATGCAAATCTTTGTTTTGCTTTCTTTTAATCCCCAGTCCATACCAAGGTGGAAAGCTCCATGAGGGCAGACCTGTATTCTTTATTTCTGTTTCCCTTCCTAAAGGACATTAGGACTTCAATGGCCATTGCGTGAGTGGATGAGATCAGTTAATATAAGGCAAAGGACAAGGCTCTGCAATTCCCTTCAACTTTACTTATAAACTTTCTGTGTGATGAGGTAGAAATTTAACACCTCTGGCCATTTGTGATCAGGTTCCACACAGGGTTAAAACTAGTATACTTGATATGCTTGTGAAAAATAATATAGGACAGTTAAAATACCGCAGAAACACTAAATAATAAAGTGACAAGCACAGTATGTCAGGGGATGCATGGTAATGCAACTATGTCTGTAAAACATTTACTGTATTTTGTCTCTAAAATGTACAACAACAACAACCCACCAAATGGTGGCATCTGTGCTTATTTCCTCCCTGGTCCTCGATATTTGGAATCTTTTCAATGTTCAATGCCCAAAAATGCAATAAATATTTTTACTTTGGTACATCTTTACTTTAACACTGGATTGGTACCAGCCAGAATTGTGGGGTTACTCACATCATGTGACTCTCCTACCACCATTCAATGTGTTTACAAGTGAAAACTGATAAAGTGAGCATCAAAGGCGGCCAGGGAGGGGGAATGCATGGGAAGAGGCAGCACAAAACGAATACTGAAGGCTAAGTATGGAAGACCCAAGAGGGCTCTATTTATAGGCGACCTTGTAAAAGTGGTGTGTGGGGTAGGAGGCAGCAATAGTAGGTATCCAGAAACTTAGATTTTGCAGGAAAGGCTGAAAGTTGTAGAGTTATAAGGGTTGGGAAAGGAATGAATATATAATACAGAGATCAGAATGTTCCTTATTTATCGCATCCTAGGAATGACTCTAATCCTAGGACCCTGAAAATCTTTAATATTTCACAAGGCATGACAGGGCATGATTTTGATATTGTTAAACTCAAATTTATGAATAGGAGATAGTTTAGCTTAGGGTATTATTAGATTATAAATTTATTAGCAAATTAACCAAATTGTCAAGTTCCTAAAGGCAGAGAAATGTGTAGAAAACAAACAAAACTGAAACAAAAGCAATCAGTATAAGTTACTTAACACATATTTAACAATCCATTGGAGGGAATCTATATCTGCTTGTAGTATCAGGGAGAATCCTTCTCTTCTGCAGTAATTGCTTTCTTAAGGAACCTATGGATAGTGTAACTGATCAGATTCCCTTTTCTCATTTGCTATTAGTAAGTTTAGAAGTAAATGTGGGATCCAACTGTAGCTAGTATAATATTTTGCAGGATGGTAAACGTATTTTAGTCACATCCCTGGCTTCATCTTACATCTCGCTTATACATCTTACATATACATCTTATGTTCTTTTTCACTTTCACTTTTAATTATGTTATAGATGCTTATATTCTCTTGAAAGCTTCTTTAAATACTTTCTCAAATAAGGAGAGGCAGGCATATAATTAATTACATAATTATAACAAATCCCACTAGTATACATTGCTAGGTACCAAGAATCAATAGAACTACTCTTGCCCTCAAGAAGTTTACATCCAAGTGACGGACTTTATGAGGAACTGTGCCCTAAATAATCTTTTTAAAATACAAGTTTTACAAGTAGATATATATGAGTAAACTCAAAGGAAGGAGGGACACTTGATTCCATGATTAACTCTGTAGTTCTACTGTTGACTTTGTGTGGCCTCAGGCAAGATGGATAACCCTCTCCAAGCATCAATATTTTATTAGCAAAAGGTGGATTCATCTTGGGGCAGTCAAACACTCGGATAATGTAAAGGGATGAGAGGCATGGTGTGTGATATTTGACTACTGTTATATAACATTTTATTATAGTATCACTCCCCATAAAACTAGCAGAAAAAAAAGGTCAATTTAAATCACAAACAAAAAGGAAAAGATGTGTTTCAAGTGAAATTCAGCACATTTTCAAAAGGAAAGTGCCATACTCCTAAGGCTACAGGTATGGTTGATGCTGTTCTCATTTTAAGCCTCTCCTTTCAGCAGTTTGAGACAAATATTTGAAATTGTATTTTTAGTGCAAGAAAGTAAATATTTTTGGAAAAAATACAAACATAAGCCTCTCTAGGGTTTTAAGGCTAGAAAGGAAGAAAACTGACGAGAGTAAAATTGGAAATATTCTCCATGGGCTACTTTTAAGTAAATTTTAGAGCAATCAAGAACAAAAATACCTGACATTTGCATCAAAATTATTTTCTCAAATATTTCCTTATTTTTTGTTTATTAATTTTTTATTCTCTTTTTTAACAGATATAAAACAGATGTAACAGGGTGCATTACTTTGTGGAAGATGGTGGTGAGATTATTTTGGAGGAGATAGAGAAGAAAAGAGGTGGAAGGTGTAGAAGTAGGCAGGTAAAATTAATATATTTAGGCTCAATGACTTTCTGGAAAACCTTGGGCCAGAGATGACAGAACATAGTAGGCTCTGGAGTCAGATAGACCTGGGTGGATCCCAGTTTACTTTGTGACGTTGGGCAAGTCCCTTAATTTCTCTTGGCCTTGGATTCCTTGCACATAATGGGCATAATAACAGCAGCCTTGTGAAAGAATAAAAAATGTGTGCAAAGTTTCTAACTCAGTGCCAGGCACAGATGGAAGCTAGATAGATGCCAACTAATAGGACATGGATGACTCATTCAAAATCTTCTTTTATTTCTTTGACCTATTTGGGAGGAGAATAGAAACAATGGCTTTGCTCTATTATTTTGCTCCAATTGGGGGTGGAAGATTATTTCAGATAAAGTAATTTACTTGTCCTTAAACTACTGTACAAGGCCTACCGTTCTCCAGTTTTAACAAAGTGGCCCCCTCCATGTTTTCATTTGCCACTGAAATCTGCCTTGATCAATAGCTAGCTTCCATGAGGTCTGGGCTTATGTGCCTTCTTTATTTGTTTTCAGAGGGCAGGGACCGTGTTTTACAAAAATTTTATAGTAGCCAGCACAATATAATGCTAATTTTACTTTTTCTTCATGACATAATTTTTCTGATGCTACCATGTCAGGGCACCCAAAGACCAGCTTGATCTTCTACTCCTCTTCTGATTTTATTTCTTGAACTGCTTGCCATTGGTGACTAGTAAAGCAAGCCAACACTTCTTGAACACATACTCTGTGCAAAGCATCTTGCACATGAAGGGGGAACAGCTCAGCCCCCAACATCAGGTATATAATAAATGAAACTTTCTTAAGTTTTCTGTAATTAAATTAATCTCTTCTTTGAACCTTTAGTTCACTAAATCATACCGGCTTAATATTAATCAAATTGGGGTTCTTTTTTCCCCCAGATTTTATGTGCCAGGAGTTGGAACAAATTCCTGAGCTCTTCATTTAACAATGCTGACATCTGCTGAAATAACTTCATACAGGTCTGGTCCTGAGAATTTGGTCTACAGTTTATCAGTCGGACCTCTCTCATTCCTTCCTGCAAAACCTCTGAGTTCAAGTTCCTGGCATTCCCAGGCTGCCAGGACATATTCAACTGCTCCTCTACTGTTCCAGGGAAGGAGCTCTGCTTCCATGTGCATCTCAGGCACCTGGGCTGCTTCCTCTGCTGCCATTCAATCCTCAGGAACCAGACAGGGAAGGCTTAATTAAATGCATTTGTGAGGAAACTGAGTCTCAGAGGGGTTCAGGAACTTGCCCATTGCCATATATTTCACAAGCAGAGGAGCACATTTTTCAAAGCAAAGCTCAACTAATTTTATAATTAGAGTTCCTTTCACTATGCTGGCCTACCCCAGTGTTAAAGTATTAGGCCCTTTTAATTCCCATGCTAAAATCCATCACCTAGTACCAACTTTCAATAGATTAACTCATAATTCTAAGTTAAGTGTCACTTTGGAAAATAAAGACCAGAGCTTTGAAGTTAATGTTTTTCAAAATACAATCTACATCAGGATTACCCAGACTGCTTATTAAAAATGCCTATTCTTGGACCCAATCACAGACCTACAGAATCAGTATCTCTAGTAGCAGGGACATGGAATCTGTATTATTAATAAGCTCACCTCATAATTATTATCCATGCCAAAATCTGCAAACCATTGCTTTAACATGTGTAAACAAGTTTATCTTGATCTTGGTAAAGAGGATCAGAAAGATATGAAATATGAGGTGCTACAGTTTTTGAGTTGCTTTATCAGACTAGCTAACTATTAAAGAGATGGAGATGGAGGAGTGACCTTGATACTGGGCAAAACAAAACAAAACAAAACAAAAACCCAAAGAAAACAGAGAAACCAAAGATGGGTTCCCCAGACAAATTTCCCCTCCTTCCTGGTTTTGCCTGCAGGCAACCCCCTGTGAGTGTGTATAAACTGGTGAAAAAACTTACTTGGAATTTAAACCCAAAGTAACTTCTGGGTTAAGAACTATATTCCCAAATGAAATAACTCTGTTATTATTTTTAATTCCCCTTGCCCAAATACCCCAAGGCATTAAGCTGCTTCATATAGCAGTCTAGGTGCTAGTGCACTTTCAGAACCAAAACAACTTTTCTATTTTTTCCTTCACATCACAGTAAAAATGTGTTAGATGGGTTGAATGTCTGGTTTCAAAATTTCAGAAATTTGCACCTAAATTGCACCTGTAAAATATGTCCTCACACATGCAAGCAAGTCATTTTACTTGCAAATTACTGTTTTGCATATGCAATTACTTGCTTGCATCTGGATATACACTTTGTGGGACAATTAAGTGTTTATGTTAGAAAATTAGATCACTAATCTTATGTTCATTTATATAAAACTTAGAACTTAAACTTCCAGAAATTTTTTTAGGCAGAAGGATCAGTATATGCTGCATATGGCCTAAATGGGGCATGGGGGAGCACTGTTTTATCCAGTCATTTGTTAATTTGACAAATATTTCCTAAATGCCTACTGTGGGTCAGGTGCTGTGCTACATGCTGAGGTTACAATGTAACCTACATTGTAGGTTACAATGTAACCTACAATGTAGGTTACAATTCCAGAACATGGATATTAACATTGTGTCCAGTTGTGTTTACAGAGACTAGCAGTTTGTCAGTATACTGTTTAATAACTCCAAAATGAGGAATTTTCATTATTTGTAATCATCTAAATCTCAAATTATTTCCCAGTATGTGCCATGCCAAGTTGAAAATTGATAATTGTCATTTATTCCTCACTATGTCCAGCTGATGGAGTGAGTAATAAAATGGGGAAACCATTTCTGAATCTATTTTGCTTTCTTTCTAATTCATGAAATCATTATGATACTTTCTGTGTTTTCTGTGGGACTGTTGGACTCTACAACCGACCATGTATGGATGACTCATAAAAGCATGATTTGGTTAAAATTAAAGGTTGAAAATAGTCTTTGAATGAACCCCCTTCTTATGGGATGATATATTGATACATGGGCTTTGAAACAACTACAATGAGGCTTTTTCACTTCTCTCTGGGTATAAAACTATATTTTAAAGGGCTTAGTTTGTTGGCGAAAGGACTTCAAGAGTGGAGAGATATTATTTTGCACACCTACCTGTTGCTTCATAAATAAAACTGTATTGATACACATGCACATGTATGCATCTTGTGTCTATAAAGTCTGTAGAAAAACAATGGTCTGTAAAATACATTCAGTTCTCTCAGAACTTAATAAGTTTACAGACATATTGAGCTGAAAGAACATTGAAAATATTTTGGTTCAGCTACCTTATTTTTACAGATGAGTAAACCAAGGCTTGGGAAGATTTAATGGCTTTTAAAGATCATATAGAAGCTAAGGCAGAATAAAGACTAAAATCTGTTATATAGGCTTTCCTTATTTAGAAATAAAAACATTTTGTGAAGAAATGTAATGGGAGTCAACTAACATTATTTTTGTGGATCTTATGGTAATGCTGAATGTGGACCCTCTTTAGATAAATGTGGGAGGAAGACAAAAATTATATGAAATCAGAGAAGAGTCAGGAAACCAGAAGTCCATTCTCTTTCTAAACTAGTGTTCTTTCTAGTAATCACAAAGCTTGATACCCATCAAAGGCCAATAAAGAGGAGGATGTAGGGATGGTCAGGCAAGAAATAGGGACAGAGGTACCTAGGTAATTTATGTAAGTACACATTGTCCTTTGTTTGTTTTAATTAGGGTCCCAACAGGAAACAGATGTCAAGTAAAAATTAAGAAAATTACAAGAAAGTTTATTTACACAGGATCCAATTACAGAAGGGTGAGCTTGATAGAAGAACTACAAATAGAGAAGTAATCCTAGGTTAGTAACCAGGAGCTGGTGCCACCTCTAGACCTGAAGGGATGAGGAAAGAGAATGGTTACTAGAACCTAGAAGGAGGGAATTTTTCAGAAAGGGCTGCCTTGAGAGGAGCAGTGACCATAGTAGAGAAACAGAGTCAGCCTGAGATGAGGAATCCAGGGGAACAAACACCTTGACGTTATTCTCTACTCACTTCTTATTTCTTGCTGGTGGGCCCATCGCCTAATTCTAACTGCAAGCCAGAGAGCAAAGAAGCCCACTTATGTCATCTATCAATGGGGAAGGAGCAGGGGAGATTGTGGGTCGGGATCTGGAGATGCAAACAGATGATGCAAAGTATACTCTTTCAAAAAGGATTTAAGCACTCTTTCAAGGATATACTGATATCACAAGATAACGTAAGTTAAACTATCATGAAAGAAAGAAAAGAACTGATGCCACTGAAGCCAAAGACTCATTTATTCAACTGCTCAAATCAGATGGAAATGTACTTATCTCTCCTATAATAGTTCTAGAGATCATGGTGATGGAAAGCAGGTAGCAGCTCTGCTCCATGAGGGCATCCACTGACTCAGTTTCATTCTCTCTTTTTGCACTGTTCAACACTACTGTGTTTGCATTTGAATCTGTAGAAAGGTCAAATTAGAAAGATCAAACACTGTGGAGGGTAAGCAGTTTCCTCTTAAGGAAGTGACTAAGACATTGCACACATCACTTTCTGTGTTGGATACACATTTTCTGTACCTTCTCAGATTCTTTCAGTGTTAGACCCCTCTGTGACCCTCGGTTGTTTGCCTCACCTTGGCCACCAGTGGCCTGACTGGACTCAGGTCAAGTGATTGGGCACTGAGGCCTGACCAGTCTTTTGCCCAGCGAAAGCTGGGTCTTCTACTTGGCCCATCCGGGACAGTTCTATGCATTGAAAAGATGCAACTTTCAAGTGACTAGATGTGTGTTACTGAAACATCATGTGACATCTTGTATGCCTCACTTCCTTTTATCCTCATCCTTGATCCCCTGAATTTACAGCTCTCCAAGAAGCATTCTCACTTCATCCTTGCTTTAGGCTTTGTGTTCTAGGGTTCCTGGAATAAGACACACCTATTCACATCTAGCTTATCAGTCCTGTTCCATGATGAAACTTGAAATAGAGAGGAATTTCTTTGAATATAAAAAATGAGAGAAACACGGATTTTGAGGAAGAGTGAGAAGTTTATGCCAAAGGGGAACAAAATTAAGTCAGAATAAGATCAACAAAAAAACTAAGACAAAATAAAATGAATATTACCCTTTACACATATAGACCTAGTGTTTGGTTTTAACTGTCATAGAAGCCGACATGAAAAATAAAACATTGTTCATTCCTGTGGTCATGATATCTAGGAGAGAGAGGAAACAAACTAGAATTCTTAGGAGAATTCCAAATTCTTGATATGAAACTCAATAAAATTTTCTTTCTGAGCCCTATATCTCTTAGAACACTATCAGAAGTAAATAAAAACATTTGAGTAATAGTGACTTTGTAGTGAAGATATTTGATTATCTCACTTAATACGAAGTCTGGAGGAAAGCATCTTAAGTTTTATTTGGCAGCCTTTCAATATCATTAAGAACCCAAATTCTTTTCATCGTTTGCACTCCCATCCTCAGTATATTGTCTTTGATCTTTTAGCTTGTCTTTTCTTGGTGACAAGAATCAAAGATAGAAAGTGGGGAAGCAAATGTAGGGCAAGAGATACATTTCCTTTCATGTCTCTCAGGTTTTACAGGGATAAGGAGAGACATTTCCTAAAATCCTCTCCCCAAACTTCCATTTATGTCACACTGGCCAGAACTGGGTAATCATGGCCACTGGAACCTGCAAGAGAGGTGGGGGGATGTTAAGCATCTGCTTTTTTGAACCTGGAAACCTGGCATAGAGAAAAGGGTTGAGAAAGGCTGATCGAGAGGCAGTGAACAATGCTTTTATAGGTTCTCACAAAGAGAACAACTGGGACATAATGAATAATATCCTAGGTAACAAGTTACATTAAATACAAGTCATATTCTCTATGGCTATACTTGAGTGCTTTCCATTTATACTGATAGCATTATACTACCATACAACACAATGCAAATAATTCCTCACGATGGGGACAGATAGGGTACAAATGGGTGTAGCCTAGCTTCATAGGCAACTGATCTGACTTGCATATTTTAGAATATGTGATATAGTGTTTGGACTGAATGTTCTGAAAATCTGTCCCTGGATTTTCTCTCGTAACTAGATATTCAAGGCTAACGTAGATAGCACTAAGCTCCAGATTATGCTCCATGGCAAATGCCTGAGAATGACTATATGATTTTGCTAATTGTATACTGACCCACCTATAAGTTAGGAGTAAGGTTACCTGTCTTTGGAAAAAAACTAAGATACCTAATGGGGAATATATGCATGCTATCTCTGTTTGGATGTAATCTTAGCAGGTGGTCAGGATTCTGCTCAGAAAATTGTTTTGAATTGGCTTCCATGCCTGTACAAATGGGCAATAAAGCCACCCAAGATATACTCCATATTGTACTGCAGGAATAATTATACCTGAAGAATTTTAGGGCAGGTGAAATCACATGTTTCCCTGGACAGAAGTAAAATATTCATAAACTACCCATAAAATGCTAAGTGTTCAGTAGTGCTATTTCCTGGTGTACCCTCTAAGATATACTGTTAGTGAGTATGCACCAAAATAACTAAATGAGGTGACTCATTGTGTGGGGTTGTTATTTATATACTAATAAAAAGTAATAGAATGGTTTCCAAACATAACTGCTTCCGTTTTAGAATAATTTCTCTGTGTTTCTTTTTGGCAATAATCAGCAAATAGGATTGGTGATTCAAGCCACTACTAGTATGAAATCATAAAATTATGCCATCTTTATATAAGAGAATCTTTTGCCTTTTTCTTCCTAAAATGAGCTAACATTCATTACCTACTAAAATCTCTCAACACCAATGAAGTAGACACTATCTTCAAAATGTTAAGTGACTTACAAAAGTTAAGTGATTTGTCCAAGTTATACAGCTGTAAGTGATGGATCTAGAATAACAGAGAGGGACCAGGATCATTAGGAAACAAGAAAGGCAACTGTCCAGAATCTCAGCTTGGCATAGACCTATGATCTCTGAGTTCAACATCATACAGTGCGGAGGTACAAAGTGTCTATCATTTTCTCATGTGATGTCTATTTCATGAAGCAAGGCCGAACGGCGTCATGAGGTGAAGCCTTCACAAGTATTTTCACAATCCAGCTCCATCTGCTCTGTGGTAAATGAAAAGCCCACTCACATTCCAGCATTTGGTTGCTAGTGCTATTGTTATTTTCACCTTTCTCTTGTTTTTAAATGTGCCCTAGTGAAAAGTTGGATCAGGCACTGCTAATCAGATACAATTTTATTATTATTATTATTATTTTGGCGGTACGCGGGCCTCTCACTATTGTGGCCTCTCTTGCTGCGGAGCACAGGCTCCGGACGCGCAGGCTCAGCGGTCATGGCTCACGGGCCCAGCCGCTCCGTGGCATGTGGGATCTTCCTGGACCGGGGCACGAACCCACGTCCCCTGCATCGGCAGGCAGACTCTCAACCACTGCGCCACCAGGGAAGCCCTCAGATACAATTTTAAATTGGAAGAATTATTTCATGGATTTTAAAAGTGCACTTACTTTTAATTATTTACTTTTCTCTACATTCTTAAATTCTTATCTCTATCCTCTAAGGCTATAATTCTAGTTTTGTATCTTATCCTAATTTTCAGAACCCCTCCTCCCCACACACACACTCCACAGGTGACAGAGCACGCATGTACACACAATCATACACCATGCATACACATGATCACACACATCTGCTTTCTTTTTCATACCTAGCGGCAGTCATACACAACTGGGCAGGAATTAGTGGCACAAAAATGGCTCCTAGAGGTGTAGTCTTTTGAAGTCAAATACCATGAGTGAGAGAGAAGCACGGAAAGCTATACTAGCAGTGTCTATAGAGAACTAAAGTTTTTCAAGTCTTCCATCAATTCAGAGTATCAGAGACACAGACCTGTCTGAGTTCAGTATTCATCCTTTGTTTGGCCATACAGTCCAAGGGACGGTGGTATTCTGCAGTTAGTATTGCCTGGTCTTAGCACCTTTTTCCCCTTAGCAGCTCAGAAGTCACTAGGTATCTACCCTAGATCCTCCAAATAAAGACTCTCCTTTGTCTCTCTCCATATAAGATTTGTTTCTGTTCAAAGTAGATGATGAGTATTAACAGGCATACCCAAGGAACACTTGTGAAAGCAACTGAACTTAGGCTGACAAGAATTGAAGAATAGAGCCCCAGGATAGAATGAATTGCGAACTATTCAAGTTAAAAAGGCACAATATCTCAGATTTACAATAGGAAGAAAGAAATATATATATACACGTGACGGAAGAGAACACAGGTAATTTGTAAGCCTGAGGACAAGAGCATGATCTCTTTATTTCCCCAATTAATAGTTTCTAGAGTTATTTCAAGTTTTACTGCCCCATAAGCTTGTCTCATATATCTGAAGCAAAGCTGTCTTTTTCCTTTTCTTGGAAGATTTACCTTTATATTCCCCAGGATTTAGTGAATGAGTTTTCACTTTGCTGATGAAAGCTGTACATCCAGTAATCTAGCAGAGAGCAATGACAGTCTTGAAGCAAAATTACAGTCGAATAATTACATCCATCCAATTTAGTACACCACATGATGCTTTGTATATAGCAATGGTGATTTGGAAAACTGATACTGGAAGTTAGAACAACACAATTTTCCCCAATAATTTTACATTTCAAATTATTTTATTTGGATTCTCAGGGCAAGTGTATTGAGAGAGTACTAAAGTAGTGCAAAGTCAGGGCAAAAGTTTTGGCAATAAAAAAAAAATACTAAGTAAATTGTCCATTTTTTTTTTTTGGTCTCTTAACAAAGATATCAAAAAATATATCATCCTTTCTCTTAAAGAGACACATATATAACCATAAAGCCAGATAGAAGTTCTCTAAGTTCTAGTTTAAAATGGTAGATACGAGCACAGAGATGAAATAGGATTTAATTCCGCCTAGCAGATAAGGTGGTAGAAAGTGCTTTGTAGATGAGGTAAAATCTGAACTAGGCCTTAGAAGATAGTCAGTACTGGGACTTCTATCTAATGATGGTGAACTAGGTAATTTGAACCAATCTTGCCCTTAAGGACAACTTGAAAAGCTGCTCAAAATCTTTTAAAAGAGATCCTTAAATAAATCAGGGTGTTAAAAGAAAACTATGAAGACTTATCAAGTAGGATCTAGGGGAAGATAAAAGTCCAGGGAAGTAGCCATAGCATTTAAGTTTGCTTTCCCCAGGGACCAAGAGACATGAAAATGCCTTATCTTGGCGTAGGAAGCCCAGTGGGCTGCACCCTAGGAGTAAAGGTGAACCAGCAAGCTGCTTCTGAATTTGTATAAAGATGATGCCAGAGTGTTAATGCCCATTAGCACCTGGCAGATGTAAAGATACACCTCTTTGGAGAAAGATAACATCATCCTAGTCCTCAAATTATTTCTATTAACAATTTGTAAATAAAATATTCAGTACAAAATAAAAGTGATTAGGCATTCAAGAAGATAAAATCACATGAGCAAAAGCCATAATATACAACAGATGAGAGCAATAGTCTACAGAGTTATTAGACATAGACTTTAAAATAACAGTGCTTACTAAATTAAAGGAGATAAAGATTCAAAAATTTAGCACAGAATCAAATGGAATTTCTTGAAATGAAAAATGTAATGATTCAAATTAAAAACTCAAAGGATATAATAGCAAATTAGACTTAGCTGAACATAAGAAGAATGAGTCATCTGAAAGACAGGTCAGAAGAAAACTTCTAGACTGAGGCAATGAGACCACAGGATGGAAAATACAGAATATAAGGTGATATAGAAGGAAGGTATTTATATACATTATTTAGAGTTTAAGAAGGAGAGGAGAGAAAGAGAATGTGCGAGATGCATTTTTTGAAGAGGTAATGGCTAAAAATTTTCTAAAACCAATAACAAATATCAAGGCTATGATTCAAGAAGACTTCTCCACAGAAAGAATGGAAGCCAGAAGACAACTGAATGATGCCTTTATATTACTAAAAGAAAATAATTTCCTATATAGAATTCTGTGATTAGTAAAAATATTCTTCAACAATGAAGCTGAAATAGAGACATTTCAAATATTTTATTTGTTCCAATGGGTTGAAGTAGATTTGTCACCTGCAGTCTTACAGTGAAGGAAATACTAAAGTGTCTGAAAGCAGAAGAAAAATTATCCCAGAAGGAAGTGAAAAGATGTAATTAGAAATGAAGAGCAAAAAACCCCCACAAAACTGTACATTTATGGGCTAATCTAAATGAACATTGCCTGCATAAATAATATTATTACTATTATATTTATTATATAAGTATACATTATATAATTAATATATACTTATATGTTATATAATTAATATTATATATAAGTAACATATCATTAATATTATATGTTACTGATGTAATGAAAATACACAAACACAATGGCATTTCATTCTGAAAAGGGATTAATGGAGTCAAAAGTCCTTGCATTGACTAGATGGAGGGTCAAATGACTAGCTATCAGACTTAAGTCAAGAATACAACCAAATGTAATTGGATGAAATGCTCCAATTAAAGGACCAATGAGATCATACCGGAATTTTTGAAAAGCTTAACTCTATGTTGTTTATAAAAGACCTATCTAATACATAAGGATTTAGACAGTTTGAAAAGACAAGAGTGGGAAAAAGGACATCTAAGAATTCATCAAACAAGGGTTGTGGATATATTTATAGCATTGTACAAAGACTACAATTCACATAGGAGCAAGGACAAGGAAAGAACCCTTTGTTAGCAACACTGTCTTTTGTGTGTGGGGGTCAGAAATGAAAGAGGACTGATAACACTAATATATTAAGAAATCTTGTCCCTGATATATTTATGGTTGAGACAAAAAAGGAGGAAGGCTTCCTATGATAAAATTGGAATTTCAAGTGTTTAATTGGTAGAATTATAACAAATTCCACATGGCCAGTCCAGCTCTGAGGACCAGTGATACTGGTGTCACTTATAGTTTCTGTACTTGGGGAAACACATTCATAGCCATAGACCAATTGCTGAGTTCTTCCATAAGTAAGCACAAGGAAATGTTTATGGCTGTAGTCAATACGACTATTGTAATTATAATTCATTTGGTCAAAATTCATTTAATTAAGTGCAAATAATATCTGAAATTAAATAGTAGCTCAAGAGGGTAATTTATATTCAACTAGACCCACAAAAGTTGTCATGAGCAACAATTAATGGACTTCACCCTTTGTTTATGTAAAGAATGATTTAAAAAAAAAAACCTTTAGTTTCCATCTACTTCTCTGCCCACAAGCTTGAACTATTTTAGTAACAAATATAAAATGTTTAATCTATAATATGTAGCAATTTTATGAACTGTTTTTTAATCACAAAGGCTATACGGTTGTAGACCTAATCCTTCACTTTTTACACATTTCTTTTAAAAAATTTTCTCTTCTTGGTCACAATTTTAATTTAAGCAGTATTGCATACTCTTCTTATATGGTTAAATTCATATCCATGAAGCATTTTAACTCCTGGGGTGAACAGTATTAGCTGGTGTAGTACATGTACTTAATGAGACAATGATTCAGTTAATTATCTGTAAGAAACTCAGAACCAATATAGTAAGACCTATTTATAAGGAAGCTACTACATATATATTTATATTAGTCTCTGCAGCGTGACTAACATTGGAAATTCATTGTGCTTGTGAAGAAAAACAGTTTAGAGACCTCTGCCAAGTAGGATTTACTTTTCTGATCAATCAATGAGATTTTCATCCAGGAATCTTTAGTCGTAGGAAGTAGTAAGTACAGGAGGGAAACAAAGGAGATGAGAGAAATTTTCTCTCCTAGAGAGGCTCGCAATTCTGGGCGGGTTTGGGAGAAGTGAGCCAAAAGAAGGAAAGATTCAATATAGAACTTAAAAATAATAAATTAAAGTGAGTAACTCATTTGAAATAGAAGATGATTTATTTTGGTTAAATGTATTTAGAAAGTTAATGCAAATTTAAGACAGGCTCAGTGAACTCTGGAGAAAATATATGATAATGATATTTTTTTTCAGTGTGTAGGAGCAAACTAACAAACTGAAAAACTTATCTTTCTTCAGAAGTACTACTATAATCTGTAGTGGGTGAGTTATTGTGACAGCAATTACAAATTGCTCAGGGGACTACAGATCTTAGAGATCTTTAGAAATTACCTGGAGGGGCAAGGGGGGCTCCAGGAAGAGCCACTAAGCTTCCTCACTGTGTCAATCCAAAATCTACAAAAATATGGCTTCTCATTTTCAAAGTCTTGAGTAGCAGGACAGACATCGTAGAAGCACACTTCCACCTTCCACAGTGATGGAAATGTACAGAGCAAAGTGGAAATGAAACCAAGCTGTAGGTGCACTGATACTAGCAACTGTGCTGGACAGCACTCCTAGCCCGCTCACAGCTGATGCTCTTAATCTGCAGATCCTTGGAGAAAGGACCACTTCAGCAAATCACTTTTGAGTTTTAAAGTGGTAAACTTATTTGTAAAAGGAGAAGAGGTTAACTATTTACCCAAATTCAGCCATCAGTGATTTGGGAGAAGAAGCCTATATCTTTATTCTAAAGGCATTTGACCTATCCAGCAAGTTTGTTTTATACTTAATGATGGTATTAAGGATTTGAATGAATGGTTATTGCCACACTATATGGGTATAAAATTAAGGGTGAAGAAAATGGAAAACATACATCTTTTCAGGGTCAAGGCTTGATGAATTTTCTTTGCTCTTGATTTGGGGACATTTATGATCTAAAATTCTCTTTGCTCATGAAGTGTTTCACATTACTGATAGTCCCTGCCTGCTGGAGCTTTTACTCCTGAAAACATTACTAACTGGTAAGTGGCTGATACTTTTGTTTGTAATTTTAATCACTTTAGCAAATATAAGTAGGTGACTCAACCTCTTAACAAAGCACATTTGAGAATCCTGTGGAACACAATCCTGTCTTTGTTATCTCTTACCTCAGCACCCTTTGTGGGGGAGGCTAGGAAGAGAAGAAGGCTAACACACATCCCAGTCAATCCCACATGATTATTTGCCCAACACAGAGATGTAAATGGATTAGTATAATATGTTCTACTGTATCCATGGTAATCTTCTAGACTATCATTTCTAGGTTTTGCATAGGCTACAGCAGGTGACAGGGGTTCACATGTTTTTTCTTGCAGGGGGGATGGGGGAGGAACTATAACCCAATGTCAGTCACAACAGAAATCTAATAGTTGAGAAAGATTCTAGCCCTTAACAACCAGGAAGAAACACATAAATCCTCACTGCGAATCAAACGTGACTCAAATGATAAGGACTGGTTACTTTATTACCTTACTAGAGAAATGGCATAATTCAGAGATCTGGGAGCTCTCGCTGAGTATCTGATCACAGATCCCACATACTCATGCTACAGTTTCATATTGACGATGTCTTTGATTCTCACAGATAAGCAGGTGGGTATTACCATGGTTCATTTTATAGATGAGGAAATCAAGGCACAGGGCCATTAGTTATTTAAAGTCACATAGCTAATTAGTATCAGATTGGAGCCTCTTCACCATCAGACTTGGGCTCTTAATAGCAAAAATTTTAAATTAGAAATCAGCATGCTAATTTGTACCCTATGCAAAGACAGTGAAAAATATTATTAATGACTTCAGCAGAGAGTGTGATAGAAGCTGGATAATATACATGCTTAAATATAAGTCTATCCTACCTAATTCAGATCTTCTGTCAGGACTATTTTGAACAATATATTCATTTGCCCCCAAACATATGATAGAAGGCAGCAGTGTGGCAGCTCCAGCTTTCAGAATTGCAGAACACTGAACTCAGGTTAAAAAGATACTGTCCATTCAAATCAAATGATAGGTACTTACTGTTTCATTTTCACTTTTTAAAAAACAGCTTTGAATGGGTAACCTAAGTCCTTATCAGAATATTTTCTGCTCTAGATGAAAAACTTGGTGGGGAAGATGAAGTTAAGTTTAACTTGTGTGAATCAATGCCATGCTTAAGTGATTGCGAATACATGTGTTTTGATCATGTCTACTTGCTAAATAATGTAAGTTTCATTTAACTTAAAGTATCTTCTCCAGAATACTGATTCTATCGATTGTGTGATTCAAGAAAATCACTTAATCTCAGTGGGCCTCAGTTTCCTCATAAAAATCAAGTGCCGGCTTAGATGATTTGCAAATTTGAATTTTGTACCAAGCTTGACAAAGAACAGAATCCTCTAGTTTTTCTGTAAAATGTGATTTCATTTTCTTTATTTCTTGTAGGAGGAGAGGTGGGAAAAACTGTCACAAAAGTACTTAATGAATAATGTATCCTTTCTCCACTCTCATATTTTCAAATAACAACTAGAATATTCTTCTTCATTCCATCTGACCCTAGGCTAGTTTGCTGTTGTCACTTGTTTCCTAAATACAACCATTACAATGGTTTTATTGCTGTTTGTTGGTTCTAGACAAGGTAAAAGTAAACCTTGCCAAGAAATTTTCAGACATATGCCATAAACTTTAAGCCTAACAATTGTATCTTTATTTTATCCTTAGGAAAGAGAGAGAAGAGACAAGGAAGAAAAAGAGTTTTTCCAAATATGTGATGCTTAATAAGATGTTTATATTTTCCCTCTCATCATGTTAATTGTTTTTAATTTTTCTAGCTATCTTGGCATTCATGTCATATGGAAAACTGAAGGAGCAGAGGGAGACATTTATTTCCAGAATAGGTCAGAGAGCATAATCAGAGGACAGAACTAGTAAGTAATCAAGCATGCGGTACACACTTTCATTAAGGCCCATGTGTTACAAAACCACAATATTTTAATTTTCTGCTTCCTGCTGTTTAGGCTGAAGAGGTTCTGTTAGGGTTTATTTCAGTTATATTTTGCAAAGGATAAAAGTGTGACATTTTCAGTCTTATTAGAGGTGCAATGTTTTATTCTAAGGTTCATCTTCACTTACACGAAAGGAAAAAGCTCCTCGTGATGGTTAAATAATAAAGAAGGCTGATTGCTTACAGAGTCAAGTAACAAGACTCGATTGTGTGCCATGATCCAATCTCTCCTTAAATCTTGAAATTCTTATCCAACTTAATGATGGCACCTGCTGGGAGAGGAAAATTTCCATGGCACATCGTTGTAACAACCCCAAATCTCATGGAAAGAAGCCAGGAGAAAAATTTAAATGAGTGTAATCCTCTAGGAAAGATACACTTAGAAAATTTCTCTTAATGGGAACTTTGTTTGCTGACAGTGAATAGTCTACCCAGATAACACCAACAACATCTGCTGCTGTTGGTAAGAACTGACCTCTTAATCATGAGCTACTCACATCAAAATGACTGCGGGCTATTGGAACAGAACGAGTTTTCCTCAAAAAGCCTGTCTCAACAATATCATGCAGACTGAATGCCAAAATAATATTTTACCTTTTGTTTTAAATGCAATTTGTTAAGACAAGGTAAAGGGAACACATAGAACAGGGAAGAACAACAGATCAATCAGGTGAGATGAAGGCGATCTGATTTGTTTGGCATCTGCTCTGGAAGAGTAATGCTCTGGCACGCTTTTATTTCAACTTAGATTTGTCAATTTGAGGGAATCATCTCTTTTTTTCTCTTCAGTAAGTCCATCTTTACTGTGACTGTATCAGCTGTTTGTTTTGATTATAGGATGTAGGGATACCAGTTTCCTGACCAAAATGTCTGTGAAGAAAGGAAGGATGAGGGGGCAGGGAACCACTACACTTTACAGGTTAAAGGTCCTTACCTTTAAATCTCTGTCTTGGGCCATTGATGTGATAGAATACGACTTATATGTCATATAGTTGGGGATTTTTGGCTGTTCTATTTGTGTGATCCATAGTAGTTCACTTTGTTGTTAGTCTGTTGTCATTTAAGGTAAAGCAGCAAAGTAGAAACATCTTTCTGTTGATCCTCATGGCTAACTTGGAAACTGCATCTCCTGGCCCAGTTTTTTAGGTTCTTTTATGTTATCTAATTCTAGAGTACAATCAAAGAATTTGAAGGGACCTTAAAGGTCATCTAGCCTAATTCTATCCTTTCACAATATTCCTGGCAGAAAATCATCATTCTTGCTTATATATTTCTAGTTACTGTGTAAAAGGTTTCCAACAGTGATGATAGGGAAAAGCCAAAATCTGCCTCTAGGTAGTTTCTACAGTGAAAGAAAAAAACAATATCTGTTCTACAGATCATCCCTTCAGATAAGTGGAGAATAACAAAACAAGAGAAAACTTAACTATTGCATTCTTCCCACACTTGAGCCATCTTTTCAGGACTATTAAGAGGTAATTCCTCATGTGATGATGTCCTCGATGTCCTATGTTTCTAGATCCCTCACTGTCCTGCTTCTTTCCTGTGGACATAACCTAGGGTAGCTAGGTTTACTTTAAAGTGTATTACGTGCAGAATAGAATAGAACAGGATAGAACAGAACAGAGCTGACAGAACTAAATGATTTCAGAACTGAAAGTAATATCCAAATTTTTAAAAAGTAGAAATGGGACCCACAGCAGTTCGGCGAGTTGTCCAGTGTCACACAAATGGGTCTTCTCTTTCCCAAAACAATTCTCTTTTCAGTCATTTTCCCTAAACTCAGCATTTTATTAACTAGATATAATATTTCAGACACTGTCTGATCAGCCCAGACCTCAGGAACATATGCATTTGCTTTTTAACAACCTTATTATTTGGTTGTTTGTTTTATATTATTTACATGGTAGTTAAATCAGGTCCTATACAATTATGTTTTCCCTTATGTTTTGTCTTTTAAGGTTTAACAATGGGCAAGATTCTCAAGATTTTTTTGAATCCTTTCATCCCATCAGTATACCATCTATCCTTTTTGACTTGTGCAACTGTTAATTGTCAGAATGTTTTCTATGCCCTTGTTCAGATTATTATTAGAAATATTCAACAGGATGGAGGCAAACAAACAAACAAGCAAAAACAAAAACATAAAGTGCAACTCTGTACCATGATATTGGACTCTAGTTCTAGACTGACAATTCACTAACCAAGATGTTTTGAAACCATTTGTCAACTGTGTATGATTATGCTTAACTGTATACTTACCCACGTTATGGTTTTCCTTCTTGTCTACAAACATTCTGTGAAGGCCTATTCAATGCCCTACTGGAAGTAAGACGTTGTCTAAGATCCGATAACTTTATCTGAAAAGGAAAAGAGGTAACTATGAAATGATTTATTCTTATGTTCCTCAATATCACTTAGAGATCTCCTCTTTCTTTTCTATGAGCTCACAAATCTCATTAGTAACTTACTCTAGAATTTTGCCAGGAATTGATGAAAAATTCATAAATCCTTGGTATCATTTAAAAAATTTTTTTGAAAATCATGACTTTTTCTTAGACCTCACCTATTCATGAATTCTCAGAATATTACAGTGTTTAGGGGGATAACTTGGCATATAATTGTACTGAGCCTAACTTTGACCTATTTAAAGTTCTTTTACAAACCAATCCTTGGTTTCGGTTTCCCGTTATCGATGCATGCTCTGCCATTTTTAAGATTTTAAAAAATTAAACACTGACTAGATAAAAAGAAGATTTATAAAATGTATGTCATGTATGGAGAAAAGGATATATAAATACCCAGGTACAAACACACATTTTAATAATGAGAACATTTCCATTTACTGTGAAATCCTTTGGGTGTTCTTTCCTAACTACATCTCTTTCCCTCCACAGTCAGAAAAAAAGTGCTGTGCTAATTCCCCCTTGCTTTTCTTTTGCAGATGTGATGCTGTTTTTCACAAGCTCTCACTCATGGTGCTTTCCTACTCCACTTAGCGCCGATATGCAATTTTCCTTGCAGCCCCTCATTTGGTGGGGTACCGGTGGCTATATATATATATATGTATGTATATATATATATATACATACATATATATATATATTTTTTTTTTTTTACGGTTTTGCTGAGGGCTATGAACTTTAGGAATTCAAATTTAAGTGGGTGTGTATATCTCCTATTTGACTTCCCACCTTGGTACCCTGTCTTTATCTACTTTATTCCCATGCCTTGAGGACTGTGAAAAAGTTCACTGGAGCTCAGCAAATGCCTCCACTTCAGCCAGCAAGTGGGCTTCTGTGGGATTTGCTCATCTCTCTGGGTTCATATTTGTTCTTAGTTTTTGACCTCTGTGTAGAACTTTTTTCCAGGTCAGTGGTACATTTATAAATATATGTTTCTGTGTCTTATCCAGTGTAGGTCATTTTCAGCAGAAGCACTGATCAGGAAATGAAAGGGTGCTCTACACTTTTCAGTTTGAGGTAATTATTGATGGAGAAAGCATAATGAAAACAGGAGTTGAATAAATAATTCTATTATTAATATCACACCGCTGTGGCCCTATCTTCTGCTTTCAACATGGTTATTGTCTTAGGATTTTTTCCCCAGTCTTTATTTGCTCCTTCTACTTTTGCACGTATCCTCAGTTCTGATCTGCTATATTTGTTTTCAATCTGATCTTACAATTCCTCTCTCGTTTTGGATGGAATCATAACTATCTTTGCAAAGATGCAACAGTCTTAGAATCAGAAACTTAGAAAATTTCTTTCTAAGAACTTGCATAGAATTAGTTTTTCTTTTTTTTTCTTTTCTATTTTATGGACTCTCCTTAACTTACGACTCTCTTTCTTTACGAGAATATCTTGATCCCATATATTGTGGGACTTGAAAAGCCATAAAGCTTTCTCTGGCACATTATATAGCTATACAGAACACAGGTTCTGTTCTTTGAAACCAGTGATTGTTCATTGTCTTGGGGAGTACTTCTCAACTGCCAAAGGATATCAACCAGTTTAACAGTACAATATAGTACAATATAGGTAACTAAACTCATTCAGCTTATTAATGTACAGTCTGATTTCATCTGGAACATTTAGAAAAAGACTTGGGTTGATCTACTCGAGACTCTTTCTTATAAAAAATAAATGGCTGTTGGTGATTCCCTAGTTCTTAGTATCCTGCAAAGACTAGATGGGATCAGTGGCACAGTAAGCAGTTGAATACTGCTTTGTATGATGGAAATGATTTTTGGTGTATTTCACCTAATTCAGATTCTGAATATCACTGGAACACCTATGAAGGATGGGAGAAGTTAAAGAACTAGGAAAAACCTATTATTCATCATACAGTGATCTTTTATAATCACCTCAAATCTTTAGAGTGTTGGTTTTGAGCAAAAATTTACAATTTGGTGATGACTGATCTGGAACTTAGAGCATGGCATTTAGACTGATTCATCATTTTAGCAACTATCTCTAGTTTCAAAACATTTACTATTTATTACCCAATCAATTGACACTATATAAGACTTAAAGGAGAGTTGAATTACTGCTGTTTGCAAATGTTATCTTCATAAACTATATTAAACCTAAAATTCGATTAATTTTAATGCTTATAAAACTAGATGCAGTAAATAGAACTTTCATAGATATATTTTATATTTGTGAATACATGACTTTTATGTAATTTCCACTCTTTCTTACTTTTTATAATTGTGAAATTACATTTCTTTTAAGCTGAAAGAGTTTGTTGATCGTTTAGCTTTGCAAATCTTGGTCACTATGACTTGAAATTACAAGTAAACTGGCACCTGGATTTTCTGATGTGTGTAATTTATGGACTACAGATAATCTTGACTTCCTTGTAAATATTATTAACTTTGGTAAAATGTCAGTGACCTTAGAGGAGGTTATATACCTTGGGAGTACGGAAACCCCTAAGATTCTGCCCCTGAACTTAAAGAAAGTTAGAGTCTAACAAGGGAAAAATAAATGTACACAAATGATGCAAGGAACAAATGGAGGGCTCAGGTAAGAACAAGGACACTTATTTAATCTCAGAGTTCTAAACTGAAACAACTGTGTTATGGTTTGGATTGCTTTATAGTCCAATTCCCAGTCCCAGTGTGGTGACTTTCCTTGATAGACTAGTTCAAGAGAGTGAGCCAGATGGAGTGACCATGGTAAATTATCTTCCAGTTGTATAGGAGATTCCGACATATTTGTTGGAAGGGTAGAGGAGAAGGAAAGAAAGAAATAATACTTAAAATCTGGCCTTTGTTGAGACTTCAGTAGAACATAAAACATCCTTCAAGGGCTAAATGGTAAAGGAGCCATGCTTCCTCTCCTCTTCAGTCATTAGCTTTGTCTGGACTCCTGGTTTTCATAGATAAGGACAAAATCACTATCGGTACAGCCAGTCTAGTCTGCATGTATATCCTGTATACTTACTAACTTCCATTAATGACAGGAATCGTGAGTTAAAACAAATAGACTGGGCTTCCCTGGTGGCGCAGTGGTTGAGAGTCTGCCTGCCGATGCAGGGGACATGGGTTCGTGCCCCGGTCCGGGAAGATCCCACATGCCGCGGAGCGGCTGCGCCCGTGAGCCATGGCCGCTGAGCCTGCGCGTCCGGAGCCATTGCTCCGCAATGGGAGAGGCCACAACAGTGAGAGGCCCGCGTACCGCAAAAAAAAAAAAACAAAACAAATAGACTGCTACAAATATGCAGCAGCATAAATATTTAACATTATTATATTTTCAGTGGAGTCAAACTTTTAACCTTTGCAAATTACAGTGAATAGGAAGTTGAGAGAATTGTGTCTAACAGAAATATGACTTTCAAAGAGAACAAAAAAGGTGTTCTGATTGCAGCTAGAAAGACTTTTAATACTTATTTTTTAATTGATGAATTTATATTGACACATAATAATCACCCAAAGGCCATAGTTTACATTAGAGTTCACTTTTGGTTTTGTACATGCTATGGGTTTGGACAAATGTATGATGACATGTAGCCATCATTATGGTATCATACAGAGTACTTCCATTGCCCTAAAAACCCTTTGTTCCATCTATTCATCTCTCCCTCTACAAATCCAACTCTTGGCAATGCTGATCTTTTCACATCTCCATAGCTTTGCTTTTTCAGAAAGTCATACAGTTGGAATCCTACAGTATGTATCATTTTTATATTGGCTTCTTTCACTAAGTAGTATGCTTTTAAGGTTCCTCTATGTTTTTTTCATGGCTTGATAGCTCATTTATTTTTAGCACTGAATAATATTCCATTGTCTAGATGTACCACAGTTAATTTATGAATTCACCTACTGAAGCACATCTTGGTTGCTTCCAAGTTTTGGTAATTATGAACAAGGCTGATATAAACATTTGTGTACAGGTTTTTGTGTGGACATGTTTTCACCTCATTTGGGTAGATACCAAGGAGCACAACTGCTGGATCATATGGTAAGAGTATGTTTAGTTTTGTAAGAAGCTGCCAAACTATATTCCAAAGTGGCTATATCTGCATTCCCACTAGCAAAGTATGAGCATTTCTGTTGCTCCATATACTCGTTAGCATTTGCTGTTGTCAGCGTTCCAGATTTTGGACATCCTAATAAGTTTGTAGTCGTACCTCATTGTCTTAATTTGTCCCTGATGACATATGATGTGGGACATCTTTTTATATACTTATTTACCATCTTATTTAGCTTCTTTGGTGAGGTGTCTGTTCAAAGTCTTTGGCCCATTGTTTAGTTGAGTTGTTTGTTTTCTTATTATTGAGTTTAAGTGTTCTTTGCACATTTTGGATGGATCCCTTATCAGATGCCTTTGGTAAATATTTCCTCCCAGTCTGTGGCTTCTCATTCTCTTGACATTGTCTTTCATGGAGGAAGTGGTTTTTTTTTGTTGTTTGTTTGTTTAATTTTAATGAAGTCTAGCTTATCAAATATCTCTTCCATGGATCGTGAATTTGGTGTTGTATCTAAGAAGGCATTACCATACCCAAAGTCACTGAGGTTTTTTTCCTATGTTACCTCATAGAAGTTTTATGGTTTTGTGCTTTACATTTAGGTCTATGATCCATATTGAGTTAATTTTTGTGAAGAGTGTTAGGTCTATGTTTACATTCAGTTTTTTACCTGTGGATGTCCAGTTGTTTCAACATCATTTGTTAAAGACAATACTTTGCTCCATTGTGTTGTCTTTGCTCCTTTGTCAAAATTCAGTTGATCTTATTTATGTAGGTCTATTTTTTGGCTTTCTATTCTGTTCCATTAATCTATTTGTCAGTTCCTTTGCCAATACCATACTGTATTGATTACTAACACCTGAAGAAAAGTCTTAATGATGGATAGCATTAGCTCTCCAATTTTGTTCTTTTTCATTATTGTGTGCTCTTCTGGGTCTTTTACATCTCCTTATAAACATCAGAATTAGTTTATTTATATCCATAAACTAAATACACTGGGATTTTGATTGTGATTGCTTTGAATCTATTAAGCCAGTTATGAAGATCTGACATCCGGATGATATTGAGTCTTCCTGTTTATGAACAAGTAACGCCTCTCCATTTGTTTAGTTCTTCTTTGACTTTACTCATCAGAATTTTGTAGTTTTTCTCATGTAGATCTTGTACATATTTTGTTAGATTTTTAAAAATAATTTATTTATTTTTGACTGCATTGGGTCTTTGTTGCTGCATGTGAGCTTTCTCTAGTTGCGAGCAGGGGCTACTCTTTGTTGCAATGGGCTGCTCGTTGTGGTGGCTTCTCTTGTTGTGGAGCACAGGCTCTAGGCTCGCGGGCTCAGTAGTTGTGACGCATGAGCTTAGTTGTTCCGTGGCATGTGGGATCTTCCCAGACCAGAGCTCAAACCCGTGTCCCCTGCATTGGCAGGTGGATACTTAACCACTGTGACACCAGGGAAGCCCTCCATATTTTGTTAGATTTATACCTAAGTATTTTATTTGTTTGGGTGCTAATATAAATGGTATTTTATTTTTAATATCAAATTCTACTTGTTTACTGCTGGCATATAGAAAACAGATTGATTTTCTACATTAACCTTGTATCCAACAAACTTGCTATAATCATTTATTAGTACTAGGGATCTTTTTGTTGACTCTTGGATTTTCCACATAGATGATCATGTAATCTAAGAATAAAGACAATTTCATTACTTCCTTCCTAAACTTTATGCCATTTTTTTCCTTATCATGCCTTATGGCATTAGTAAGAATTTCTAATATGATGTTGACAAGAGTGGGAAGGAAACATCCTGTCCCTGTACCTGATTTTAGTGTAAAAGCTTTGAGTGTCTCACTAAGTATGAAGTTAGTTGTAGGTTTTTTGTAGATAGTCTTTCTCAAGTTGAGAAAGTTCTCCTCTATTCCTAGCTTACTGAGAATTTTTATCATGAACGGGTGTTTGCAATACTTAATTTCTGATGATTGTGGAACATTAGGTGTTACAGTTAAAATCTTTATTAACCTGATAAGTAGAAAGATTACCCAGTGTGTTATATAATTTACATAATTATTAATGAAATAATAAATCTATTGGGCGTTCGCTTTTCTTAAGCAAAAATAAATCTATTGCTTGTTCATATACTTGACATATTTCCTTTTGTGGATGGTCACATTTTCCTTGTTGATTGTTAAAACAGTCATCAGCTTTTGCCCATGATGAAATAAGAGGGTCTTGACTTACTCTCCCTCCATAAGCAACTAGATAACTGAATGAAGTTCTTGAAACAACTATTATCAGGGACTTTCCTGGTAGCACAGTGGTTAAGAATATGCCTGCCAATGCAGGGGACATGGGTTCAATCCCTGGTCCGGGAAGATCCCACATACCGCAGAGCAACTAAGCCCACGTGCCACAACTACTACGCCTGTGCTCTAGAGCACATGAGCCACGACTACTGAGCCTGTGTGCCCTAGAGCCCTTGTGCTGCAACCACTGAGTCCACGTGCCACAACTACTGAAGCCCACATGCTCTAGGGCCTGTGTGCCACAACTACTGAGACTGCATGCTGCAACCACTGAAGCCCACGCGCCTAGAGCCCATGCTCTGCAACAAGAGAAGCCACCGCAATGAGAAGCCCACACACCACAATGAAGAGTAGCCCCTGCTTGCCACAACTAGAAAAGCCTGTGCATAATAATCAAGACCCAACACAGCCAGAAAAACAACAACAGCAATAAAAAGACCAAAAACTATTATCGGATATTAGATAGTTGTGATCCCTAGGATAAGGGAACAAGTGAGGTGAACCTATGATTGCCTTGACTTTCAGTCTAGTGGCCTAGGCCCTGTTCTAGAGAAGGAAGTTCCAAACTGAGCATGGCAGTCTTGCTAAGTTGAAGAGACTGGAATTGAGGATGGTTGAGAGGTTAAAAACAGAAGTTTTGGAGAGGAAGAAGACACTGAATAAAAGGAACTTCAGTAATCCACTTAGGGATCTTTTTTCCAGTCTCTGCTGAATACAAATTTGTACATGAGTAGGATAAAACTTTATGAAGCTGGACAAAGAATGACAGGGAAACTACGAGTTTAACAATTCTTAGAACTCATATAAAATGGGATGATGGTTATTCTTCAGTCATCTTGAGTAGAGAGTCCTCATTTTATACCTAGAGAACTAAGTAATTACCTCAATAGAGTTAAACTTTAACAGTAGGGCTCAATTACCCCTAGAACAAAGGTTACTTCAGATGATCCTAAGTAAGCTTAAAAATAAACCTGAAAAAGATCAGAGTAATCTGTAAGCAATTTTTCTGCCATCTGAAACAAATTTCAACTGTGTTTACACAAAGAAAACAAAATTCAACACAGAGCATGACTGCAAATCCTAGCATCCAATGAAAAATTACTAGATATGTGAAAAAGCAGCTAGTAGAAAAATCAGTCAATATAAAGAGACCCAGAAATGACAGAAGTATTAGAATTAATAGACAAAGACCTTAAAATGTCTATTAAAAATATGCTTGTATGCACAAATGTTTAAAAGAAAATATTAAAAAAATGAGAAACAAAATGAAATACATAGGGCTTCCCTGGTGGCACAGTGGTTTAGAGTCTGCCTGCCAAGGCAGGGGACACGGGTTCAAGCCCTGGTGTGGGAGGATCCCACATGCCGTGGAGCAACTGGGCCCATAAGCCACAACTACTGAGCCTGCATTCCGCAACAAGAGGCCATGACAGTGAGAGGCCCGCGCACCATGATGAAGAGTGGCCCCCGCTCGCCGCAACTGGAGAAAGCCCTCGCACAGAAACGAAGACCCAACACAGCCAAACATAAATAAATAAATTTATTTTTTAAAAAATGAAATACATAAAAAGAATCCAATGAAACCTCTAGAAATTACAAAGAAAAAAGTAATTTGAAATGACAATTTTTCTGAATGGGGATAATAACAGATTAGATATTATAGAGGAACAACATCAATGAACTTGAAGACAGAGCAATAGAAACTATCCAAATTGAAACACACACAGGAAAAGACTAAAATATTTGACAGAGCCCAGTGACCTGTTGGGCCATGTGTAGAAGATATGCTTGGAACTGGAGTCTCATAAGGAGAAAGGAGAACAAAAAAGGTATAAAAAAGTAGTTGAGGAAATAATGGCTAAAAAGCTTTCCAAATTTGATAAAAACTATAAATTGACAATCTAAAAACTACAACAAACCTCAGGCAGGATTAAATACAAAGGAAACACCCACTAAGGAACATCAAATAAATTTCAAAGAGCCAATAGGAAAGAAAAAATAATTGGGTGAGGGAAAATACACTGTGTACAGAGGAACACATGTAAGAATGACTGAATATTTATTGTCAGAAACTCAAATCCAGAAGTAAATATGACATCTTTAAAATGTTAAAAGATAAACTTGCCAACCTAGCATTCTATATTCAGGGAAAATGTCATTCAAAACTAATGGCAGTAGGAGTGATGTCAGCAAGATGGTGTAATAGGAACCCCTGGGCCAGACAGACATTGAGTAAATAACAATATATGGTCCAAAATGCCTTTATTAAAACTCAAAAAACCAGTTAAGAAGTTACAATACTCCAGGCAAGCACAAGCCAAGAAAAGCTGCATTAAAATAGATAAGGAAAGTTGTGTTTTACCCTCGATAACTCTTTTTCCAGAAGACACGGTTTAGTGCAATCAGGAGAAAACAGAAGCTTGCTGCTTTTCCTTTGAGAAGGAAAGAGAAGAGTGGAACATACATTTGATATTCCAACTTTTTGAGGAACTGGTTTCTGTCATGCCTGACTCAGAATGTTAATGAAGAACTGGTATATTTGTATGCCTGGGGCCACTAAGAATAAGGGAGAGCTTAGCAGTTTGATTCAGCAACAGAGAACCTGTAGTACCACAGACAGACACTAGAGGAATCAAGGGAATAAATGCTAAAAAAAGAAACTGGCAAACCTCTTTAATTGAGAAATAATATAGAAACCAAGAAAAGATACATCCCTAAAAAAGGTTGGAAAGTTCCTCCAAATGCTTAGCCGGGCTGATGGGTGAAGGTCTTCCCTGTACAAAACCAGTACCGAGATGGCTGTTTTTTCAAATGTCCAAATTCCAGCAACAAAACAAAACAAAACAAAAACAAACTAACAAATAAAAAACAAAGCATAGAAAGAAACAGGGAAACATAGTCCAATCAAAAGAACAAAGTAAATGTCTAGAAACTTACCCTAAAGAAACAGAGATCTATGAATTACCTGAAAAATAATTGAAAATAGCCATCTTAAAGAAGCTTGATGAGCTAGAAGAGAGCAGAGAGACAACTTTAAAAAAAACCTGCAAAACACAATTGAGAATATCAAGTAAGAGAAAGAAATTATAAACAAACATATTCTGGAGCTGAAGAATACAATAATTGAACTGAAAAATTCACTAGAGGGGGTCAACAACAGACTTGGTCAATCAGAAGAAATAATCAGTGAACTACGTCATTTGAAATTACTGAGTCAGAGGAACAAAAAGGATGAATAAAGGTGAAGAAAGCCTACAGGACTTACAGGCCACAATAAAGTGGAGCAATATACTCATCATGGGAGTTCCAGAAGAAAAAGAAGAGAGAGGAATGGGTAGAGAGCTTATTTGAAGAAATAATGGTTGAAAACTTCCAAAAGGACTTTCAAATTCATAAACCTCAGTAAACTCCACCTAGGATGAACCCAAAGAGACACACACTGAGACATATTATAATCATACTGTCAAAAGTCAAAGACAAAGAATCAAACTTGAAATCAGCAAGAGTAAAGAAACTCATTGTTTATGGGAGCCCCTGTAAGACTATAAACAGATTTCTTAGTAGAAACTTTTCAAACTAGAGGTTAATGGGATGATGTATTCACTGTACTGAAAGAAAGAAACTGACAATCATTAATACTATATCCTTCAAAACTGTCCTTCAAAAATAAAGAAAAAATAAAAACTTTCCCAGATAAATAAAAGCTGAGGGAGTTCATCACCAGTAGAGCTGCTTCAAGAAATGCTAAAGGGAGTCCTTCAAGTTGAAATAAAAGATGTTGGATAGCAAAATGAAAGCATAAAAAATGCCCTCTGGTAAAGGTAAATATATAGACAAATACAGAACATTGTAATGGTGATACACAAATCACTTTTAATCTGGTAGAGAATTTAAAAGGTACAAGCATAAAAAATAACTATAACTATGAAACTATGTTAATAAATACACAATGTGACAGGATGTAACTTGTGACACAGATAACATAAACTGGGGCAGGTGATGTAAAGGCATAGAAAGTTTTGTATGTGATTGAAGTTGTTGTTATCAGTTTAAAATAGATTATTATCACTACAAGATGTTCTATGTAATCTCCATGATAACCACAAGGAACACATCCATAGAAGATACACAAAAGAAAATATGAAAGAAATCAAGCATGTTGCTACCAAAAAATCAGCAAAACACAAAGGAAGGCAACAAAAGACAAAATTTGCTACAAGACAGATAGAAAACAATTTAAAAATGGCAATAGTAAATGCTTCCACATCAGTAATTACTTTAAATGGTTAAACTCCCCACTCAAAAGACACAGAGTGGCTGAATAAATAAAAAATAAGATCCAACTCTACAGTATCCACAAGAGATTCATTTTAATATAAGAAAGAACATAGGGTAAAAATGAAAGGGGTGAAAAAGATATTACATGCAAATAATAACCAAAAGAGAACAAGGATGATCATACTTTTATCAGACAAAATAGACTTTAAATCAAAAACTGTCACAAGAGACAAAAAGGACATTATATAATGATAAAAGTGTCAATTCACCAGGTAGGTATAACAATTATAATATATATGCATCTAACATCAGAGGATCCAAATATGTGAACCAAACACTTACAGAATTAAAGCGAGAAACAGACAATAACACATTAAGAGTTCAATACCCCACTTTCAATAATAGATAAAACAACCAGACTGAATAGAAGGAAAGAGAGAAGTTAACACTGTATAACAATTGGACCTAAAAGACATATAGAGAACACTCCCCTCAACAACAGCAGAATATATATTCTTCTGAAGTACACATGGAACATTCTCCAGGACATTAAAACTGATGTCACAGAGTAAAAGGGATCATAAGAGACTACTATGAACAACAAATGCCATGAACTACTATATACCAACAAATAGGATAATCTAGAAGAACTGAATAAATTTTTAGAAACATACACCTACCAAGAATGAATCACAAAGAAATTAAAAAAAAAAAAGAACAGAACTATCACTAGTAAGGAGATTGAATCAGTAATCAAAAAATCTCCCAACAAAGAAAAGCCCAGTAAAGATGGCCTCACTGGAAAATTCTACCAAACATTTAAAGAAGGATGAACACAAATCCTTCTCAAATTCTCCCCCAAAAATTAAAGATGAGGGAACACTTCCAAGCTTATTCTATGAGGCCAGCATTACCAATACCAAATTGATATAAAGATACTTAAAAAGAAAAAGACAGCCCAATATCTCTGATGAATACTGATGCAAAAATCTTCAACTAAATACTAGCAAACTGCATTTTAAAATTCAACAGTACATAAAAGGATTATTTACCATAAGCAGTAGAATTTATTCCTGGAATTTAAGGATAGTTCAATATATGAAAATCAATCAATGTAATGCACCACATTAACAGAAGGAAGGGCCATAACAACAGTATCATGTCAATTGATGCAGACATGAAAAAGCATTTGAAAAAATTCAACACTATTTCACAATAGAAACACTTAATAAACTATGAATAAAAGGAAATTACCTCAACACAATAAAGGTCATATAAGAAAAGCCCATAGCTAACATTACATTCAATGATAAAAAATTGAAAGCTTTTCCTCTAAGATCAGGAAAAGGAATGCCCACTTTTGCTGCTTCTATTCAACATAGTACTGGAAGCCCTAGCCAGGGAAATATATTTTAAAAAATTGCTATAAATAAATAAAAAGCATCCAGATTGAAAAGGAAGAGGTAAAATTACCTTTGTTCACAGATGAAATGATCTTTTATGTAAAAAACCATAAATATCCCTATAATTGTTCATGGTAGTGTCTTATGATCCTTTTCATTCTGTGGCATCAGTTTTAATCTCTCCTCCTTATTTTATTAATTTAAATCTCTTTTTATTTCTTAGCTAGTCTAGCTAAGGGTTTGCCAATTTTGATGATAATTTTTTAGAAAACAACTCAGCTTTGTTGATTTTTTCTATTTTTTCTATCCTTTATTTCATTTATTTCTGCTCTAATCTTTATTATTTCCCTCCTTTTGATAACTTTGGGTTTAGTTTGATCTTTTTTTTCTAGTTCCTTGAGGCGTTGATCTGAGATATTTCCTAAAACAAAAACAAAAACGAAACCAAAAAAAACCCTGGTAAAAGTAATAAACAAATTCAGCAGTTTCAGGATACAAAATCAACATACAAAAACCAGTTGTATTTCTATACACTACAATTAGACAATCTGAAAAGAAAACTAAGAAAGCAATCCCATGTACAAGAGCATCAAAAAGATTAAAATACTTAGGAATAAACTTAATCAAGGAGGTGAAAGACCTGTACACTGAAATATGCAAAACATTGCTGGAAGAAAGTGAAGAAGACACAAAGAAATGGAAAGACTTCCCATGTTCATGGATTGGAGGACTTGATATTGTTAATATGGCCATAATACACACAAAGTGATCTACAGATTCAAGGCATGTCTATCAAAATCCTCATGGCATTTTTTTACAGAAATATAAAGAACATTCTAAAATTCGAATGGAATTTCAGAGGATCCCAAATTGCCAAAACAATCTTGAGAAAGAAAAACAAAGCTGAAGTCCTCACAATTTTTTATTTCAAATCATATTACACAGCTACACTAACCTAATCAGTATAGTACTGGCATAAAGACAGACATACAGACCAGTAGAACAGAATAGAGAGCACAGAAATAATCCCTTGCACATATGGTCAAACATGTGAATACACAATGGAAAAAGGGTGGTCTCTTTAACATATGGTACTGGGAACACTGGATATCCACATGCAAAAGAATGAAGTTGGACTCTAACCTTAAACTATATAGAGAAATTAACTCAGAATGGATTAAAGACCCAAAAGTAAGACCTGAAACTACAAAAATCCTAGAAGAAAACAGAGGTAAATCTTCACAACAGTGGGTTTGGCAATGATGTCTTAAACATGATACCAAAAGTACATACAACAAAAATAAATAGATAATCTGGACGACATCAAACTTATAAACTCCTGTGCAGTAAAGAAAACAATGAACAGAGTGAAAAGGCACCCTATGGAATTAGGAAAAAATATTTGCAAATCATATATCTGATAAGGGATTAGGAAGACATACAATGGCAAATAAGCACATTAAAAGATGCTCAACATCACTAAACATCAGGGAAATGTAAATTAAAATCACAATGATATATCAACTCAAACCCATTAGGATGGCGACTATGAAAAGAAAAGAAAAGAAGAGAAGAGAAAAGAAGTGTTCACTACAATATAGAGAAATTAGAAACCTTGTGCACTATCAGTGAGAATGTTAAATGGTGCAGCTATGGAAAAGAGTATGGAAGTTCCTCCAAACATTAAGAATAGAATTACTATATGATCCAGCAATTTCACTTCTGGGTATATATTAAAAGAACTGAAAACAAAATCTGGAAGAGCTATTTGCACAACCACGTTAATTGAGGCATTATTCACACTAGCTAAGAGGTAGAAGCAACCTAGATATCAATCGTCAGATGAACAGATAAAGAAGATGTGGTGTATACATATAACAGAATATTATTCAGTCTTTAAAAAAAGAAGGAAATTCTGTTATATGCAGCAACGTGGATGAACTTTGAGGACATTATGCTAAGTGAAATAAGCCTGTCACTATGAGACTGTAGGATTTCACTTATATAATAAGGTAACTAAAGTAGTCACAATCTCTTAGAAACAGAAATAATAATGGTGCTTGTCAGACTCTGGTGTGAGGGGGAAAAGGGAGTTGTACAATGAATGTAGAGTTTCAGTTTTTCAAGACGAAAAAGTTCCACAGAGCTGTTGCACAACAATGTTCACATAGTTAACACTACTGTACACTTTAAAATGGGTAAGATGGTAAATTTCATATTGTATGTTTCTTATCACAATAAAAAGATGACAATAAAAAGACTATTTTTAGAAAAACAAGAACTGTGCAAATTTACTGCTAGTGTCTGCAGGAAGAGTAAATGTTAAATCATACTAGGTTGAAACTGGATCTATATAAAATAATCCAAGAACACTGTACATAGAAATAAGCAAAATAAAATACATAAAATTACTTTTATAATTTTAAAATAGTTTTCAGATCCTTGAGTACTTCATGTGTCATGACTAGACAGAGCATATCCTAAGATTGTTTTAACATTCATAAAATAAATCAATGTAATTCACCATATTAACAGAAAAAAAGGATAGAAACCATATGCTTATTCAAATAGATGAAGGCAAAGTATCTGAAAAAACTTAACATTCGTTAGTAATAAAACCTCTCAGTCGACTAGAATTAAGGAAGAACTTTCTCACCTTTATAAGGGGCATCTAAAATTTTACAGCTAACATCACACTTAACGGTGAGATACTGAACACTTTTTCCCTAAGACTGAGAACAAGGCAAGGATATTCCCTCTTCTTTATAATCTTGTATTGAATATTATCCTATGAAATCTATAAAAACTTACTGAAACTAATAAGTGAATTGTGCAAGCCTGCAGACACAAGGTCAATTATATAAAAATTGGATACTAGCAAAAAACAATTGGAAATTAAAATTTAAAAATTTTCATTTACAATGCAAAAATTGAAATCATAGGAATAAATTTAACAAAGTATGTGCCACACCTCTACACTGAAAAGTATTGCTGAGAGAAATGAAAGAAGTCTAAATAGATGGAGATATTTACCTTATTAATGGATCAGAAAACTCAACATAGTTAAAATGCCAATCTATAGATTCAATACAATCAAAATCTAAATCAAAATCTCAGATTTTTAAAAAAAATCATATGATGAAAATCTGATTCTAAAATTTATGTTAAAAAGTCAAAGGATCCGAGACAGCCCAACTAATTTTGAAAAGAACACATTTGGATTTCAAGACTTACTATAAAACTACAGTAGTGGTTTTGGTATTGGCATAATCAAGAAAATGAAAAGACAATCCCCAGACTGGGAGAAAATATTATGTATATACTGACACAGGAGTTCTATTCAGAATACACAGAAGGTCCCTGACTTACGAGGGACCCACTTAGGAGTTTTTCAACTTTATGATGGTGCAAAAGCAATACACGTTCCGTAGAAAGCGTACTTTGATTTTGATCTTTTCCCGAGCTAGCAGTACACAGTACAATACTCTCTCATGATGTTGGGCAGCGACAGTGAGCCTGCACTTACAACCATTCTGTATCCATACAACCATTCTGTGTTTAACTTTCAGTACAGTATTCAGTTACTTGAGCTATTCAACATTTTATTATAAAATAGGCTTTGTGTTAGATGATTTTGCCCAACTGTAGGCTAATTTAAGTGTTCTTAGTATATGTTTAAGGTAGGCTAGGCTAAGCTATGAAGTTCGATAGGTTAGGTGTATTAAACGAATTTCTGACATGGTATTTTCAACTTACAATGGGATTCTTGGGATGTAACCCCACTGTAAGTTGAGAAGATGTGTATAAAGAACACTTGCAACTCAGCAACAAAACAAATCACTCAGTAAAATAATAGGCAAAATATTTGAATAAGTGCTTCACAAAAAGATATATGAATGGCCAATAAGCACATAAAATATGCTAAACATCATTAGTTATCAGGAAAATACAAAATAAAACCACAATGAGATAACACTAAGCACCCATTAGAATGATCAAAATTAGAAACACTGACAATACCAAGTGTTGGTAAGTATGTGTAATAACTGGAACTCTCAGACTTTGCTGGTGGAAATGTCCAGTGGTGGAATAACTTCGTTAAACTGTTTGGACATTCCTTATAAAGTTGAACATACTCCTAGCATATCACTTAACCTTTCTACTCCCCAGATATTTACCTAAAATAAATGAAAATATATGTCCACACAGAGACTTGTACAGGAATCTTTCTAATGGATTTCTTCATAATAGCTAAAAACTTCAAACGACCCAAACTGATTATCATCAAGATAGATAAACAAACCATGATATAATAGTGAAATACTATCTGCAACAAAAAGAAATGAACTACTGATACATGCAACAACATGGATGAATCTCAAAAACATTAAGTTAAAAAGCCAGACACAAAAGAGTATGTACTACATGAATCCATTTACATGTACCTCTAGAAAAGATTCATCTGATTTACAGTAACAGAAAGCAGATAAGTAGTTGCTTGGGGCCCGGGTGAAGGGCTGATGTCAGGTTCGGGAAATAATTAACTGAGAATGGGCACAAGAAAACTCTCTGGAGTAATGGAAGCATCTTGAAAACGGTGGTGGTTACAGGTTTACAGCTGACAAAACCCATCAGACTATACACTTAAAACTGGAGCATGTAGTATATACCTCAACAAAGCTGACTTTTAAAAAAAGGATAATCTTTCCTCTAGTCATTTGTTTGTGGTAATTTTGGCATACAGAAATTTAAATTTTTACACAGTCAAAATATATCAATCTTTCTCTTCACTGTTTTTGAATTTTGTGCCATGTCTAGGAAAACTTTCCTTGAATATTTCATAGAGAGGCCACTTGACAGAATGTTTTATAATGGAGATTCTGACATCAGATAGCCATCAAGAGACTATTCACACTTGAGCAAATTAATCTCTATTTTATAATTTTCTCATTTAAAAATCTGTAGATAATTACAGTTTCTGCATTAAATGGTAGACAGTGACAAAATGTAGGTAAAATAGAATACTAACAGATATATTGAAAGGCTTAATTAACACTAGCTATTTTTATTACCATATTTTCATAGTGTTTATTATTTGAACTATTAGACAAATTAAGAGCAGTACAGAGATTATAATGAACACCTGTGTAGACACTACCCAGTTCTGTCAAATCTCCATTAACATTCTGACAAATTTGTTTCAGATGTCCTTCCTTCAAGGGCGACTGGATTCCTTTTTGTAGTCTTTGATTCCAGTCTTTCCCCAACTTACACATAATCACTTTCCTGAAATTGGTGTGTATTTTTCTTGTCCACATAGTAAAGTTATACTATATATTTTTACATTTATAAAAATATAAATTATTTGAATTTTCAATTTTACATAAATGGCACAATGTATGCATTGTTATACAACTTAATTTTCTTAATCAACTAATACAGTTGAGATTTATCTATGTTTTTACATGTCAGAATATTTCTACATTTTTAATTTTCACATCTATGTTTTAACCTATCTGGATTTTATTTTGATGTAAATTATGATGTAGGCTTGGAATCCACTGCTTTTGTTAATGGTTAGCTGGTTTCAAAACCACATGTGTAATTTTTTTGCCTCACATATTTGAAATTATGCTTTTTATTGTTATTTAAATTTTCTTCTCCCAATTTTATTGAGATATAATTGACACAAAGCACTGTATAAGTTTAAGGTGTATAATGATTTGACTTATATACATCCTGAGATAATTGCCACAATAGGTTTAATGAACATCATCTCATATGGATACAAAATTAAAAAAAAAATTTTTGTTTTACTTCTGATGAGAACTCAGGATTTACTCTCTTAACAGCTTTCACATGTAACATGCAGCAGTGTTAATTCTACTAATCATGTTGTACATTACATCCCTAGTACTTATTTATTTTATAACTGGAAGTTCTAACCTTTGGACCACCTTCACCCAATTCCTCCTCCTCACCCCCCACCCCCTGCCTCTGGTAACCACAAATATGATCTCTTTTTCTATGAGTCTGTCTGTTTGTTTGGTTGGCTTTTTTTTGAGGTATAATTTACCTACAACACTATGTTAGTTCCTGGTGTACAACATAGTGATTCACTAATTCTACACATTACAAAATGATAACCCTGATAAGTCTGGTTACCATCTGTCACCATACAAAGATACTACATTGTTATTGACTATATTCCCCACTCTGTACGTTTTATCCCTGTGACTCATTTATTTCATAACTGGAAGTCTGTTCCTCTTAACCTCCCTTACCTACTTCTCTCACCACTGCCCCCCACCCCAGCAATCACCTGTTTGTTCTCTGTATCTGTGACTATGTTTCTGTTGTTATGTTTGTTTTGCTTTTTAGATTTCACATATAAGTAAAATCATACAGTATTTGTCTTTCTCTGTCTGACTTACTTTACTTAGCATCATACCCTCTAGGTCTATCCATGTTGTTGCAAATGGCAAGATTTCATTCCGTTTTATACCTGAGTAATATTCCATTGTATATATACATCTTCTTTATCCATTTATCTATCGATGGGCACTTAGGTTGCTTCCATATCTTGGATATTGTGCATAATGCTGCAGTGAACATAAGGGTGCATATATCTTTTCAAATTAGTGTTTTTGTTTTCTTTGGAAAAATACCCAGAAGTAGAATTATGCCATTTTGTATTCTACTATACTTAATATGTTTAAAATGTATTAAACATATTTGGGTATGTGTCTTGATTTTTCTTTTGTTACTTTGATCTATATCTTGGATTCCATGTCACTACCACATATTTCAAATATTTTAGCTTTTTATATAATTATTGCAGCTTATATATATATATGTGTGTGTGTGTACATATATATAAATATGTATATAATCATAATGCTGTAAATGATGTTTGTTTTTAACTTTTAGATTTACATTGTACAAAGCATGGAAGACAATTATTGTTGCAGAACAGATATAAACATTATGAATCATGACAATTTAAAAATAATATTATAAGTAACACTTTTGGAGAAAGGGAAGAGAGAAGCCTGGTGGAAGAAAGTTTAAAGGTGCTAAAATCTTAGTCTTTCCAAGTGGGGAGTCAGTAGGTCCTGTCTACGCTTACTAAATAAAGTAGTACAGGTCCAAATTTATTTTTTAAGTGTAAACATCAATTATAAACAAAAATTGGGAGGTACAGACATAATGTAAATGTACTAGAAGTTTTATCTTTTAAAGGATTGTCAGTAGATAGTATTCAAATTGACAAATCAAGATATAAGAGCACCTATAAATTACTTAAGTTATATTAGAAACTGCCAGAAGATCTAGAAATAGAATTTATTAATAGTAATTAGCCCTAGAGAATGGATTAGTGATTGGGGAAGAAACTTTATGCTTTATACCCTCACATGTATTACTTTCACCATAAAAATAATTTAAGAAGTTAATTGTCTCCAGAGTATATCACTGGAGTTTGGATAAATTATGCCAACTGTATGCCACAAGGCAAAGGCAGATGATCTAGGCACTGATGTGGGGCTCTTTAGAATCTAAAGTCCCCAAACTAACCATTCTAAGGAATTAGGAATTGTTGGATCTTAAAAGGTTTACAGGAAAAATTGCTCTGTAAGTAATTAATAATCAAAGTCCTAGCACCAATTTCGAAAGAGTCTATTTTCAAGCTATTTATTACTAGGATATTCCATTTCATTTTTCTGGCAATATTAAGAGAAGATTCTCTGGATATATGTCTTTTCCTCTGGTTATGCAGGCTGAGAAGAAGCCAGCTAGAGTAGGTGTGTCCTATGTATTTTTTAAATGGGGTCAGTTTTAGTTTGTTAGATGTTCTTAGGAATATTTGACTTTCTTAGAAGACAAGGTCTTCAATGAAGATGCTGATTTCATTTCAAATTATAGTCTCCCAAGAAAGTCTTAATTAGGGAATGTCAACACTGATTCATGAACATCTTTTATGTTATCCAAATGCCATCCTTGAAATTAGAGGTATAGCAAGGCAAGTTGTTGAAACTTCAAGGCTACCTTGATAATTCGCTTGATATTATGCCAATTTCCTCTTGTTTTATCCTCTCTAGGTTATTACTAAAAGTGAATTATTCCTTTAGGAACGCCATTACCCTACTGAAACATTCATATGACTGTACATCCACCCATTTTCAAAAGTAATTTCTTCTCTGGCCCTTTACTCGTTGCGAGGTAGGACTCCAAAGTGACATTCTACCTTCCACAAAACTAAATTCTTGACCTAGTAATTTTCTGACTCTTCTTTCTCTTACTGAAAATCCTTAGGAAATCTGTATTTTCTCACTTAAGCTCTACTGCTAATGCCTTGGTCTAGAATGCCTGTAAATTCATCTTCTATCAGGAATTGGTTGGTTACCTTCTATTTTGGCCCAGATTGGGACACACCACACAGGGTGCTCTCAGGGCTATAAGAAGCAATGGCCCTGGCTGATGATGAGCCCAAAAGTAAGAGCTACGAAAGGATATTTTTATATCCGATAGAATCCCTTAGATCATGCTCCATGGTGACCAAGGATTATTTTAGAAAAATGGCTCATGAGGGTAGAAAGAAAGCAATTTTATGTATTATATTTGTGAGAAATTTTAGAATTCTATGCTTGTAGACAAATATTAGTTTATTTTTAAGGGTTTAGGACTTTTCTCTTTCTGGCCCTTGGTGGGGAAAGGAGTAGGAGTAGAGTCAGGAAGGTACTTTGGTGAATTGGCCAAATATACTCTTCAAGGTTCACGGGAACTGCTGTCAAGCTGCCCAACTCAAATGATGAGAGCTATTTTATTTTGTTTTTTATATAATTCCCTGGCAAGCAGAATATGATATCTGTCTTAACACTTATATTCTCCCTGCCAAAAGCGCAGGCAGTATGTTTGGACATATGGTCCCATTTTTATGATCTTTTAACCTTTATTTATTCTACATACCCTATGGCAGAGGTAATCACTTGTGGGACTTGAATTGCCAGGAAAAGTTCCCATCTGGAGCCTCTGAAAAAGAAGAGAATTGCTTCCACGAGGGAAAAAATAAATAAATAAATAAAGATAGATGGAATCATTTAAATGCAATAATTTCAGTTCCATTCTTGATGATCTTAACCTAGTGATATAATATGTGGGGGAGAAAATCTATGGGAAATTTTCCCTTTGTCTCTTCTCTGGGGTTTAGCACTATAAAAAACAATGTAGTAATCAACTGGTGCTGCCCACCAATCTTGGTTAGAAAGTTTGTTTTTTATTTTTTGGAGCAAGGCATGATTTTATTATTTAAACATTATTTTTCATGTATCCTATTATTACATTGTCATGTTTTGGGTTTTTTTAAAAATTTTATTGGAGTATAGTTGATTTACAATGCTGTGCTAGTTTCACGTGTACAGCAAAGTGAATCAGTTATACATATACATATATCCACTCTTTTTTAAAAAATATTACTCAGCCATAAAAATATTACTCAGTGAAGTAAGTCAGACATAGAAAGTATTTTTTTTAAAGCTTGGTCATAGAAATGTTGAACTGTTTTTCACAAGTGGCTGATGTATCAGTTAGGATTATGTTTGCCACAAATAGTAGTGAACTCTGAATAACAAGAGCTTAAACCTGACAGTTCCTCCAGAGTTATATACATCAGACTTGTGTGATAACAATATTATTTACACACAGGTTTCTTCAATGTCTCTGCTTCCCTATTACTAAGGTGTTGCCTTTGTCTAAAAGAGCTTCCATAGTTCCAGTCATTACATCTGAATCCCAGGCAGTAGGGTAGAGGTTGGTGAAGGTTGAGTGGTATGAGTTAACTTGTCCAGGGAAGAGCTCCTGCAGTAAAATGTTGAATAAAAATGGTCACAGAGGTCATCTTTACCTCATTTCCAATCTTGGGAAATGTTTCAATATTTCATAACTATATATTATGGTTATGGAAGTTTTAAAATTTAAAAATAAGATTAAGGAAGTTATCTTTTATTTTGAATTGCTAATTTAAAAACTATGAATTGTTGAATTTTATCACGTGCATTTTTTGCATTTATTGAGATGTCTCATAGTTCTTATATATTGAGTTATGTGGTGAAATACATTGTTTTTTTGAATATTAAGTCAATCTTACATTTATGGAATAAATACAGCTTAGTCATTATTTTAATATATGACTGGATCCAATTTGCTGATATATCTGTATTTATGAGAAAAACTTGCCTATAGTTATCCTTTCTATTATATACTTAGCAGATTTTATTATATTGGTTTCATAGAATGAATCAGGAAGTGAACACTATTTTTCTTTGTTAGAAGAATTCTGTAAGATTGATATTATTTCTATTTTCTACATTTAGAAGAATTTACTGCTGAAACCATCTGTAGGCTCTTTCATTTTGGGTATTAGTAACTTTTGCCTTCTTTTTCTTCATCAGTATTGCTAGAGATTTATTAACTTTGTAAGTCTTTTCATAGACAAAATTTGGCTTTATTGGTTTTTCTATACTGTACATTTGTTTTCTATTTCATTATTTTTACTCTTATCTTCATTACTTAATTCCTCCTATGTAATTTGGGTTTTATTTACTATTATTGTTGTAATTTTGGAGACTGCTATTTAGATAATTTATTTTTAGTTTTTCTTCTTGTCTAATACATGCATTTAAGACTACAAACCCCCTTCTAAGTCATGCTTTTGTTTCACCCCACAGATTTTGATATGTTATACTGTCATTATCATTCAGTTAAAATATTTTATAATTTATGTTGTGATCTCTTCTTTGACCCATGGATTAGTTAGAAATCTATATATTTGGGTATTTTCTAGTTATCTTTTTATTTATGTCTAGCTTAATTTCACTATGGTCAGGCAACATAATATATATTATTTTAATCTTTTAAAATTTGGTTAGACTTGCTTTGTGGACCAACATATGGTCAAACTAGTTCACAAAAATAAATATGCAGTTGTGTGAAGCATTCCATATATGTCCATACATGTTAATGAGCTGAATTTAAATTGTTCATATCTTCTATATCCTGACTGATTTTATGTCTACTCGGTTTCTCAGTTATTAAGAAAGGTGAATTAAAGTTTTCCACTATGATTGTGTATCTCTCTAGTTTTCCTTTTAGTTATGTCATTTTTTGCTTTTTGGTGCACATTAAACTTAGCATTTTTAACTTTCTTAGACTTGGCCTTTTATCATTATAAAATACTTCTCCATTTCTCTAGTAATGCTTCTTGCATCAAAGTCTACATTAACTGATATTAGTATAGTTACGTTGGTTTTCTTTTTGTGTAGTGTTTGCATGGCATATCTTTTTCCATTCTTTTACTTTCAATCTTTCTGTCTTAATATATTCAAGGTTTGTCTGTTGTAAACAGATATAGTCATGTTTTATTTTCTACCTTAGCCTTACAATCTAAATCCTCTAATTAAAGTGTTTAATTTATAAGCATAATTATAAAAATACAATTATTCCAGGTACAGAATTATATCAAATATTAATATTTGCTTCCTTAATATCCTGCAAGTTTTTATTCACTTCACATTTAAATAGTGTTTTTACAAAGAATAGAGCTTTATGCCAGCAATTATTTTCTTTCAACATTTAAAAGATACAACTCACTTATGTTCTGCTTCCATTGTTTTTGATATAAGAGATCAGCTACAGCTTTATTATTTCTTTCTTTGAAGGTAATATGTTTTCTTACTGTGGCAACTTTTCTCCTTTTATGTGATTTTCAAGAGTTTTATTATGTTGTCCCTAGTTGTGATTTTCTTTTCATTTATACTGTTTGGAGTTTGGTTATGTCTTAATTCTTTCACAAGTTCTGGACTATTCCTGTTTATTATTTCTTCAAATATGCTTCTGTCTCTTATTTTCTCTCCTTATATTCTGTATTTCCAATTACACATCTTAGAACTTTTCACCATATTCCATATCTCACTTACGTTCTCTTTACATGTATTCTATATCTTTTGCTCTCTATGCTTTAGCTTTGTTATTTTCTAATATTCTGCCTTCTAACTACAAACTTACTTTTCTGATGTGTCCCTTTTGTTATTAAGCCCATCTATTTATTTCTTAAATTCAGTTGTTGGGTTTATATTTGATTTCTTGTACAGCATACAGTTGCTTATGAATTTTTGCATCTTGTTTACGTTCTTGTACATATTAATCACATTTAAGGTCTATGATTCAAAACTCTGATATATGAATTGTGTATGGGTCTATTTGTATTGTCTATTTTTTCTCTTGGTCTTTTGTTTTAATATGCCTGGTAAGTTTTTATTAAATACTGGATATTTTGTATAAAAATTATAGTAGTTCTGAATGATAATTTTTCCTTTAGAGAGTAGTCACCCTATCCTCTCATAGAGAGCTTAAATAAGGTCAGAACACTTTTATTCGGAGACTGAGCTGAGTAGAGGCTAAGTTATAGTCTTTATAAGCTTTGATCTACCTCTGCTCTGTTTCTATCCCTAAGATGTAGTCTTCTTGAATTCCAAACATTGGGATTGGTGTGTTTAATAGGGTCTCTATACTCAAGTCTAGTTATTATTAGTAGTATTTTTCCTCATCACTGTAAGACTGCTGAAAATTATCTTTGCTTTTCAGAGGCTTTCTATCTGGCTTCTTAGCTTCCTCCCTAATGCAGCTAAAGAGTTCAACAAATACTCAAGCAAAACATTGTTGAATGCTGAGCTCAATTCACTGCATCTGCCATCTCTTGTGAATTTTTTGCTCTATACATGCTAGTTTCTGTGAAAAGCCCTAAACTTTATGTTTTTATCTCCATGGTCTTGTGAGAATGTCAAAGCTCTTCTGGATTTTCTGCCTCTTAGCTGTGCCCTGCTTCCCAGATTCCCAGCCTCTCTCATCTGCACCAAAAGTATAGAAATGCCTTTAGCAGAAAAGGAGATCACAGAACGTATTAGCTCACCTCTCTGTCATTCAACTATTTCCTTCTCTCTGAAATGTGTACCACTTAAGTACTGGCTTTTGGGAAAGCTCTCTGATGCTTTCAAACAGGGGTTTTTGTTTTTCTGTTTCTTAATTCAGATTTTAAAAATATTTACAATTAACGTATTGGTCTGTCAAAGAGCTACAGTATCTCATCTGGGAATAAAGTCCCCTCTCCTTAAAAATTAATATTATATTAATCTTTGTTGGAAGACTGAAATAATGAATAAAGCAACCAGAAGTTAGAAATATTTTACTCGTGGGAAAATTGAGGTTAAATAAAATATTTATGGAGAGCTTACTAAGAACAAAGCATGGAACTATGCTTTAGATCATGTAGTAATTATAATAATTACTTATAGTACTAATAATAAAAGGCATAATAAAGCCTTTTATCTGATAGAGCTTATAATTTTATAGGAAACAAAATTAACCCACTGAATTTTTAGAGAAAAATGTCAGAGTACAGTCATACACAATAAACTATATTTATATTCTAGTTCAGGAGTTGGTATACTATAGCCAGAGGGAGAAATTTGTCCCACAGGCTGTTTTTGTAAGTAAAGTTTTATTGGAACATGACCACAATCATTCCTTTAAATATTGCTATAACAGCAGAGTAGTGGCAACAGAGATTGTGTGGCCTGCAAAGCCAGAAGTATTTATTAAATTACTGTAAAACAGAAATCATTTGCTAACCCTTTTCTTAACTTCAGTATTATTATGGGTCATCATTTGTTCTCTTGCAGGCCACATAATTTTAGTTGATGGAAAATTCCAAAATATCTCCCCAAATTAAATCATTTCCTTCTTTTGTGGCTATTTTAAAACCACTTATCCTTGCTGGTTCCGGTGTGAGGACTTCAATTCTGTGGTTGTAATCTTGAATTATTACTGTTACTTGGACTGAACCTACAACAGAATTCATTTTGTTTGCCACTGACAAGGTCTTCTGTCTCCTGTACAAAATTCTTGTGACTTTTGTTATTGCATCTTTTCCTATCCTGGATACCATTTATCTGGCTAAGATTATAATTGAAAACAAAAACAAAAACAAAAAACATTTTGAACTGTTGCCAGTTTTGGAGTCAGGAGGCTCAATAGGGGAAAACAGTCATTTTCATGTCGGGAGACTTGCCATGAGGCATTTTACTTCTCAAGGACCATCTCTTAGGGAATATTGGGCTAAGTGGAGTATTCCCAGGAGCAAGAGTGGGCTCAGAACAGCTGACTATAATCTATGTATTTGTCAGCTTAGAGTTCTCAGTGAGGACAGATTTTCACACCCTTATTCTTTCCTTTCTGGCATCTTCTCTCCCACACCCCCACACTCCTTCATTTTCATGGTGCTCCTATAGTGGTAGCACTCTCTGTTCCCTTCCATCCCCATCCCCTTCTCCCAATTTTAAGAGAATTTAAAAAGTGCTGGCTCCTTGATTTGAATTGCTCTTTGGGGCTTCAATCTGTCATGTTTTGTAGTAACTGGTACTCATTTTGGTTCTTTGTGTAAATAACTGCTGAAGCCATTAACAGAAGATTAATTGTTGACAGTTTCATGACTCTTGGAATAAACAGAAAGTCCATGGACTGAGATTGAAGAGGCAACAGAATAGCCTTGGAAATGTAGAGGACAGATTTACAGAATATATTTTTGAGGTGCCAATGTCATACTTAAATAGATGCAGCGTGAATTCCTAAAGTTCCCACCCTGAAGTTCCTCAAATGACATAAAAATATATGAATTAATGAAGAAGCAGAAACCTAAAACCAAAGGAGGAAATTCACCTTCAAGTCAGGAGTTCTCATTAGTGAATGCGATAACACATTTGAGGTAACTGGGGGAAAAAAATTTAGTGTGTCAACAAATTGCCTCATCAGCATAAAGTCAAACTACCAGTCTTGATGGATTCCCCCACTAACTGGCCAAGCTGGTTGTTTAAATTATAATGTGAAGTTAAAATGCCAATTCTTGTCAGTCTTCCACCTGATGTACTCAATACATACAGGAGGTTACTGTGGTATCTCTTGATGTTTCTTTGTGGGTGAATTCATCAGGCAGTATTGGTCACCCCCAAAAACCTCAAATGTGATTCATCAGCTGAAATTCTAATTGATGATATTGTCAACACTCATTGTAGTCAATTATGTAAAACCACAGGGTCAGGTTAATTGAAGGGGCTTATTGATGACATCACTGCAGTCCAGCATGGTGATGTTTCACACTAATCCACGAGGAGTAAATACCTACATAAAGGAGATCACCACACTGGGCAGTCCAGAGTAGCGCTAGCCACGGCCAAAGTCTTCATAAATAAAAAGCAGGTATAGCCCATCACAGGTGATCGGAGCCATTGATTGACAATCCATGTTATAGACAAGTTCCTCTCGACAATTGAATGACTTCTTATTTCTATTAGATGTGGAGGACTTACAATCTGGGCTTAAACTTGGACATCTGTTTTATCTAAAGAACCATTTTGTTGCCCTTATATTGTTTTCCTTTCTCACTAAAATGCTGTGACTTGAATGGAAGGCAGTGTTTGAAACAGCTATTGATAGGTTTTTAGGGAAAAAAGCATCTAATTACTAGCGGGAGAATCCCTCTAGCTCTCCTCTATTTTTGAAAGATAAATGAAGGGACTATAGATGTTTAACTCCAATTACATTTCTATTTAGTTCATGTTATTGAGGTTGATTTGTATGTAACCACAGTGAATTGTTCATGTCCAGAATCAGGGTTTTTTTCTTGTAATTGTAAGAGTCCACAGAGGCATTTACACCTGCTAACCATAGGTTTTCATTAAGATGATTGATTGCTTGCATTGATTTATTTGATATGTAGGCATTCCTGTGGTGTGAGTTTTCACTTTAAAATGTACACAGTTCATCATTTGGGCTCTTCTCTTTCATTGCCATTAAAGAAATTTTGAGCATGTATTCTTCCAAAAGGCTTTCCTTGATTAGGTAAAAATGGATTGCCTTTGAAGAATAAGATATGAATCACTGAATGCTTTTCTGGGTTGGAGTGGTGGAGGGGACACAATGAAAATTATTATTCTTAACATATAGATGTCTTTTTGACTTGATATCTGTGGTTGCCAGTTTATTTAGATATCTGCTCCTATGGTTGAAAGCAGATTTAAAATCAGAGGGATGTTCAAGGTTTAACACTAAAAAGGATAGAACCAACTCACATTGGTTCTTCCTAGGCCCCGGATTACATTCTGAAACTCCTTTTTGCTATCATAAATAAAGTAATTGAAACAAATCAGTCCCTGCTTCCTAGGAAATCCCAAATCTTTACTAGGTTTGTAATCTAGTAAATTGGAATTGTAAACTAGATTTGTAATCTAGTAAATTATAATTTGGAAGCAAAAGGAACCTACATACTTACAGGGAGTTGTATTGTGTCCCCCAAAAGACATACCCATGTCCTAACCCAAGTACCTGTGATGTGACTTTATTTGAAAATGGGGTCCTTGCAGATGTAACTAAGTCATGCATCTGGAGATGAGATCATTTTGGATTTAAGAAGGGCCCCAAATCCAATGATTGGTATTCTTATAAGAGAGGGAGATTTGACACACACAGAAAAGGTCATGTGAAGATGGAGGCAGAGATTGAGTTATGTTGCTACATGCCAGGATGCCTAGAATGAGGAACTAGAATGCCAGGAGGCACCAGAAGCTGCAAGAAGTAAGGAAAATTCTCCCCTAGGGCCTTTAGAGGAAGTGTGGCCCTACCAACACCTTGATTTTGGACTTCTGGCTTCCAGATAGTGCGGGACTAAATTTCTGTTGTTCTAATCACCAAGTTTGTGGTGATTTGTTGCAGTAGTACTAGAAAATGAATATACTATCCATATTGTAGTCTGTGTGAATAGCTCCCCTAGATTTGTGCCTTGTGCCACCTGCACTACTTGACCAGATAGACTTGACCTTCATGCTTAGAAAATACCAGCTGCAAAATTTACTACCAAATGTTGGCATTAGTGTCACTTGATTCATGGAATCTCTATTTTATACTTTATTTATTTTTAAGTCTTAGTCAAGAAATTACAAATCCCTATAAAGCTTTCCTAGTTAAATTTCAATCAAATTCGTCTTGAGATCTGGGCATTTTACTTAGATTACCTAATAGCTCACTTTATGTTTTCTGTGGTTGTCCCTTTAGCTTTTATACAATGCTTACAAATTTAGCATTTCATATAATTGTATTTTTGATTGTTCTGCACATAAAGCCAGTATACACAATAATAAAATGAAAACACATACAGGTTAAGCCTCTTGCCCTTAAATAAAGAATGATAGGGACTTAGGAAGAGAACTCTCTTCTCAAAACTCTTACTGTCAGTATACTCAGGTGAGCACTTGGCTATACAAACATGGGTTTCACCTCAAACTATTTCTTGGGTGTAAATCTTATCTCAACTATGACATAAACTTTCTGAAAGCAGCAACTGCCTTAAACCCTTTATATGACCATTGCCGTCCCAGGGTTCTTCCTGGTGTAGTTGCTCAATAAATGCTAATCCAACTAAATTGATCTGTGGGCTTCTGATGCAGAGCTCAGTACTTTAGATCATTTCCAGAAATTCCTATAGGATGTAAGAATGTATGATGATGAAAAATCATCAAATCCTTCCCTCTAACATGTATTACTTAATAGACTCTCAAGTTTTGGAGAAAAGAAAGTAAACATTATACAGAGAAAAGATTTTATAAACTGTAATCAATTGTTTAGGAGGGTACTAACCTCAGAAAAGAAATCCAAATAACCTGTTCCTAGAGGAAGGTAACTAGAAGCTAAATTTGTGATAAAGGATTTTTTTTTTTTTTGCGGGGGGAGATAGGAAAGAAATAGTAACTATTACTATTTTGTAATAGTTACAAAATAGTTCTGTAGATTGAAAACTGGGCAGCTCTTTTAATTTGCAGGAGTGGAGGGTATGGGTAACTTTAATCCAGTGGGGGAGGGGGCAAGCATGGATTGGTCACTCTGTATTGAACCTGAGTATTTCTTATTTTAATTGACAACATTCACATCTTTGAGCTTCTCATTTAGACTTTGATAAAATCAACTTGCAGAGGCAGATGGCAGGCTGTTATTTTTAATTCACAAGCCATGTTAAATGTATGCCATATGTTACAGAACTTTTCAGGCTCAGCCTTTTGAGTGCTACCACAATAAACTCACCAACTTACAGAAAAGGAAATCTGACAGGAAGAATTATGCACTTGCGGGTTACATTTTTGAAAACTGAAGTCAGTTACTTGTCTCTTTGCCTGATTTAAGGAGGGGTGTGTGGGGAAGAAAAACCTCTCAGCAAAAATGAGAAACCACACATTGAAATGGTAATATCTGTGTAAAAAAGAAGTGGGATTAGTGGGATCTGATTGTTGCTTTGTACTCAGAAGTGATATGTCGCATCAACAGTACAACACTTCTTGTGAAGAATATATGAGGCAGCCCATTATAATCCATAAAGGGACTGAAACTTGAGTTCTAATTTGTATATTGCTAACAATCCTCAGCAGGGGACTCATTTCTCTGGCCCTCAGTAGCTCATATGTCAAATAAAAAAAGGTGAATTAGATAATTTCTAAAGCCCCTTCTAGAATTTATATAGTACAAATCACAACCTACCCTCATGGTTACTCATGGTTAATCACAGCCGTCTTTATAGGGGTCATATTATAGAATATTGCTCCTTTTTAAAGAAATTCTTCACTTGTCAAGACTCCTAAATTTCATGGGCATTTTACAAATTACCTTTAATGAAGGTCAACATGGTTGTTACAAAAAGCTTTGGTTGAGTTACTTTTATGACATCCACTTATTTGTTCATCTCTATATCCAAGACGATCTCTGCCCATTCTAGGTTTAATATCTAAGACACTATACTGGTAATTGAGATACAGCAAAGCTTTTGGCCACCTGCCTCTGTTCCTCTGGATACAAGCCAGTTCCCAGAGACACAATTCTAGATACCTGACCAGAATGTGGGGAACTCAGGGATTATTATCCAATGATGAGAAATTTTGTATCTATTTGTTGCAAGATTTAATATGAATATTAACATTCATATTAAATGTCTATTAAAATGAGTTTCAAGTTCTAAATTTCCTTTTTATTCCTTAAGTAGAACAGGAAATGCCTTCTGCTCCAAGAGCAAGAGGTAAGAGGGAAATGCCAGATAACACCATAAATACTTGAACTAGCTGGTTGGGGGTCTAGGAGATAAAGAACAGAGAATGCTTTTTATGAAAAACACAAAACAAGTCTGTAACTTTCAATGAATAATTTATACGATGCTCTTCCTTCCTTCTCACAAGTTCCTCATCGTTTTATTCTGTTCTTACTCTTGGAACCGTGAATATAACAACCATGTTCAGTAGGAAGCACAAGAGGTAAGTCAAGGTTTACCTGGTGTGTCTTGGGTGGGGTAGAGGAAGATAGGAGAGTGCCTATTGCTGAGATCTCAAATTCTTCCATAAAGCATTTATCTGTTTGAATTAAGCTGCATCCTCTGTTAAAGGTGGGAATTGCACTGGAAATGTACCCCCTTTCATAACTCAGAATCACCTTTGTATAACATTCAGGCTCTTTCCTTATTATAACTTCCTGGTTTCTATCCCAAGCTGGTATGCTAATGTAGCAGCTCCCTGAGATGGTTTTCTTGCTCCTACCTGGTTTGACTTTTGCCACTGCAAACAGCATGGAAGGAGAGCTTTCCCTTACTTCTACACCCCTACCTGCACTGCTCTCCTTCCCTTTCACACTGGTGTGTGCACACACATGCCCAAAGCTGTGGTAGGCATCTCCTTTTACTGTTACAATTGTTGCCTGCCCCTGTACAAAATGCACTTCCCTAGGCACATTACTTTCATACCCACCTATACATGTTTGTCTTTCCCAGCCTTCTGAACCTGAATTCCTTGAGGGCAGGGGCCCTGCCCTATTTACCTTTATTTTCCCAACATCTAGCTGAACCTGGTACATAGGAAGGACACAAATAGATGTTTGCTGGGTAAAAAAGATGAATGAAAGTGCAATAAAGTATAATTTAATAAACATCTTAGCTAGTTAAGTCAAGAAATGCCTCAATTTCTAGGTCATTTACTCATTCAGTCATTCATCAGACAACCGTTTCACAAATTATTTTATGGAAGAGGTTGACATTACTATACAGAGTTTGCTATTTGTGTATGTGTGAATGCATGTAAATCCATACATGTATATTCAGAATGAAATTAACTATTAACTTGGAAATTATTCATTTCCTAGTGTTAGTTTAATCATTCCCACTAATCTTTTTGTTGCCTTCAAAGTTTCTAGAACATTTTTATATATAGATATCTGGTCAAAGTGTGCTGCACTCACTGCCAACTGTAGTTGAGATTTGAGAGTCCAGAATAGATGGACCAGATGGGCAGCTTCCCTCACAGCAGAGTTTCCCAAAGTGCACTCAGCAGATACTTGTTTCATGGGGTGTTAAATGGGATGTTACTAGGTGTTATGAGCAAAGGAACAGAGATAGAGATAGAAATTGAGAGAGTGAGAGAGAAATTGAGAGAGATTTATATACTCACATGTATTCACATATATAAATATATATGAATATAAAAATATATTTCATATAATACATAATGATATATTTGGATTTAATGAAGTTAAATAGATTTATTACTTCAAGATTTTTAAGAAACTTTAATTCACTAATGTGCTTTGAAAATAAATAATAAACAGAAATTACATATATATTAATATTTAGCATTTCTCAAATACATTCTTTTCATGAAAGTTAAAAATTTTAAAGCATTTTCAATAACTTTTGGCCCTATAAAACTCTAGGAAATTGCTAGATTATTACATCACAGCTGAAGGGCAGACTCCTGACTGATTGTGCCACATTTTATGAATTCATAGGTTTATGTGGATAAGACATTTGTGAGATCTCAGCTTGTCCTGAATTCTGGTATACATGTCTTTCTAATTTTTCTGGATTTGATTTGATGTCTAGTTTTTGGACACAATACTAACTGTTTCCATTCATCGCCTTGATCACCATAATTCCCTGCTCTTTATTAGGCAGAATCCCATTAGGAAATCAGAAATGTCTCAAGATATTTCAAGCAGAAAAGACTTAATTCAGGGAATTGCTTAAAAGGTTTTGGAAAAATCTTGGAAAGCAAATAGAAGTAGAGGAGGACTGGAGAAAACAAAAGAAGGGTTTCTGCATTTTTAAATTCAAGATCTGAAGCAGCTAAATAATCCTAGGCTGGAGCCACCCTGTCCTTCAGGGTGCTGGTTTGCTGGAGGTGCTGCTGTAATTGGACCCACAATGATGTTACTGAATTGGACTTATCCAGGAAGCCAGATGCCCACTGCTGCTGCTGAGCTGCCACCAACAGAGCTAGAGCCCACAGTCACCTAGAGTTACTGTCAGGTGCCAATCAATGCTACTGCTGCTACTGAAGAGGTGGCCAGAAGAAGAAAAAAATGGCATCTCCTTTCTCCCTAATTTCAAAATCTCCTACTTTTGCCTTCCATTGACAGACCTATCAGGAACTCAACTGGCAAGGGGGTTTTAGAAATGTGGCATGCAGGCTTTCAATCCTGGTGGGATGGGGGAGATTATAGAAAGGCAAGTGTGGGGATGAAAGCAGCAGACACTCTTGAGCACTGTCCACTTCTTTGGGTACTTGACATCCATAAATGCCTTTCTATTCATACTTAAGCTTTCACACAAGAACAAGAAGCATTGAACCTCTACTTAACAAGACGTACTATCACTTTACCAATAGAGACCCTACATTGAAGCATTGGTAAAAATCTTTCACTTCATAAAATTACGTATTACACTGCCCCCGTGTAAAAGCCTCTGCTGATCTTCATAGCTTACATTCTAAGTTCATCATTGTATTCATTTCCTTACCAATTTTTTCTACTTCCCAGCCTTTCTCTATTCTCCTTGACAAACCTCAATCCTATATGAACCCCAATCAGCTAATTTTTTCCAAAGCTGCTCCTTTTACAGGCAAGCCTGAAAAAATCATGTAAACTAGTTGACTTGTATCAAAATAAGTTAAAATCACCAGCGACCAGTGAGTATTCAGTACTGCCCAGGACTTCTCCACTAAGCTTGTCCTCTACTCTGTGTAATGATTATTTCAGAATCTCTGCTCCCTTTCCCACATTCATACCATGATATTTGGAAAAAGAAACCAATAGCTGTGAGCTTGATCATCTTCCCAAGAGAAAATCTTAAATGAATCTGCATCTTTATCTCACTGACCTTTCATCCCTTTGCCACAAGAAAGAAAAATGTCCTTCATTCCCTTGAAGCTAATGCCTTCTGGAACCTAACATCTCTCAGTTTCTCAAGATCTCTGCTCTAAAAAAAAAAAAAAATCACACCATTATTTCAATATCTGCCTCTGCATTATTCCCATCACCAGATAAACCTGATCTAGAATTTTAACTCACAAAACAAAGTCAAACAACCCTCCATTGTCTTTCTTTACTTTTTATTTATTTCTCTGTTACATTTCAGAAGATGGCTAATTGCTCTGCCTCTTCTTCCTCATTTTCCAGTGACTCTTCTTTGTACCCAAGTTTGGCTTCTGTTATCAACACCCTTTTCAGACTGCTCAGGTCAAGTAACTACATTTAAGGAAAATGGTGGACACTTTCATGCTCATTTTACTTGGCCCAGCTGACTACTTTCTCTATCTTGAATTGACTTTTTATTTTATTGACTGTTTCTCAATACAGTCTCTCTCTGAAAAAGTACTTCTCTGTGTTGATGACCTTTAGGCCCATATCTTAGGAGGATGTTCTCTTTCTTTATACTCTCTTCCTGAATGACTTCATTAATTCCCAAGGCTCCTGATGACTCTAAAATCCCATCTCCAGCCGAGAGCATGTCTCTGAGCTCCAATCTCGTATACATAACTAAATTCTTCAAAACTTCACTTAAATATCTCTCAGGCATCTCAAACTAAACATCTCTAAAGTTGAATCCGTTGCTTTCTCTTCTAAATCATTTTCTTCCACAGCCTTCCCCATCTCAGAAAATGATCCTATCCATGTGCAAAACCAGACATTTGGAAATTATCCTTCATTATTCTTTCTTTTATCTTCCTCATTCATTTCACCAGTATGATCTGTGAATTACACAGGAATCTACTTCTTTCCATCTTCACTGTTACCCAACTTGTCCAAGGCTCTCAATTAGACTAAAATCCACCATCTTACCATGCTCTACAAGGCAGAGCATGATATAGTCTTGATATATCTCTCTAACTTCATCTCCAGTCCTACTCTCCTCCTCATATACTGCCTTCCAGGACCCAAATACAAATACCTTCGGTTCCTCAAATACATCAACCTCTTCTCTGCTTTAGGATCTTTTGTACTTGTGCCTTCGCTTCCTGGAGCTCCCTTCCTCCAGTACTTCAGATGGTGGCATTTTCTTGTCCTTCATAATGGTAAATGATGTTTCCCCATTGCCTTACTTAGCTCCTACCAGTACCCTCTTAACAGCATTTATTTCACTTTCATTTTAGTACCTATTTTAGTCTGTAATTATCTAGTTTTGGTTTTATTGATTTATTGGATCCCTTTCTAGGTTGTAAGCTCCATAAGGCAGAAACCTTGTCAATTCCATCTAGTAAGTCTAGTAGTAACTGGCATATAGTAGGTACTCAACAGAATTTGCTGAAAGAATGAAAGCATGGAGACTGATACCTAAATGGAATTGTAGGAGGATTTTGGTAAAGGAGTGTGATTGTTTGAATTTCACCTGTTGAGATCTAACAAGAAGCCTAGATAGAGAATTGTTTGGTCTGGAGGATTAACTAGAGAGAAGCAAGATTTATCCACTAAAATTTGGACATTAAAACCATTTGTGACCAGTATCAAGCCTGTCCTCATAGAATAAGAAGGTGTTTGTCAGCCCAGTGACGAAGAGGCTCTGAAGGTAATTGTGGGCCAAAGCTTCAGAGGTATACCATCATGAAATTGCTGGCAAGTGTCTATCTGGATTATTAGTTTCTCTTAAAATGCCTTGGCTTTTGCATGTAGTTTTATTTATACGCACAGAATTCTGTTTTTGCATCACTTTGTCTTGTAACAGAGGGCTAGAATGTTTGATGTTACTGAAAGCATGGGGAGAAATCAAGACAAATTCCATTTTGAATTGTCTGTTTCTCTTTTCTCATGAAGTGGAAACTGAATAGAAAAAAGGATGCTTGAGAGGTAACAAAATATATTATTCTTCTTGGCCTGACAATTCTTGGGGCTGGCTAGAGGTTGGGTACTGTTCTTCTGTTAACATGAGAAGAGAAAGGACTGTATGAAAACTTTCCCTTTGCTTTATTCTATCAATACTCGTCAGTTTCCATGGAAATAAGAGCTGAAAGGCCAGTGAGAGAGTGAGTTCTTCCTGGCACACTTTGGCTGCTTACAGTCAAGGGCTTGTAGGAAGTGTCAACTACCAATTTAAACAAGATTTAACTTTTAGTATTTTGCCCATTTTTTTTTAACGGTGCAGTTTTCCTCATATCATTAAAAAGAAAGAGAAATAGGAAATAAAAGATAAGAAACAAAATTTATACAGGGTCTTTCCATAACTGTAATTTGAGTACAGCTGTTTGGGTCTGTACATCTACACTATATTCCTTTAAAACCAAAGGGGCTTGCTTGGGTTTTGCTTTTGGGGATTGTCAGAAAAGGGTGAAGAATTTGGAAGACTGATTTACGTTTTGCAGTCAGTTTTAAGAGTGATGAGAACCACTCCTACCATCTCCTCCACATCTCCCCAAGAGATAGAATGAGTGGCAGTTTGAAATATAAAAAGGAAAGGAGGCCAAATTTTGGACAAATCAGTGGTCTTGCAGGAAGAAAGAATGAGCAGAGAATGGGATGAGAAATGATCCTGGAGGTATGAACACAGTGAGGCCCATTCGTCCTCTACTATTTATTGCACTTATTCTTTACATCATAACTTTTATATTTTCTCTTGAGAGTCTTTGCAAAGTGTGAACCTGAAAACTCTTAGAAGGTACTATTCAGAGGAAATGGGACCTGGTTTCAAATGATCAGAGTACAGTTTATCCATGTCTTATTATTTTTTCTCATTTATTTCTGTTTCCCTAATTGAGGCTCAACATTGACACCTGGAATTGAAGATCACTGCATTTTTCCCTATGGATGAAACTTTTATAATTATTAACTTACAACCAACCAGGAATGTTTGGAGACCATCGTAACTATCTCAAGCATAGCTTTTTTTTCATCTCAATTACTAATTTTGAGTCCCTTCTTTTTCTACAGTACTGTGTGGAACACAGAGTTTGGGTCAGAACGCTAAATGCAGACAACAAGTGGCTGTACGAATGTAGCCAGAATTTGGCTCTGAGTTTCTTAGCATTCAGAGTAATTGGTATTAAAAGACACAGTTCTAAAGACTAAAGACTGCCAGTTGCTCGGAAGCAGTAGAGTTGTTGGGTTTTTTTGGTTTGTATTTTTGGGGGGGGCACTAGGAACCCAGAGCAGTGTCTCCTAGGGATTTTTACACAAACTATACACTCTGTAATAGAGACAAATATATCTGCACTACCCTTTCTATAATATACTGGGCAAGGAGTTGTATGTGCTGAATCTTATACTGTCCTTCAATACATTTTGGCCACATCATGCTAAAGTTAAGACTGAGTAATGCCATATATATGGAGGGCCAAAGAATGTGGTCCAAAAAATACTCGATTGATCTAAAAATAAAAATATATAATACCTAGGAGAGTGCATCATATATTAGAAACACTATAATACCAGAAAAACTATCTTCTGTTCCACTAGAAGGTGGTCAAATAGTAACTTGGGCTATATTTTTAGCCTTTTTTTGGGCAAACTTGAGGCAATATTGACTCCTCGTTGTTTGAGAAACTAACAAAATAAAAGCATTTTTATTGTAAAATTAGTTTATAATTGTCTTATTTAAGAAAACAAATAGAAATTCACTAGAAGGACCATTTTCTGGCTCCAATGGTAATGCACTTCAAAACACAACACATATACACACACAGCCACAAAGAATTGCCAATTGATGCTAAACTAAATATTTTATTTTTAGATTATAATTGAGGAAGTTTGATTTACAACTTAAACAACTAATATTTTTAAAAAAGAATTCTTTTTCTCCACGTAATTTTGGTAAAGAACAGAATTCCCTTTATGAATGAAATATAGCTGGAGACTCATCCATTTTCTCTTCTATAATGGAAATGTATTTCAGTCTCTATAAATCTCACATAGCCCTTAAAAATGATGAAAATGGATTGACTATAATATTTGTAGGAATCGATTTGAGAGAAGGTCTTCTTTGCAAAACTTCTGTTAAAAGATGCTGGGCTTCCTAAGGGTACTTATATCCATCTTAACTTGGGTTGCAACACACCATCTTAGGTATTATTAAGGCTTTATTCACTAGATCAAAATATAATTGAGCCAAATGTAAAATTTTTACACTTAGCTCATATTAAGGATTTCCTCTTGCCATTGAACATCATTACATAGCACTGATTTTCCATCTTACCCAATTTTAGTAAAAATTGAATACTAATGGTACAGCTTAGAGTTTGGTTATCTCAAAGTGATAGTATAGTTAGGTATCCCAGATATATCTAAATTCTCTTTCTTGTGAGATTTCTAAGGTAGTTGTATATATAAGTGATAATGTGAATGGTGATAAAGGTATCATTCATTCAAAACTTTTCATTGAATATCTGCTTCATGTCAGACACTGATTTTGCAAAGAACAGAAATGACATATACACACTAATATGTATAAAATGGATAATTAATAAGAACCTGCTGTAAAAAAAATTAAATTAAAAATTTTTTTTAAAAAGCAGAAAAGAAAGTGTTAATACGGGGAAAAAAAAGTGACAGAAATGCCCATTACAAAGTTTACATTTTAGTAAGCAAATCAGTAAAACATGGAACATGTCAGACTGACTTAAAAAAAACAAAAAAATCTAGACTATTTCTTAAATTTCTTATCCCAAAGCAGACTCCGTGTTAGAACTAGATCAAGCATGTGACTTAGGCTCTTCTTTTATCCTTCCTTTCATTGTACCCCCAACTGGCCACTGTGCTCATAGTGGTGAATGCACCCCACCCACAGTACAGGAGAAAGGAAAGGCAGAGAAGTTTTATGGCAGTGATTTTGCCCACCATTAAACAGGCCCTCTGGTGTCAAAATTGGACCAATCAAATTTTTAACTCCTTAGGACAGGACTGCTGTATTGGAGAGGTGGGAGACAGTGTGGGTAAGAGGTCATTTGAGGAGAGGAAATACCCCTCACCCTTTCCTTGCTGCACAAGAACCCATGCATTGCCATTCTTGTGCAAAGACTTCTTATTTGTGTAAACAAAAGCAGTCCTCCTGTTTGGGCCACGGACACACACAGAACTAGTACCTACAGTCTAGTAGTGTTCACTGGCTTCATTATATGGAAATATGACAAACCAAAATATGGATGCCCACTACCAAGAATAGCTTGTCTATGCTCTGTATCAAGACAACCTCCCTTCAGTGCACTCTCACAGCTGGGATTTTTCTTTTTAATTTTTATAGTCAATTTATTATTATTAATATGGAGTAATGAGGATAAGGTTTTTATCCCTCTAAGATTAGAGTCAGGTAAAAATTTCTTAGCGTACATGGTAATTATTTTAGGAATATATAATTTCTCTTAAATTGGCTGCTCCCGGTGCACTGATTCAGATGGCACTAACTCATCCGCAAATAGAATCATTAGAAGCCAAGCCAAACAGGCAGCTGATCTGCCTTGTATAGTATATGGAGGCTGCTTCAGGAGTTCTCTGTCTCTCTCTGTCTCTGTCTCTCTCTCTCCCACACTTCTTGCTCTCTTGCTCTCTCATTAATTGCGTTTTCAGGGCTGCTGCAGCAGGTAGGGCATTTTTTATTCTCATCTCATTAATCACTTGTGGGTTGCTGAGCAGAGCTCTATTAATACTTGGTCAAAAGACAGGATAATCCATAACATCTTCTTGCAGCAACAAAGCCAGCTGTGGAGCCAATGTGTTACTATGTAACCAGGCTGAAGTAATTTATGCAAACTAACATGAGGCATCTCTAAAGGAAACCTGCTTGCTCAAACCAGGAGAGAGATGATTACTTTAACCCCTGCCTGCATGACTGGCCCTCTGCAGAACTGTAACATGATTAAAGTTGGCTTTTGCACTCCTAACATTTCTGCTATGTATCTTCTCTCTTTTCTACCTCTTCTGACACTACAGGATCCTAGGATTCCTCCAGAACCCGGCTCTACCCTGCCCTTATCCCACTAACTGCTCTCTCAAATTTCTGACTCAGACTTTTTTAAAAAAAATGTAATACTCCTTCTACAGTTCTTTTTAACTGTGGTTAAATTTTCAGTTAAGATGTTGGAATCTGAAGGTAAAATCAGATTAGTGTTATTTGAAACTCCTGAAAAGTCATATAGGCTACTGCTTTTCAACCAGTTGAGCACCAAAATCTTCCATGACCCTCACAAAAAGCTATATGTATCGTGTTAGCTAATGCATTTTATCATTTTAAAAAAAAAATCACAGACGTAATATAACTGCAAAATGGATTATCTGATGCAAGAGATCAACATTTCAGCCAAAAGCAAAAGCATCCTGTCACTTAAGCTAATTTTTACAAACTTCTTCGGGGAAGTAGAAGGACACACTGGATCTGAATGTTGAAAATTTCCTGGAGATCAACACGACTAGCTTCATGGATCTCTACAATAGATGGTAGCTTATAGCTGAGCCCGGACTTCACACTCCCCAAAGAACCAAAGGTGCAACTGTAACAAGGAAGGGCTTCCATTTTGGAAAGTTGGACAAATGATGTTTTATGTTGTTACTAAAGGAACTGTGACTGAGGAATTAAGAGACTCATAAGAATTAAGGTTTAAGATTGGGTTATAGTGACTGGAGTAGCTAGAGTCCAGTTAGAGCAAGTTCCAGGGATATATACATATTTGCACATTTAAAAAAATTAAATATTGAATAGAATTTGAATACGACTATCACATGGTTAGGAAGTCAAAAGAAGTAACTGCTGAATACTGACTGGCATCAGTGTTTCTGTAGTTCCTCTTATTAAAGCTACGCTATAGCATATTTATTGTAAAACCTGCATCCAAACTAAGGTCTGGGGCCGTGGTTTCCCACTGAAATTCACTATACTTGGTGTGCTTAATCTTTGGGGTGCCATAGACTACAGTAGCACCTTGGTGAAGCCCAAGAATCCTCCAATACTGCTGTGATTTTATTGCTTCTCACAGGCTTAACTGAAGGAAATAACTTTATTTTCACTAGAGGCTAGTGAAAATAAGGATGTCATTTTTCCCCATCTAAGTATCTGGACTCCCTAAATTCTATCTTAGATTAAGAGCCTCTGCAAGTGTGATCCATTTTTGTGAGTTATTCAGGCACAGTGAAAACTGGGTATGCATTAAGTTGCACACAGAAAGATAATGCTGAAGATTTTTTAAGCTATTTAATCCACCCCATGACTGCATAACTAGAGACACAGAGAAGCAGCTCTCTAATGCTTCCTCTGCCTTTGCAGTCCTGATTCCCACTCTGTATTCTGACTTGTCCTGGATCTAGCTGATTTGGACTCCTTTGTTCTTTTTACAGTTAACATATGACCACTGTCCCTCAGATTTGGTATCCTATAATGATTTCTTTGTTAAAAAAATATATCCCTTCCCTTTGTGATCTCTGTTTCCCTTTGACTTCCCTGTATGTCGACATTTAGTCTGTCTCTGGACCACTTACCATGGATCTACCTCCCATGAACGGCCCATCTCCAACCCCACAGAGGAATTTGGACAAATGAGAAGAGAGGCAGTTTCTTATATTAATTAGGGGAACTAGAAGCTTAATGAAAATTTGACACAGTACTTTGCCTTTTGCTATGACTTTCTTTTTGGCAGACAGAGTTAAGCAGTGAATAATTTTAACTATATCATGGGTTGATGCAATTTACAATACCATGTTTGCTTATATTTTGGAATGCAATAGAGAGTTCCTAATGCAGTGCAGGTCATCATCTCCATTTAACTTTCTGCAGTGGCTCCTAATAACTAGGGTATAGCAATAAACCAAAGACTAGCACCCTGAAGTGATCTGGCTCCATGTTGCACTTAGTTGACAGATAATATGAGTTAGTTTATTTACTTATGAGATAACAGATCCCCCCCACCTTCCTTGATGAATCAAATTTACTGCCTTAAACATATTCTATGTGTCTAAGTTTTCCAAAATTTTATTTAGAATAATACACATATTAGTTGATTACACTGGATTTATAACTAACCTGGTTTAGGTGGTAGAACCTCTATAATCCGCAGCAATTTGTAACATGCTTTGTAATTGAATAACAATTTTCTGCATTATTTAGATGCACAGTGACCAAACCAATGATGATAAATGTCCTATTACACTCTAGGCTTATCTGTCTGAACTTGCATGAGAATGATAAGAAAGCACATAGGGAAGGGGGACATGATGGGCTTGGAAACTGTACCATAGGTAAAATGTTTGAGGGAATTGGGGTGTTTATCTTGGGACATTATAGTCATATTTAAGAATCAGAATAACTGTCTTGAAAGTGGGGTTCAATCTTGAAGGAGCCATTGCAGAAATTTAAATGAGGATGATGATGTGAACTGTATTAGGAGGTCTCTACTGCATTCTAAAATAAAAGCAAACACGGTGTTGAAAATTGCATCAACCCATGATATAGTTAAAATTATTCACTGCTTAACTCTATTTGTCTTGAGTAGAGGACAGAACAGAACCAGAACCACTGAGCAAAAGTTAAGAAAGGTATATTTTAGCTTAATATAGGAAAGAGATTTCTATTATTTCTATTTATTAGATCTTTAAACAAATAAGCAAAACAAAAACAGAAGGCAATGATGTCTTAATTCTTCAAAGTGTTTGGGGTTGTGAGAAGTTGGAGGGGTGAGAGGGAGAGTGAGTAAGAGCCTCTTTCTGCCTAGATGCTGGAGGAGTCTTTGTGTCATGGATAGGAATGGGGTGGAGGAGTAGATAGTTTCCAAGGAACCATCCAACTCTTGCAATTTATGATTCTGTGATCTGAGCGGGAGTCATGGGATGAAGCCTTCATTCTGCAGGTGACTTAATGATGTACACAGACATTCTAGTTTGTTCTTCATATTTATGGCATCTGTGTGTCTACTCTCCTATACACACCTTGCTGTTGGCCATAGCTGCGACTGTCATTAACATAGACTAGTATTTTATTTCTGCAAGTCTAGGAAAAAAAAGGAGGACATATTAGATGTTTATGCTATTTTGCTATTTGCATCCACGGTAAAAGCGTCTCCTTCAACTCCTAGCTCACAGAATCAGGGATTCATAATCTTTTTTTTTTTACTTTACAGGATAGTCTGGATATCTCATAGAAATTATGAATGCTATTCCCATAAAAATGTATACATTCACCAGTACACAATTTTTGCACACAATTCTAGCGGTATGTGCAACCTCTGAAGCCAAACTGTAGAATCCTAATTAAGAACCTCAGTGTTAGAGATTTTTGGCTGTTTTATTTCAATGAAATGAGCACCAGCAATAAACAATAGCACAGCTTGAGTTTCTTCACTTGCTCCATGTAGTTTATCTGCTCTACAATGCAGCAGGGACCTCAGGTGGTGATCTAGATCATTCCTGTGCTACTTTTTCAGCGGGATTTAGTAGGACTGTACATGTGCTTCCCAGAATACTGTATTGGCAAAACTCCCAGAATCTTAAAGAAGATTCCATGATTTAATGCACTTTATTAACTGTAAAAGACTGTTTTCTTTGCTTTGTTTTGTTTTCAGCTAAAGGAGTCTTTTAGTTGTCTTGTAAAGCATAACTGTCTCAGTTTGAAAGCACATCACTAGACCAGGTACAAGTAAGTTAGTTGGAAAGTGCAACAAATATTGGTAGAGGAAAGGGAAGTGATACAAGGAAGAAAATAAAGTCAGAGAGTCTGTGGCCAAGCCAGCAAACCTGTAGACAACAGGAGCTAACCACATCCCCCTCAAGTCCACCATGTTGGGAAACTCTGGGAACCTTGGTAGAATACATGTTTCAGAGTTCTCCTACCTAAAAGACGAGAAAGCTGGGGTATACAGAACACAATGCACATCAGTCATTCTTTGAGGGCTGCTGGAGGTGGGTAGGTAGTACTTCTGGCCTACTAATCAGGTGGCAAAGAGGGCCTCAGTGGCCAGAAAAAGTTCTTCTGGAAAATAAATTTAGGCACTGGAGCTGGGAAGTCATACTGGTCTTTCCTGAAGTGGTGAGGTGGGTGTGGATATGGGTGTGGCACCTGGAGCACCTCCTGCAAGAGGTTTTTTTGGCCTTGTGCTTGAAGAGTTTTTTCAATGCATGTTGGAACAAACTTAATAGTATGTAGAATAAAATGAGTTTGGTAGTCTGATTAAAAATACAAATTTTTTAAAAAAATTCCTTCTTTCCTAAAAGTACCTACTATTGTGACTAGGACTAACTATAGTGTTGCTTTATTTTAGTGGAGGTAAATTGGTTTGAAAGATATCTGCAACTCATTTTTCCTCATAAGTTCAACTTGTGTTAAATATTCTTCCAGAGTTTCTACTTTTAGAAAACATCATGGCTATCAGTTTTATGTTCCTCTATTCTTTTGATATATCCTAAGAAAGGAATACTTTTGTCCTCATGGCAGGATGAACTTTGGTTATAAAATGAGTTGGGAAGTGTTCCCTCCTTTTCTACTTTTCAGAAAGTCTGTAAAGATGCAGCATTAATTCTTTAGATTTTCCTTTGAAATTCACCATCGAAGCCACCTAGGCCTGGGATTTTCTTTGTGGGTTTTTGATTGATTACTAATTCAGCCTCTCTTCTGTTGTTTAGGTCCATTCAGATTATCTATTTCTTCCTGAGTTAGCTTTAGTAGTTTGTATCTTTATAACAGTTTGTCCACTTCATCTAAGTTATCTAATTATTTGGCATACAATTATTCACCGTATTTATTTATAATACTTTTTTGCTTTTTGATAAGGTCAGTAGTAATGTTACCTCTCTTATTTCTGATTCTAGTAATTCGAGTTTGTTCTCCCTCTCCCTCTCCCTTCCTCCCTCCTTCTCCCGCTCCTGCCCTCACATCCTTTCTCTCTCCCTCCCCCATTCTGTCAATCTAACTAAAAAGTCAATTTTGATGATCTTTTAAAAAAATCCCAGTTTTTGGCTTCATTGATTTTTTCAAATATTTTCTCTATTTCATTAATTTCCACTTTAATCTTTATTATGTCTTTCCTTCACTTGCTTTAGATTTAGTGCACTCTTCTTTTTCCTGTTAGTTTAAGTTATTGATTTAAAATCTTTCTTCTTTCTCAATCTAGATATTTACAGCCATAAGTTCCCTTTAAGCACTGTTTTAAATGCATCTCATAATTTTTGGTATGTTTTTATTTTCATTCCTCTCAAAATATTTTCTGGTTTACTTTTTATTTTTTGACTCATTGATTATGTGTGTTGTTCAATTTCTACTTATTTGTTAGTTTTCTAAAATTTTTAGTGCTTTTGGTTTTTAATTTCATTCCATTGTGGTCAGAGAATATACTTTGTATTTTTTCTATCTTTTTAAGTTCATTAAGGTTTGTTTTATGGTCTAGCATTTCTTAGAGACTATTTCATGTGCTCTTGAGAAAAATGCATACTCTGTTGTATTGGGTACAGTGTTCTATAGATGTCTGTTTACTTTAGTTGGCTTTCAGTGTTGTTCAAGTCTTCTTTTTCCTTGTTGTTCTTTTGTCTAGCTGTTCTATTTATTATTGAAAGTGAAAATCATCCATTATTGATTTAAATTTTTTTTCTTAAAATATTCCCAGTTCTATTATTTGAGTTGTTATCATAAAATTTGGCTGTAATTTCTCAGGCAATAAAACAATATTAATTAATTCAAAAGTGACTCTTGAACCTTGGTATTCCCATCTTCAAAATGGAATAGTAATCTTTGCACTGCTTATTTTAAATGGATGATATTTGGATTACACCTGAAAATATATATAAAACCATTTTGTAATTACATAGACTGCCACACCAGTGGTTATCAACTGGAGGCAATTTTGTCTCATAAATGACATTTGGCAATGTTTGAAGACATTTTTGATTATCACAACTTGGGAGGTGCTACCGGCATCTAGTGGGTGGAGGCCAGGGTTGCTCTTAAATATCTTACAAGGTACAGGACAGCCCTTTTCAACACAGCATTATCTGGTCCAAAATGTCAATCGTGCCACTTGCTAAGAAACCCTGTGCTATACATGGGTGATCCAGGTATTGCAAAATAAAGGCTTAGAGAAGATATAAGTGGTATTTATAAAATCATGGAGAGTATGATAAGGGAATATTAAACTTAGTCTCAAACCATGAATGTCTTAAAGAAGGATATTTCCACTTGACCTCAAAAAAATGTTGAAAAATATATATACTGAGAAAAAATACATGTATTAGGTTTTACATTATACCTGTAATCATAATTAAATGACTTATGTATGCACAATAAAACTTACAGGTCCTCCATTTTCCCAGAATAACTAGTACAATAATGGTAAAAAAAACACTGGGGGATAAAGAAGGCATGGATTTAGATCCCTTATAGTAAAAACATGTATAAAATTATAAGTAAAAATAAAGATTAACAAGTACATTAAAATAAAATATAAGACCTCTTTGTTTGGAGAGATGAAGAATTCTCTGCTCAAATCAGGGGATTCTGTTACAAAGAGGAAAATGGATATATTGGCAACCTGAAGAGTAGAGCTTGACTAGTTCAAAAAGGCATTTGAACAGGCATCTAAAGCAAACACAATGGGGAAGATATTTGAAAAAGATAACTTCTGCCATGCCATTCTATCAATCATACTTCCTAAAAATAACGACGATTAACATTTTGTCTTTCTAGGAAAAAAATGGATCTAGTTTAAAAAACTAGTAAATTCACTGAACTTAAAAATACAATTTATATGGGTTTTGTGAGTTCAGGGGAAGATATTTCCATAGTTTATTAAAGGAAACCTGGGATGTTTTGGATGACGCTTTTGACTTTTTAATTATGATACATCAAAAAGAAACTCTGATCTACACAATATTTTTATCAGTTACATTCCCAGAAGCAGAATGGAGTTCGAAGCAAGTATATGGCATTTGGATGTCATTATTACTCTGATTATTCTGGTATCTCTGAGTTTATAATGTGTATCCTCGAATATAATTCACTCTTGTACCTATTCTGAGAGGACATAAACACAACCACAGGAAAATGGCAATTTCAATTACTAAACCATATCTCTGGTATATTCATTTCAGTTAAATTTCAAACTTAGCTAAGTCTTTCAGGAGCTTTAATGTTTTCAAAAGCTCCTTAGAAAATCTTTCAGGCAAAGGAGAGCGTCACACATTCCAAAGCTGAGCAGTCAATGAAAATGCAGATAATAAGAATTTAGCAAACCATTTGCATGCAGCTGCTTCATTCCTTAGAGAATAATTTTTTCCTACAAGTGGACCTCTTTCTTTTTGGGCTGCATTTTACTGCAGAACATCTCAGGAATAGGCATCATTGACAAGATTTTCAGTACAATTGCACCATCCTTGGAACTTTTCAAATAGCTCACCCTCAGTCTTGCATGTGATAAAGATCCATGACTTTCATGGGATTCTTTTTTATGATAGGCCACTAAACACTCTTGATCCTATGATAAATTTAAATACTAACTAATCCACTTTGAATAGGGATTAAGCTTCAGTGTAGAAGGAAAGGGTTCATTAGAATTCATTACATCAATTTGTAATCTGAATGATGCACCTTCTAAATAAGGTACTGCAATTTCTAGTGATTGTTAACTGGGAGCCTAAACATCCTCATTATTAATTAATGAAAAGAGTGATAAAATCTATAATAATTGAGGGAATGCTTGTGCGCTCCCCTCCTCCCTTAGCTTCTTGAAATATCTAGCAGTTATTATTTTTAAGACAAACAATGTCAAGATAGAGTAATCACCATGGTATAACAAACTCAAATTTCTTATGTCAAGGATAATTTGATGTGCATGAAAAATGGAATACATACTGCAGACTTCCTTATTTTGATGTATGCTTTATTCTTGATGAACTCATTGTTATCAAATTATTTTACAAATTTGGGATAGAAATCAGATCAGATAATCATCTATCACTGTCTTATATTTTCCATGTTTGGAATGATAACATCTAACATTACTGAGCTAAAGTTCAATAATAGCTTTCATACCTGAGTAATATTTCATTCCAAATAATTGTCACTATAGTGCAATAATTTAAATTTTGATCTTAGAATATTTAAGCCATGAAATCAAAAGGAATTAGACATTTCTCTTTCTCACTTAAAAAAAATACTTCTGTAAGTAGTCAGTCATTTGAGAACTGAATAAAAAACATGAAATTTCTGGGGTCTCGGTGCCTATGAAAGTATTTCACTCAACTTGAAAAATTAAATCATGATCTTTAATGCAGTGAATTGTCTTAAATTTTAAACTACACAGGGTATCATCAAAGTTGATGTTCAGTATTTTTATTCTGCTGAATGTTGTAACTCATTAAAAGTGATTTTTGTTATCAAGATTGATAGTGAAATAATTGGGAATAACTGCACGGTACTTGATGTATGCTAGGCACCATGCTAGTGCTCTATGCAATGAATTCATTTAGTCCTCACAACAGCCTTGTAATGCAGTCACATTAGCAATCTCATTTTATAGGTGAGGAACATGAGACTCAGAGAGTAAAAAAAACTTGCCCAAGGTCACACAGAGAGTTAATAGTGGTTCTGGGATTCAAACTTAGCTAATGTGGCACTAGAGTTCATGCTTGTAAATATTTACTCCACTACACTGCCTTATTGATGCTCTACATCTCAGTGATTGTGCTCTCCCAAGGATCCATTTCCTATACATATGGGCATGTTTTCTGACTTCCATAATGGGATAATCTAGTTCCTCTTCAGCTCATGACTGAATTCTTTTTAATCATGTGTCTTGAAAGGAGCCCAGCCCATTCTCATAATCCTAAAGCTGGTATCAATGAAAAATGCCATCATTGCAGGTAATTCCCAGAAAATTTCTTTAAATCTTCTATTTATTGTCTTACTCTTCACTTTGCTTTTTTCACCAGTTAGGTCCTGACCTCCTAACACGATGCGAACATGAACATCATTCTCACATCATGAACTTGGTGATAGATTCTGACTTCTCTGATTTTTGTCCCTAGTTCCTCCATAGACCATAGCTTGTATACTCATCTCTTCATTTTCTGCTCCTGGTCCTATACAGTACTTTTTTTTTTTTTTTTTTTTTTTTATTCAAACAGAAAGTCACAAAAGTTATAATCATCCTCATCAGTTCACTCAGTCCCATGTAATTAATTTTCTTTTTCATCTTCTTACTTAAAGGCTTTCAAAATAGAGAGCTAGTGGGAAGCAGCCGCATAGCATGGGGAGATCAGCTCAGTGCTTTGTGACCACCTAGAGGGGTGGGATAGGGAGGGTGGGAGGGAGATGCAAGAGGGAGGGGATATGGGGATAGATGTATACGTATAGCTGATTCACTTTGTTATACAGCAGAAACTAACACAACATTGTAAAGCAATTATACTCCAGTAAAGAGTATATAAGATTTTTAGAAATTTCATGTAATGTCTGAAACATTTATATTAACATATTTCCATACAAATAACCCAAAGAAAGTTTAGTATTAGTTGTTTTTTTTGTTTTTTTATACTGCAGGTTCTTATTAGTCATCCATTTTATACACATCAGTGTATACATGTCAATCCCAATTGCCCAATTCAACACACCATCATCCCCACCCCACTGCGGTTTTCCCCCCTTGGTGTCCATACGTTTGCTCTCTACAACTGTGTCTCAACATCTGCCCTGCAAACCGGTTCATCTGTACCATTATTCTAGGTTCCACATACATGCGTTAATATACGATATTTTTCTCCTTCTGACTTACTTCACTCTGTCCTATACAGTATTTTTATTCCCCATATCTTCCTTGGTTTATTTTATACATATGTTAATCAAGACTGAAACTTCAGTGCCTTAACAATAAAGGCTCTCCTCCTTCTTTCAGCCTTGCTATCAGGAGCAGATGGTTTCCAAGGTCTCCATGATAGTGGAAGATAGGGATGATGGGACAAGCTGACTCTTAACTGTCTTAGCCCCAAAGTGGCACATGTTCTGGTCAGAGCTAGTCTATGGTCCCAACTTAATTGCAAGGGAGACTGGGAAACATAGGGGAGCACATGGAATATCTGGTGAGCTTTAATAATCTTTCCTAGAATACATTAAGATCTCAAAAGGTTTTGATATATAACTTACAAAATTGTCTTTTGGTTTTATCCTGAGAAGGAGTTTATGACCTGCTTAAGAGGACCATATATTATTAAAAGTCCAGAAAACTGTAATATTCTTTAATGGTAATATTATAATGATATTTTGCTATACTAGTAATGTACATTAGAGACTTCAAGTGCCATTTGGTTTTAAGTCCATGAGCAGATGAAGAAAAATAAAAAAATGAAGAAAAAAAAAATCTCTACGGTGTTGCAAATCCTCTCTCAATTTCTCTTGCCTATTGTCCATAAATTTGATAAAGTGGAGTATGTATATCAAGATGTATATGAATTATCAAGATAATTCTCATAAGAGTATTTTACAGATGAAAACAACAAAACTATGTTATTGTCTTGGTGTTGTGGGGGATCTCTTGTTTATAGGATTCTAAGGTGGACAAGCTGTATCGAATTCTCTAAGCTTACATAACTGTTTTCCAAAGAAGAATGAAAGAAACACTTCAGTTTGGAAGCCCTTTATAAAAAGGTAAAATTATTAATATGCACATATGTTTGCATCATTGTAAGATAATGAGAGTGAACATTTATGTAAGGAAAAATGAGGTTACTTCCCTTGAGAGAATAAATAATGTCCTTGTGAAAAACGTTTGACCCTAGAGAGGAACAAAACTAATTTTTTTTTAAAAATCTTTACTAGAGTATAATTGCTTTACAATGTGTGTTAGTGTCTGCTGTATAACAAAGTGAATCAGCTGTATGTATACATATATCCCCATATCCCCTCCCTCTTGCGTCTCCCTCCCACCCTCCCTATCCCACCCCTCTGGGTGGACACAAAGGACCGAGCTGATCACCCTGTGCAACGCGGCTGCTTCCCACTAGCTATCTATTTCACATTTGGTAGTGTATATATGTCCGTGCCACTCACTCATGTCATCCAGCTTACCCTTCCTCCTCCCCATATCCTCAAGTCCATTCTTTAAGTCTGCATCTTTATTCCTATCCTGCCCCTAGGTTCTTACTGAACCATTTTTACTTTTTTTTAGATTTCATATATATGTGTTAGCATATGGTATTTGTTTTTCTCTTTCTGACTTACTTCACTCTGTATGACAGACTCTAGGTCCATACACCTCACTACAAATAACTCAATTTCATTTCTTTTTATGGCTGAGTAATATTCCATTGTATATATGTGCCACATCTTCTTTAACCATTCATCTGTCAACGGACACTTAGGTTGCTTCCACGTCCTGGTTATTGTAAATAGTGCTGCAGTGAACATTGTGATACATGACTCTTTTTGAATTATGGTTTTCTCAGGGTATATGCCCAGTAGTGGGATTGCTGGGTCATATGGTAGTTCCATTTTTAGCTTTTTAAGGAAACTCCATACTGTTCTCCATAGTGGCTGTATCAATTTACATTCCCACCAACAATGCAAGAGGGTTCCCTTTTCTCCACACCCTCTCCAGCATTTATTGTTTGTAGATTTTTTGATGATGGCCATTCTGACTGGTGTGAGGTGGCACCTCATTGTAGTTTTGATTTGCATTTCTCTAATGATCAGTGCTGTTGAACATCCTTTCATGTGTTTGTTGGCAATCTGTATATCTTCTTTGGAGAAACGTCTATTTAGGTCTTCTGCACATTTTTGGATTGGGTTGTTTGTTTTTTTGATATTGAGCTACATGAGCTGCTTGTATATTTTGGAGATTAATCCTTTGTCAGTTGCTTCATTTGCAAATATTTTCTCCCATTCTGAGGGTTGTTTTTTCATCTTGTTTATGGTTTCCTTTGCTGTGCAATCTGGTTTTGGTATCAGCGTGATGGTGGACTTGTAGAATGAGTTAAAAATTTTTTTTAACTTGTTAAGAGACAGCTGTCTTATAACTTTCTTTACATCATCTCTGAATGTCTAAAACCTTCACATAGTTACTTTGATCTGAAGTTCTCAAATTTATATTGACCTCTACATGAATATTTTAGATTCTCAGATTTAATGATATCACTAGCCAAGAGTATGATTTCTATTCTTGTCACCACATCAAGTGAAACAGTAATAATGGATACTGGATAGGAAAACAAATAATGTAATTATGGATTACTGGCACTTGATATAAGGAAGCAAACTCAAATTGGTCAATTACTTGTCCATATTTCTTCAAATCATATGATCTGCTTGTAAAACAATTTTAATGAATCAATATTTGCAAAACTCCTAGAAGAATGACTACTTTAATATAAGAAAAATATCAACATAATAATAATAAGCTTCCGATTTTTAAAATTTTTCCTTCTTTTTGATTTTCTTCTTTTATATTTAATATTTTTAAGATGAATTTTTGATAGTGACGTTATCCATTATGGGCTTTAATTTTGGTTTTAGCTACTGTTGATAGAATGTATAACGTGTTTATGGAACGTAGGTTTTACACATAACCAATCATTATGCTAATTACATATGCTCTTTTATTTTACTGAGAAATTAGGAGCAATATAATGTTTGCCACATTTTTTCTATCATTGGTAAATTAAGCTTAAGCTATTAATGCCTTTTAAAAGTATGCATCAAAATATTATTGTGAAAATTAAAGAGGGTGGCAAGATTACATTTTTGCCACTAATTATGCAAATGAGCTCAGCAGGAGACAGCTTACCCAAAGTCAGGCATTCCATGGATTCACACTGACCTTCCCTCAAGAACTTCAAGGGCTGAATGCAAATACCTTCACTGCCCTGAAATTTGTCTCAGTCAAATCCTCTCTTTCAAACCCTGCACAATAGAAATCTTGGGTCCCCACCAAGTCCTTGTTTACATACTTAAGCAGATTTTCTTTCCTTTCTTTCCCTTTGGAAAAAAATTGTCCCTGCCTTTTGGCATCTATGTTACCCATCCCTGTGCAGAGGCTGGTGATCTTTCTGGTTGAAAGTTAGTGAGGATACTACTTTGTATAGAAAATGACAGATACAGCACTAAATTATCAGGCATAAAATGGCTATGGATCTTCTCCATTAACTACAATACAGGGGTAATTTTCAAATCACCAGAAAGGAAAATCTTGTTGACTGTGATTTAGCAATTTATGGATACTTATTTAGGTTGATTAATATCAGAAAGACAGACTCTTTAGAACATGACCAATGTCAAGATCAGAGTTTGTAAACTGATGGCCTGTAGATACACTTTATTTGGCTAGAAGCTGTGCTTTGACCACATCCACATGTTTCGTTTTGCCTTGTTTTAAAAATATTAGTTGCCTACATTAAAAACAAAAACTTTTTTGTTTGCTGCCTGTTCCCAACTCTCAACTGTTTTGTCAGACCTGCTTCTCTCACTGACATGATCAGGCTACCTCTGTAGCACAGAGATTTGTGATCCCATAAAACAAGTTATTCTTATTCTAAGGTAGTCTTATTATACTTACATCAGAGTTACCTGGGGTGCTCACTGAATTTGCAGATTTCTGGCCTCAAATTTCTAGGCCTTTATTGAATTTGAATCTTTGTTATCAGAGTGGAAAATCTGCATGTGAACAAGTTCCCCAGAGGCATCCAAGGTATAGCAAAATTTGCAGACCACTAATAGAGATCCCTGGGTATTTACTAGAGGTGCATACGTAAATCTCTCAGCGATTGCCTTTACAAACTATACAGCCCAGATTCCTTACCCAATGCTCTTTTTACCCCCATTTTCCTAGTGCATTGTTAAATTTTTAAATAAATAAATAAATAAATAAATAAATAAATAAATAAATAAATATATCTATCTCATATCACTCAGGAAAAGGAATTGTCCCTATAAATATAGGATTTAGACGAAGACAATTTTTAACATTTTTTTTCCCTAAGTGTTCTCTCTTGGTAGAGAAGATACATCCATTTGCTGCATTCTTGGGCAAACAAGATCTAGACAGGGTGGAGTTGCTGGGCATTCCCCATGTATTCCTGAACTTTTTTTATCTCCTTCTTTTTTTCCCAATATTAGCTTTGTATCTTTCCCTGCTGGGAAATTAGTGTGTTTGCTTGTCTTATAATTTAGATCAGTTCTACATTAGCTTATACTAAATTTCTTACAAGACACAGAAGTCATTTTTATTTGGGCTTTTCGTTCTTTTTCCTTTGTCTAACAGGATTAAATGCTAGAAAAAGCTTTGCTCACCATGTGGAACTGCACTTTTTAAAAGCTAGATATTGAAGGTTATATAATTATTGTGTTTCATTTTTCACTTAGGGGACCAAGAATTTCAAAATCAAATTTATAACTCAAATTTAATAATTGTATAGATCTCTGTAGCTACAGTATCTGCATTTTAGCTTCAATATTTGGAATCATTTATTCTGATCTTTAATGTATTATGTATTTCAAAGGGTCAGTTCAAAAGACTTTGAATGAAATTAGGCGTCCAAATGCAAATAAACTATATTAAGAAGCCTGACTGATTTTCTTCAAGCAAATATAAGGTTTTAAGCTAATGGACATCTTTATAATTCACTTAAACTCATGGTCTTTTTTGAATACCAACCAATCATCATTCTAAGTAAATAAATTTTTAAAATCAAAGTTCAATTACATATTGTGAAATACACTGATCTAAAGTGTATATAGTTCCATGTGTGTTGACAAATGCACATATTATATATTTAACTCATAACACTATCAAGAAACAAAATATCAATATTTCCATCATCCCAGAAAGCTCCCTCATTACCCTTCCCAGTTAATCTCCAGCCCCTAGAAATAATTACTTTTAAAATTCTGTTAAAAAATAAAATTCAACTGAGGAAATTTGAAAGATCTTACTGGCTTTTCAGCAATTCATGAATCAGGCAGCAGCCAATCTAGCACATAGAAAGGAGCTCTGAGGAGCTGTGCAGAATGAAAGACTTTTATAGGGAGAAGGGAGCAGGAACAAGGAAGTTATACTAAACAAAAAAGCAGCTTGGTTATTGCAAGGCCACTTTCCTTTAGGGAATGGCAAGGATCTACCAGGCAGATTACCTCACTAGTGCTGATCAGGTGACTCCTGATTGAGTGGTTTAAGATTCCATTTCCAGGAAAGCTGAAACTACAATTAAGTCAGTTCTCAGTTTGGTGATGTGGCGTTTAGGATAAATAACTCCATTTTTGGTCTGTTGTCTTGTTTTTTACAATTCCCCCTTTTGATCAGACTCTCAGTCTGAGAGATGTGATCAAAATTTAATATATTAATGCTATTCCAAGCTTAACTCTCTGGAGTTCTCCCATTTTTTTTTTTCTTTTTTCTGAATCTTTTTGTGGTATTTACAGGTCATGATATTGGGTTCACATTCTTTAAGTCAGCCTTTCTTTTTGATCCTTTTCTGACATTCTAGTCTTAGGGAGATCACTTGCTTTGTGGTGGTGGTTGTGAACATGTATTTAAAGGTTTTGAGAGCATACAGCACACCAGGGAGACTACTATGATTATTATAATGAGCATGATAATTCCTAATGTCTGGAGTTCACTTCAGAGCCATGGTCCCTAAGACCCAAACCAATCAGAATCAAATAAGTCAAAGAAAAACCCTATTGAAGGAATCACTTTCTTAAGCCAAACGGCTTGTTCAGTGATCTTATGTAACTGACTTTTAGCTTCCCCAGAAATGTCAATCCAAGTGCAGCAAGCAGTGTTGGCCATAGCACAAACATATCAATGCTCTGCTAAAAGATAATCCTATTATCAAGAAAAATTTCAGCCAGAGAGTCTAGGGATTTCTGTTGAGCAGTTATTGCTTTAGCAACAGGTTCTGCAATATCTTCAAGAGTTGAGATATTCCTGATCATAGCCTCATTTGCATTTACTTCTAGCCAGGGGAGTAGGGATCTGCCAGTGGAGGCAAATTTTGAATCATGAATGTCTCCAGATAATTCCAGTTTGAGTCTGTGGCTCAGGACTGGAAAGGTGACAGCCACAGGGGCCAGTAGAACTTAAGGGTCTGTAGACTGCGTACGTAGTTTTTTCTGGTTACTCTTGCCTTGTGTACCTTTCTTTGTACAGAGCCTGGATGCAAGTTTCCCTGAGTTTAGAGCTGTTAATCAGAGGCAGGAAAATGGACCCACAGGGTTAGGGAGCTTCACACAATAAAGGGATGAGTTTGTTCTAGAGAAACTAAGGCATTGTAAATCAGGGATCAGTTTGAGATGGGAAGAACTACAGGATCACCAACATCATGGCAAATCCAACAGTTATTTGGAGTTTGGATATACATGAACAATGGCTTTATCTTTCCAGGACTAAACAAGGCAAAAGGTGAATAAAAGAATCAAAAAGAACTTCACAGTGTAAGAATTAGGAAAAGGATGGACAGAGAAGGAAGGAGGAATGGACAGAAATGTTCTTGATCCAACACCTTTGGAGGAAGCAGTCTACCTTAATGTTGGCTACTTTGCTTCCTAGTCAATTTGATTTTGAAGTCCTGAGCTTTTGCCCAGAACCGGATGTCAGGTGGAGCCTTCTTCAGTTGTGAAATGACACCCTGTAATTTGGCAGCAGTGTCAGTGGTCAAGAGTACTTGGTAGAGTCCTTTCCATGAATCTCACTTTTGCAAAAGCATAAGAATAAAACAACAACTGTATGTAAATGACAAAAGACTTTAAAATGCCCATTGTTAAAGATATGATGAGAGTTCATTATAACAAAATTGACAAGGAAATTCGGTCATTTCTGTGATATACAACATTTTAAGATAATAAATGGAATTATGGCTGATAACATTATACCATGGCATATCAGAGTTCTAGGAATTTCATAACACATATGTTAAACACATGCCTCCATATAAAATATAACCTAAGAAGGTTTAGCATCACTTCTTACTGGATATTTTTTCTCATGTAATTTAACATATCAAATAAAGCTAATTAGGTTAACATTTTACCATGTGAGAGACAAAACTTTTGAGGTTTTCCAGGGGCCCTCTGGGAAATCTCAAAGTTATTTATTCTGAGGTCAAAAAGACTCCATTTAGAATTTGATTTAGGGAAGTTGTCAAACGTCTAAGGGTTTGAACATTTGACAAAATCAGATTACAGATCGTTATGGAATCATACCTTAACCAAAGTGATAGTAGAAGATATTAAAGGCAAATATAGAAGGTTACATAGTTGTGAGTAAAACTTGGCTCTTTTAATATTGAGAAGACTGGGTTTCCTTAAGTAATTAAAGATGATAAAGACAATGTGAAGCACAGTAAATTATTTTACTAAGTCAACGTGAAGTACAGTAATTTTGCTAAGATGCCAAATCTTTGCCGTCCAGGCAGATTACTTAAAAGGTAAAGATACATTCACAACTGCTTATCAAAAGCAGACCAGAAGTCCAATATAACTTTGTCCTTTTAGCAGACTGAAAACCAAATTCTAATTTTGCACCAGTCTATTTTTGATATCAAAACTCATTAAAAATAAATAAATAAATCCATTCCAATCTTAGCCAGCTTAACCACACATAAAATTTCCTTCCCAAGATTGCTTTTCCACAAACCTTACACAACTTTTTAATATCTATTCAGATTTTGCCCTATTTTTGCTGTTGTTATTGTTGCTGTTACTTTTCATTCTGGAATAACCAGTAATTTTATGTTCTTTGCCTACTTTTCATACACAGATTTTTCCTTTCACCCAGACAGAAACAGAGATTTTAAACTTTTTGTATTAAAACTTTAGCTGTCAGGTCCAGTGATACAAAACCCACTAGTCTATAAATAATAGTTAAATCCAAATTTTGTTTCTGGCAGTTGAAATAAGTTAAGCTTACCTGTTCAGATGGCTAAAGCTTTTTACTAATATTTAGGGATAAGATACTTAAGATTTTTCATATGCCTAGTTTCCAAATAGACTTTCCTCCTTTTTTTTTCCTTCTGATAAAAATTACTTCCCTGAGGTTTGCATTTCAAAGATATGGTCTAGATAAGAGTTCCTGGAGTAGACCAGGTAGAACATTTACATTTCAAAGGCACAGGAACAGAATGCAAGATCCTCCAAGAAGGACTTTTGTTTCCTAAGGCCAGAATTTTACAATACCTACAAACCTTCTGAGAAAAATAGGGGAGGTTCTGGGATTGGTAAAAAGGATAAGTGGGCTTTGAATTGCTTCTAAAGCTGCATTTCTGTTCTTGCAAAGATTCAATATATAAGACTAGGACAGTGTTTTTAATTCCTCAAAGAATTGGATTGTAACCTAAAAGACATCATGGGCTGACCCACCCATCCAACTGCATTATCTTCAGTTTGCTTCTCTATATCCGGAAGAAGGTCTTCAACTAAGATAGAAATAAAAAGATTCCTATGTTCTAGACTTAGAGCTGTTTGTCTTTGGAATACTTTTCTTTCCCTCTTGGTACACAGTTTTATTTAGTTTACGGGAGGAGGGCTTAAAAAAAGTTCCTATTGGGCTCTGAATACCAGCTTCCAATTTGGCCAGCTTCTGGCCATAGAGTTAGTTTAAAAAAATTCCTTTCACATATCTTGTCAGGTTCATCTGGGACAAACAGTAAATATTCCTGGCAGTACTGAACAACCCCTAGACTCAAGAGGCATCCCCAAAAGACTAAAAAGGATATTACCCTCCCAAGACCCAGAGACACTTCTAACGATAGCCCAAAGAAAGAAAAACTTAAGACAATTCCCCTCAAAACTGGCAATAGTTGGTAGGGCCCTAGTAAGAAATGGAGTGCAGTCTACATTTTTGTCCAGCTATATCTAGCCACAAGCAGGGTGCAACCCACATTTCTGTCCAGCCATAGTTTTGGTGCCCCTGACCTTACGGTTGCCAAGCCAAGCGCTCAGGGTACAAAACAAGACAAACAAGAAGGCCAAGGCTGCCCCTGGGAGAGAAAGGATAAGTAACAGATGGGTCTGGATTTGGAAAGAAAAGGACAACGTGAAATTTTACCTTCCTCTCCCAATTGGGTGCTACACACAGAGATCTGGGAGAGCTGCCTCTGGTAAGAATTCCCAGGGTTTTATCTGCAAACTTCGGAGTGAATGCAGTTTAAAGTAGAGAGTGTAGCTTTGTATCTACTAGAATTTGGCAAGATTTTCTGTTAATTTTAATTTTAGTTTCCCTTTGGCTGAGAATAATTGGTAGTGGTTTATTGGAGAATGCCCTGAAAGGGATCCATATGGGGGTCCTCCTTCAAGGATAAATATGGAGGTGTCTGTAAGGTTAGTAACTTGGCAAAATTTTGTTTATGGCTTTGTAGTTGCTTCAGAGTGGAAAGGTAATTCAGAGAGAGGATTAGTGGACTCTGAATACTCAGGTAAAGGAGGACAGAGGGGAGTAGTATGAATCATGTCAGTCTTAGTCTTTTGTTTTAAGTACCTGTTGTGTCTTTAATTTTCATTAGCCTTTTAAAATAAATCTTTCAATGAAGGTATTTTGGAATCTTGAAGGCTTTTGGAGGCTTCTGCATACCAATTAAAATAGGTATCCCATTCTACTTCTTTTCATTTCTGAGCCCTTGGATACAAGTGCACTTCTTAATCTTTTCTAATTGGAATGTTCCCCATAATGGCGATTGTAATTCGAGGTTGTCTTAGTGAGATTTTTCCCTTATTGTGGATATCTACAGCTTCTGGGACCATAGTTCCTAGATATAAAATCAGCAGTTGTGCTGGAAGGTGGTGTGCTCAGTTCTTTGAAACTTGAGGATCCCATTTCTTTAGCTAAGCCTTAGGTCTCTGGGAACTAAATTAATACCTAAGAAGGATATGCTACTGGATTGAGGATTTTGTGGCTTTTTAATAGTGTACTACGTTGCACAGAAATTTTCTTGAGCTGGGTGGGTGACCTGGCCGCAATCTAACCCATTCCATGACCAACTTATCCTAGTTCATTAGTCTTAAGAGTTAGATGGTGAGAACTCCAACAGCTTTTAGGTTCTTGACCCCTGCCCAGCAACTTTGTGGCTTTGGCTTCCAAGGTTCTCATTAACAATGAGTCTATTATTCCTTTACCTTATGTGCATAATAACAGAAACCAACAATAACCAAGGAAACAAAATGAGCAATAACTAAAGAGACAGTACTGTGGACTGACCAAGAGAAAGTCTTAGGTGCACACTGCCAACAGTTCCCAAAATGAACAGACTGAATCAGCAGACCCCAATAAATGGGGACTGTAGGCTGAACCAAGGGCTATGGATTCAGGTTCCAGGTGGAACTGTCTTCCAGCTCAAGCTGACCTGCTAAGTCTGCACTGGGACCATGGACTAACAGAGAGCCAAGGACTGATGCTCTGTTATAGCCTCCAGTCAGTCTAGACTGACCCAACAACCCTAGACTGGAAAGTCAATTATATTGCAAGATCAACACAAAGAGAGTGGAGCTCAGATCTGAGAGCAACTTACCCATGGCCCTTGGAAATGATGAGAAAGAGACCTCAAAGGGTTTGCATGTATCAATGCCTATGTTTCTCATTGTCATCTGAAGCCATCAGATGTCTCCTTTGGGTCCCATTACTGCCACCAAATTGTTAAAAAACAAAATTCAACTGAGTAAATTTTAAAGATATTATTGGCTTTATTCAAGGACTCATGAATTGCAGCATTCACTCTAATAGATAGAAAGGAGCTGAGGGGAGCTATACAAAATAAAAGACTCTTACAGGCAAAAGGGAGCAGAACAAGGAAGTTTTACTAGACAAAAACTGGTTACTGCAAGGTCACTTTTTAGGGGATGGCACAGGTCTCTCTGACAGATAACCTAACTAGTGTTGATCAGGCAATTCCTGATTAACTGGTTTAAGATTCTATTTCTTGGAGAGCCAAAAATCTTAGTAGGTTAGGTCTTGATTTGGTGCTGTGGGGCTTAGCACAAGCAACTCCATTTTGGGACTGTTGTCTTGTTTTTAACAATACTTATTATCATAGTTTAGTTTTGTCTGTTCTAGCTCTTCCTATAGATGGAACTATAAAGTATGTACTGTTTTATATGAAGCTTTTTTCACTCAGCAAAATGTTTTGTGTGACTTATCCATGTAATTGCATATATCAGTAGAGTGTTTGTTTTCATTGCTTAGTAGTTTGTGCACTAATTGTTGCACTAATTGTTTGTCAGTTCTCCTATTGATGGAAACCAGGCTGGTTCCAGTTTTTGGTTACTATAACAAAAACAGAAGTTGCTGTGAACATTCTTATACAAGGCTTTTTGTGAATATCTGTTTTCATTTGTCTAGATCAGGGGTCCCTAACCCCTGGGCCAAGGACCAGTTACAGGTCCGTGGCCTGTTAGGAAGCAGGCTGCACAGCAGGAGGTGAGCAGTGGGAGAGTGAGCGAAGCTTCATCTGCTGCTCCCCATTGCTCACATTACCGCCCGAACCATCCCCCCACCCCCTCCCCAGTCTGTGGAAAACTGTCTTCCACAAAACTGGTCCCTGGTTCCAAAAAGGTTGGGGACTGCTGTCTAGATAAATATCTAGGAGTAAAATTACCAGCTCACAAGGTAGACATTGAACTTTCTAAGAAAGTGCTGGATTCCAAAGCAAGTTTACTGTTTTACCCACTCATCAAAAATATGTGAGTTTGTATTTTATTTTGTTTTTGTGGTTTTTTTTGCGGTAGGCGGGCCTCTCCCATTCCGGAGCACAGGCTCCGGACGCGCAGGCCCAGCGGCCATGGCTCACGGGCCTAGCTGCTCCGTGGCATGTGGGATCTTCTCAAACCGGGGCATGAACCCATGTCCCCTGCATCGGCAGGTGGACTCTCAACCACTGCGCCACCAGGGAAGCCCTGGTTGCTCCACATCTTTACTAACATTTAGTGTTGCCTTTTTCTTTTTAGCTAGTGGTACTAGAGTAGCATCTCATTAATTTGAATTTCCATGGTGAAAAATGATGTTGACCACTTTTTCATATGTGTATTATCCATTCACATACCTTACTTTGTAGAGTGTCTATTCAAACCATTTTCCCATTTTGTGTGTGTGTGTTGGGTGGAAGGGTTATTCTTTGCATGTTCTAGAGTCAAGTCAGATATATGGAATATGAATATTTTCTCCCATTGTACAGTTTGTATATTTTCTCAGTATTTTATGTCTTTTGATGAACAGAAGTTTTTAATTTTGAATAATTCAAATTTATCATTTCTTTTATGATTAGCATTTTCTGTTTCTTCTTTAAGAAATCTTTGCCAAGAAGTCATTGGAGGCATGTTTTAAAAAAAGACAGTTAACTTAGGAAAAAAATGGGCAAAAGATTTGAGGAAGAATTCACAGAGGAGGAAATACTAATAGCTAATAAATATAAGAAAAGAGGCTCACATACAAAAGACAGAAGGACAATGCATATTTAAGTGGTATATCATTTCACACCCATCAGATTTGCAAAAAGTAAAATACCCAGAAGTAAAAGCATTGATGAGGATGCAGAATCTCATATACTACTGGTGGGAATATAAAATAATACGGTTACTTTGTAAAGCAATTTTGCTGGACTTATTATGGTGAATACTTTCTTATTATCCCTCCAGCTCCACTTTCTATCTTTCTTTGCTCAGCTTTTTGCCCCACGAGGCTGATCTTATATCGATCGAAAGGCTCCCTGGTTCTTTGGCTTCTAGTTCGGTTCAATTGGAGAATGGAGGATGTGAAGTGAGTTCATGGTATTTATTTTCTTGCCCCTTTTACTTGTATTTATCGTACCCTATCCCTTAAACCACAGATCCTGTCAGAGAGCTCTCTCCTTGGAGTAACATTTCCCAGATCGTTGTAACTGCTTCCTCCCCTCACTATTTGAGGCTTAAGAGTGGGGATAGCTTTCTGCTGTAGCTAATCCCAGAGTATTGCACTATTTCTTAAATTCCTAAGCCTTGACAATGCATATTAAATATGTTTTTTATTCAATTCTCCTTAAATTTACCAGTCTGAATGTGCTATCTAATTCTTGCTAGGATCCCAAGGGATATCCCTGGTAAAGTTGAATACGTATATACCTGTGATTCAGCAGTAACAATTATTAGGTGTACATCCTTGAGCTACTCTTGAATATTTGCTCAATCAGTTATACATGAATGTTTATTGAAACATTATTGTAAAAGCAAAAATAAAAAATTAAATTATCTAAGTGTCCAATAAACAGGATAATGGATCAATATGCTGAAGTATAATAATACAGTGTAACATTATACAGCAGTGAAAATGAAAAAAGGTAGAGCCATTGTACCAACATGGATAAAACTCAAAAAACACTTTTTTAATTTAAGGTTACATACATATATATAATAAGAATAAAAATATACATGAGAATAATAAACCCAAAATTCAGGAAAGTAGTCATCTCTAGGAAAGAAGAGTGGGATTGTTTAGGGATCCATAAAGGTCTTCACTTCAGGTGAAATAATGTTTTATTTTTTTGTGGCGGTAGAGGATGTGTAAGTTTTCATTATATTATTACCTTAAAAAATTTTAATACCAAAAAAAGTTGATAATTTAAAAGCCTTTTTAAAGAGGAGAGGTATAACCAATCTACAAAAAAAGGAGCATGACCTCTGTTCATGATATTTCAAATTTGCCTTGAGTTGTTCTGTCCTTACCTTTGCCCCCACAGAAAATGTTACTACAGCCCTGTAAAATCCTGCTTAATTATCTAAGGATAAGGCCATCTGGTGATAACCTATATACCCTTTTGCAACATTTGTGCAGTTTTGGTTAGAGTGGAAATCCGTCATCTTTCAGCTATTTGCTCTGGACGCTGGAACAAGTATGGATTTAAGGGACAGCCTGCTGCCAACTTCTTGCTAGAATCCAGCTGGGGACATTTTTAGTGTTGCATAAGACAAGATACCAAGAGACCCTGATAAGGGCACTCCATGGGGACAAACATCTCCACTCCCCGAATCCTTCAGGATAATGCCCTTGCATTCATTTTAGGATTATTATGGAGATGGCAGGGGAATATGAAAAATTTTGCAATATGGAGAAGGAGTGTAACACCTACTTAAGCTTTGTCCGGATTTATTCTTTAAGCTGTCATGTTGTACTCCTAAGACACAAATGGGCTACATCAGATCCTTAAGTTTTCCTAAGAAATGTCAGGTTTTTTTTTTTTTAAACCATGTTAACTAAGAGATGCTGGAAGGGATATAGTATCCTCATGGTGGTAACAATTAGAATATTATATCACAAAATAAAATGTTTATTCTTATTGGTAGCATTGGAATACATACATACCTTGCCTGAGTTTGAGCCCTTATTCTGCTAATTACTAGCTGGAAGATCTTAAGTAAGTTACTGAACTTCTCTGTGCCTCAATTCCATCATTTGTCAGATGGGAAAAATAATGGTACCAACATCACAGAGTTGCTGTGAGGGTTATGCAATCACTTAAAACAGAGTCAAGACATGCTACTACCATGCAACCCAGAAATTGCACTCCTAGGCATTTATCCCAGAGAAATGGAAACTTAAGTTCATACTAAAACCTATACACAGATGTTCATATAAATTTTACCGATAGTGGCCCAAATGAAAACAACTTTGTTTTAAAATGTAGATTTTGTTATTATTCAGGTACGGTGAGGCCAACAGATTAGGAGATAAATATCAATGAAAAGATAGTTTGTTACTCACACTTCCCAAGAGGTGGCACACTGTGCCGCGCAAGTATGCCTTTGCTGCCAGCAGTATCAGATCGTATCGCACGTGGTCTCCTTCACCCAGGAGAATATCCAGGTGGTTAGGTCAGTCCATGCACCCCCAGACATGGGGGGGGGGGTCCCCGATGCCCAAAGCCTGCTGAACCCGTACCTAAGGGTACTGAGCATGCACGTACCACGCAGTTCAGGGCAGCCAGGGATTTGGAAAGAGTTCGAAAGTCCTGAGGGGCTGCACCACTGGCGCGGGCTTCTGGGGATCCAAGGTCTCTAATTCCAAGCCCGAAAATAACCAATGGAGCCTATTCCGCCTGAGGGCAGATTTGGAGGGAACTTGAAAATCTTGCTCCCGCCGCATAGGGCAGGACGGCCGGCGTATCTGTCAAGAAGAGGTACCTGGGAGGCCTGCTGGCGGGAATGGCGGCCGTAAGCCTGGCGCAGAAGAGTGAACTGCGCATGCGGATCCCGCGCAGCTCTCCGAAAGAGGGAAATCTGGGCCAACCGGGAACCCGTACCCATCCAGGACCCGGCTGTGAAGACGCCCGGTCACTCTTGTGGGTGCTTGGGAGAAACTAGGCAGTGTCGAAGACCGCACCTGCACCACGGCTCCTGTTCACCCTGACTCCTGCTCTCACGGGAGCTTTTTTTTTTTTTTTTTTTTTAGGCACGAACCCGTGTCCCCAGCATCGGCAGACGGACTCTCAACCACTGCGCCACCAGAGAAGCCCCTCACGGGAACTTTTGAAGCCTTGCTTGGTAGGACGGGGTGTCCTGGAATGAGAGACTCCTGGGATCCCTGGTTCCTGTAGAGGCCCAGGTTCCCATAAACAGCGCGGCCGAGTAATGACTGACTGTTGCCACCTTTGCAGTAGCAGTGTCTGATTTTATTCAGCGGGTGCCCCACCCCACCCCACCCCCGCCCCACGAAGATATCCGGGTGGTCTGGCCGGGCCATGAACTCACAGGCCTGCAGGGCCAGTGCTGACCAAGGCCTGCTGAATGGGTGCGTATTTCGCATGTGTGCCTTGGGGTTCCGGGTAGCCGGGGGGTCATTGAGAGGCAGGATCACTGGCTCACAGGTGGTGAGAGGCAGCTTCGTTGGTTCAGGCTCCTGGGGTTTGTCAGGGGGCAGAAAGCGTGGGAAGAATATAAGAGCAAGGGTCTTTATTGTGGTTTCTGCAGAAGGAACTGGAGAGGCAGGGCAGACAGGTTTAGGATTGGCTAATTTGAATAATTTCATTGGGCTTTGGGATGTTGGGACTGCCCTGAATCGTTTGGGACCTGGCCTTGGGGTACTAACGACAGGGGAATATTGGCTTTTGCCTAATAGAGGGATTATGCATGTGGGGGTAAGGACAGGTGCATGTTTACTATCTCTAGGAATTGGCTAACCCTGCAGATTGGGGAGCAGTTTCCCCAGGGTCAGTAAGGCCACAGATGCCAAAGCAGTATAATAGAAGACATGCTTAAACAAACTCAGGTGATTAAACAGACTGTGATAAACCATGGAATACTTCTAGCAATATAAAAGAATGAACTATTTGATGCATGAGCAACTTGGATGAATCTCACAGGACACATGGGATAGGGTGGTGGTGATGGTGTGTGTGTCTGTAAAAGGGCAACACCAGGGACCCTTGTGATGATGGAAAAGTACTGTACCTTGACTAGATCAAAGTTAATATCCTAGTTGTGACATTGTACTATAGTTTTGCAAGGTGTTAACATTGTGTACGACTCGGCGGGTAATAGGATCATTAAAAATAAAAAGCCTGGCACATAGTTAGAGCTCTTCAAATATTAGTTATTTTTAATATTATTTGCTCTATGATACTAGTAAATCTGTTACAGAATGCATTAGAGTTGATTGATTCAGTAATTCAAACATTAGTTTAGCAACATTTATTGATTCTTACACAGGTAAGGTCCCATAGAATAGGGTTATAAAGACATGACTCCTGTTCTCATGTAACTCTAATACAACAAAGAAAAGAAGTGCTAATTATTATAATAGGAATCATAGTGGAGTACTTTAAAGCAAGATTTAGAGCCAGGAAGACTTGTGTTGAATTTCCTCAACTATCTGCATTTTCTCAAACAAGTTACTGCTTTCTGTTGCTTCATCTATTAAATAAATGATGAAAATAATTTCTCTTCTTAGTATTGTTATGAAGTTTAAATGAGGTACTACTTTCATATTGTAATAGATGTCAATTTTGCACCTATAACTGGGCTCTGTACAAGATACTGGGCATCCAACAGTGCTTAAGAAAATTATGTCATTCATGAAGTTTATTGTGGAGCCTTTGAACTCTCAGAGGGAATTGCTAAGGAATTGAATGCTTTCACTGCAAGGTTGTGGGCTTTTAGAAAACAGTGATACATCTCTGTTTTGAGATAAATGCAAGCACCTAATGTGCTTTTGCTGCTGTCTGTGCTTTATAATGTTTTCTTTATTACTAAAAATGTGTATGTAAAATGAACTGTGTACTTTCATTATAATTTCATTAATGCTTTATCTTTATGTACATTTAATCTTTGATGGGCAGCAGGGCTTATGTAATCACTTACTTAGCAAGTGATCAATAAATAATAGCATGCAAAAGAGAGAAAGAGAAAGAGATATATAGAATATTGGGAATAGAAATGATTTCGTTTAGAAAAAGCTTTTTGAAGAAAGTGGCATTTGAGCTGGACCTTAAAATAATAGGTAATATTCTAAGCACAACTCAGATCACATCTAACTGAAGAAATTTAGCACAAATAACGTCCTCAAAAAGGGATTTATGCATTAAAAAAGAAAAGAGTTTTGCTTTTCTTAAAGATAAAAGAATTTGAAATGAATGGGGAAAATTGAGTAGCATTCTTCATACTTCTTCACTCGTTTTACCTATAAATGGTACCCTAAAAATCTGCATGCAATGTTGGCTTCTGAGGCTAGGAGATAATTCAGCTGGGCTGAGTTGATATGAATATACTGAAGGAATACAATAATTTTCTATAAACACATTGTATGAAGTATCTTGCTGCTCAGTGATAACGAGATGGGCTTTAAGGTTGCGACCACAATAACTCATGCCAGCCACTCTATTTTATTTAGTAGTATTTCCCAGAAAACAGCAGTTCAAACAATCAGTGTTTAGCTTTATCCTTTAGAAGATTTGAGGCCGATTGTTATCTTTATCCTGAAGAAATCCTTATAACTGTTAATTTGTGTGAAGAATTATGCAAAATAATTGAAAGGAATTGTAATTGTTAGACCTGGAAGGTAGCTATAAATTTCTTCTAGAGGATTAATGCTCTTCTCATTAGCTTTATATTTAACATTACCTGATGTCTGAGTTCTTCCTTTTTCAATACACAAGGAATTGAGAGTATGTTTAAAAGTTCTATTTCTCCAAACATTTTTGTTTTCTTTTACATATCATTTTATTTATAGAATATTTATTGAATGTCCATTTGTGTCTACCCAGGAGTATAATGCTGTTTATGGCAAGTTGAAAACCAAGGCTGCTCTTAAGATTCTCAACACACTAGATACGAAAAGGAATGTTGTCACAGAGGGAATTTAGGAACCTAGAGAGGAGGGGAGGATTTGAGGCTTTGACAATAGATGAGTTCCCCTGAAGGGATGACCACCACCCATTTAACAGCTCAATTACCTGTTCTGCATGTGGCTGGGCCTTCTGGAGTTTCTGATAAAGATGATGAGAAATGATTATCTTCAGCTTAGCTGTTATACAAAAGTCTATTAAGTATCAGATGCAAAACACAAAAGTCCTTTGAATCGACCATTTTTTTTCTCACTTGGCATATGATTTGCTTGAGTCTTTGTTTAATTAAACTTCTACTCCAAAAAAAACCAAAAAAAGACATTTTTTTCTTGGAAAATATTTTTGGAAACGGTTTTTATCTCAGGGAGAAAGGTATGGGATAAGTTTTTGTATTCAGTCAGCTACTTAAAAATAGAAGGTGAATATCTTTTTTTTTTTTTAAGCAGATACCTATTTAAAGCTACTTCGTTATAAAAAATATCAAGATTGTGTATATAATTATGATAATGTACTTATTATATATTGTTACAATGATTTGTTTCTATTTTTTAATTTCATTGACACTTATTTAGAGGCATTTTAAAAACAGACACATGGTTTAGAAAATCTTGTAGTAGGAAATGTGTTATTTACAATACATAATATATATATTAAGTACCTTGAAATATGCTGAAATATTTTTTAGAGATTGTTTTATTAGACCTTTATTTGTTTAAATATCTTTAGTCCAAAGAAAGGACTAGAAAACTAATCCCTCTGAGATTAAATTGAACATCTGGGGCTTGTGGAATGCTGAGAACAGAGTTAAGTTTCAGAACATAAAATTTATTTGTCTCTCTTTCATGTTTGTTGCTGTTCTGTTATTTTAAATGTTTCTGTAACTACTACATTCTGCTTACCTGGCACTGGCAGAAACGGTGCTGCACTCATGTGTAAGTGAACCCCTATGTGTAACAAAGTATGAAAAGAGAATGAACAAACCCTTCTTCACATTACGCAGAATCTTGCCTTGTTTGAAAGAAGAGGAACTTCTCCATATTATGTCTGAAATACCACAAGGTTCTGTCTCACCCGTAAATTATAGAGTTTTAAAACATAATAATAATATGTTCCCTCTCTCTCTCTATGTGTATATATATATATATATATATATATATATATATATATATATATATATATATATATATATATATATAAACCTAACTATGAGGCAGACATTTTAATGCATATTTTAGAAATGAGGAAACTGAGACTAAGAGAATTTAAGTAATTTGCACAAAATCATAACATGCTGAGTAGTAATAAAGACTTGAACCCAAACCAAAGCCGATGCCCTGCCCACCAATTCTGTTACTGTTGCCTCTCTTGTTGGAGGTTTTGGAAAAATTGTAGAACCGTTTCCATTTTTCAAACTAGAACCTATATACATCTTGCAGCTTCATTGTCATGCTACTGATGAAATGGCTCTCACACACACAGAAGGATGGCAGAGCGGCTACCCAGCCAAGTTGGGCGTGATTGCCACCTGTTCATTTCAGGCAATGGTTGGAAAGGTTGGAATGGTTAGACTCATAGAAACCTGGGCCCCCTTCTTAAACGCAGTCCTGTTGTTTCAGGTCATTTACATTCATGCAGCACTTCAGGACTCTTCTCAGCAAACTGCCAGGGCTCTGCTGTGGGAATCTCCTTGGTATGCAGGCACAGACGAAGCCCCTTGAAGATGGCTGGTGCCCCAGGTAGGAAGATGACCCAAGTGAGTTCCTTGACTCTTGAGAGATGAGCTCAGTTATAAGAGGAAAGTGTGTTCTGAGACTTGAAACAGAGGAAGGAGAAAGTGAGTAAAATTGGATTTAAATGGAAATCTGATGTTCATTTGAATTTGTTCCAGTTATGCTTGGAATGCCTGATGCATTTGAATTTTCAAGTTTAGAACAGTATTATGTGAAAATGCCTCGATAATTCCAGAAAAGAATATGTCTAAGGAGAACGAGGAAGTAAAGGTGTCTTTTATTACTTTCAGCTTTTCCTTAAATCCATTTAATTATAACAGTAGCTTACATCTTTAATAGCTTTCAGGGCACTTTTTGATATGTAACTTTATTTTATATTCTCACAATAGATCTTCGTTGTAGGCCACACAATTAGTATCTTCTCCATTTTGCTGATAAAAAAACTGAGAGAAAGATTATATAAATATATTATTACCATTATTACTGGTGGTGAGTCAGTTAAGCAATAAAGTTCATTATTTCTAAAAAGTATATCTAATCTGTCTATAATTATACCTTAACATTTTATTTCAACTTTAAATATATGAGTGTACAACTTGACATGGGCTAAGGCCTTTTATTTGCATATCTTTTTGATGAATTGAAGTTCTCTAAGATTTCTTTTTCTTACATAAATCACACCCATATTGAATCATATATAATTTCTAGGGCTTTTTTTTGGGGGGGTTGTTAACTACTTAAAGACATTTTTTAAAACAATGAGTGCAGCTTCCTTTTATATTTTTATAGCTGTTTTACAAATATTTTATTGTCATCAAATCTGGCATTTTTTGTTGTAACTTGCCTTTACTGAATCTTACTAAAACCTTCAATAGCATTTTCATAGTGATATATCTATTTTCAGATCCGTTGTCTATTGGTGTATAAATATTTACTGAAGTGTAATTAAAACAAGTGCAACAGACATACACAGGTTTGGGAACAAGCACAACTGATTCTTATTAAATATACAACACAAGTGTGGGCAAAAGTATGTAGTTGCACTTGTGAATAGTCTGCTAGCTGTGAGCCATTCATTGTACCAACGAATACGGATTTTTTGGAGATGGAAAGATGAATCTCAATTTATTTTGATTATAAAGAGCAATTGAGAAGGAATAATCTTGAATGTAGGCAACGATTTAGCTAGGGTCTATTCACCATAATGTCTACTTATTAAACCAGTATTTTTTTAAAGTACCAATTATGTATCAGATATACAATTCTAAGAGCTGAGGACATGCTTATGAAACAGAGTCCATAGTTCTGGGAGAAGGACATTAAACAAATTAAATGTGTGAGGTGGTGAAAAGTCTATGGAAAAGATACTTTGGGGTTTGAGACAGAGACTGTGATTTCAAGTCCTCACTGAGAAGTCGTTATTTCAGTAAAGATGTGAAAGAGGGGAGAGAGTGAATATACTTTAACGCTGCTAACACAAACGAAATGTGGTGGAGTTCAAAGGAGACAGTTTTTATTTAGCTAAGTTTGTGAATGGGGGGGACCAGCTGAGGAACAGCAAGTATAGAGCTCCTGAAGTGGCAGAGCAGGTGTATTTGAGCGATAGCAAGGAGGCCAGTGTGTCTGAAGCAGGGTGCGGGGTGGGAAATAATAAATTGGACCAGAAAAAAATGAGGGGTATGGGGAGGAGTGCTGTTGGAAACAGAGTCACCTAGTCTTGTATTAGGACTTTGGTTTTTGCTCTGAGTAAAACAGAAAGACATCGGATGATTTGAGCGGATGGGGGACATGATCTGACAGGTGACAGGATCCTGTGTGCTCAGTTGAGAACATCCTAAAGACCAAGAGTGAAAACACTCAGACCAGTTGGTAAGACTACTGCAGCAGTCCATGTGAGAGACCATGATGACATCCATAATTTTAAGCAATGGAATTAGCAGTGAAGGTGGAGAATTATTTATATTATTGTTAAAAATAAGACAGTAGGCCCAAAATGGAGTGCTTAAGCTAAATCGCATGTCACTAAACTGAGACAACTTAATTTAATTACAGTTTCTGCTCTTCCAGAAATGGAATCTTAAACCAGTCAATCAGCAATCAGCTGATTACTAGTTAGGCAGTCCACCTGATAGACCCCTGCCATCCTCTAAAGGAAAGTGACCTTGCAGTAACCAACTGTCTTTTTTCTTTTTAGTATAACTTCCTTGTTCCTGCTCCCTTCTGCCTAAAAAAGTCTTTCATTTTGTACAGCTACTTAGAGCTCCTTTCTTTCTGCTAGATTGGATGTTGCCTGATTCATGAGTTTTTAAATTAAAGCCAAGAAGATCTTGAGAATTTACTCAGTTGAATTTTGTTTTTCAACATTATTAAAAAACGTTTGAAGGTAGCAGGAAAGATGAAGACAGAAAAATTAAAACAATCAAAATATTTAAGAGTAGAAGATTGTCTAAATTATGTTGTAGCCATATAATGAATATTATATAAAATGTATGTTATATACAGAAAAAAGATCATAGTGACACATTCAGTCATGATACATGGTAGTATTAGGTAAATGCTGTAGGTTGTAGGATAGACAAATTATGTTTTCACACATATATAATGTGAATCTATGTTATATATACGAGGCAAAAAAGACAGGAAGAATATATAATATATACATGGATTATGGATGTTTTGAAATGTTCTTATTTTTGCTTCCCTGCATTAAAATTTTTTTAATGAAAACATGCTAGATATATTCATTAATTTCTTTGTTCAGTCTTTTTTTTTGAGAAGGGATTATCTTTAATATTCTGCTGTTGGCTTTGAAAAGCATTCAAAAATGAGTGAGACGTAATTCTTGTCATCAGTCTTCAGAATTTTGTAGGTGAAGAAAAAAATACAGGTGCACATACCAGTATATCAAGAAACTATACCAATGCAACTAGAGAAGCACAAACAAAATACTATGAACATTTATGAGGTGACAAATATTTAGCTGTCAGCATTTGAGTTGGGCTGTGAAATATCAGGGAGGTATTTTGACAATTTGTGGAATGGCATTCTCAGCTGAGGGAACAGAATTAGCAGAATTATAGAGGCAGGGATGTATGTACCATGTTAGAGAAATTGAGTATCTAGTATGGCTAGAGTGTAAAGGAAGCACATATGGAAAAGTATATAAGTATAGTATAAGGCAGTATGTAAGTATAGTAGAATAGAATCAGACATGAAAAATGGCAGACTGAATGTGATAGAAAATTGTTGGTCATTGAAGAGCTGTATATATGTGCTGTGTTTATAGATGAAACACATTTGCATAAATTTATATTCATATATTAGCCAATATCTATATTCAGGTTGCTTGGATTATTAATATTAGACTTGTGCCACAAAATTGAAATTTAATGAAAAGAAAAATGTACCCTTACAACTTCCCTCCCTTCCAGAAATATTTACTGATTTATTTTGGGCTCTAATAATACAAATATGCTATAAATATTTATTTGTGGATTGAAAATTTTACTCTAGGCCTTCACGTACTAAATTTCTTGTAAGTTGAAGCAAGAAGAATCTAGTTCATTTTATGTGAAGTTTATTTGGAAGAATGAAAAGAATTTTTGCCTTCCAGAAAGACTCAGTAGTGACGTCTATGGAGAGATACTGGGCATCTCCTTTAAATTTTTCGTGACTTAAGGCTATGGAATGGAGCCAAAGCCAGCATTATGGCTGCCCTTTGTCACATTGCTGCAGTTTGTAAGTTTTCATTAGTCAACAGCACTTTGGAGGGTCTGATTACTTACTTGTGAACATTTGCTCTTGGCTGTAAACTGGTAAATAAACAAAGGCTTTGCATGAGAGAGCAGTGACATTTGGGTAATTCTAGGGGGAAAAAGTCAATTTGAGCACTTGGTTATAAAGAGAGGAAACCAAGATGTTACATTTTGCAGTCATTTGTCCCTCCCATTTGTAACTGACAGATTGGATTTAACACATGGAAACTGGAAGACTACTTGTCTTTAAAAATGGTCTAATTACATTTGGAACTTAAGGGGAAATAGAAGATTCCAGGATATTTTTGTTTTGAATTTGAAATTGGGGACAGTGCATGCACAGTTGTTTGTTTTCACACTTTATAGGAGTGAATCACACCATGTCGACCGTGAGATTTAATTATGTATTTAGCAGAGAAGCTGGAGATGTGCCAGTGCAATAGCTAGCTGCTGGAATAGCCTGTGCACAGCCCCTTCCAGTTTCCAGACACTCCAAACCTTTCCTAATAGCACATTTAACATAGGAGATGGAATGGTGTTGATGAGATGCATCAAATCTCAGTGGAATTGTGTCTGCTTGGAAACAAAATGCTGATGTCAAAGAAGGACATTTTTATAACGGGGAGCAAAGCTGCTGAATCTCTGGGCATTGGGTCTAACTTCAATTAAGGCAATCCGAGCAAAACATGTCATCTCTGCCTGTTCCCATTGTTCTTTTCATCTATAGGTCAGTACATGAACTCTCTTCTATCCTAAACCTTGACACACACACAGAGAACTTGTTGTAATATTTAGACCTTGGGGACCAAGGGGTGAATTGAAACTTGAATTATTTTATTTAAAAATTTACCATTGTTTTAATGAGTCTTCGTTAATACTCAATTCAAAACAGGATTGGCTGAAAAAATTCTTAGGTTGATATGTGTTCAAGTATTTTTCTGATAACAGCTAACTAAATAGGTTAACTTATTCATTAAGGATTCATGAAGGATACTTAAATAAACTAAAAGGGAATAAGTAAGGCTGTTACAATTTTGCCATAAAATATATTTCCTTCTTAGATGTGTTTAATCCAGAGTTTTCATTCATTTCAAGGTTCTTGAAAGTAGCTAGGAACATTCATGGTTCTTAATACGTCAAAAGCCTAACAAAAGTCACACATTTCATTAGCATTAGAGAACTGTAAAGCTAATGAAATATTTTTTTTCTTGTTGGCTATAATTGTATCACTCTGGCTGATTGACTATGGAATTTTAGAGTTTCATTGTGGAGGAAAGTAATAAAAAACAAACCTTTCATGGTAAAAAAGCTAGGATCTGAAGATACAACCTCTAACATTTATGTTCTTATGATTATTTCTGTCTGCATTTTTTCCATGTTCTCAAATAGGGATGGGAATTCTACATAAAAGCAACATAATGACTTTGGGCATAGACTCAGAAGTGAAGAATGCTAATTCCTTCTGATTTATAGTAAATTCTATTTGTAAACAACATTTAATCTTTTGATCCTTGGTCCCTTTGTGTATAGTTGTTGGATTCATTCTCCTATAGTCTAGGTTGTTGTTTGTGGGGTTGTTGGAATTTAGTCTCAGTGAATCTTTGGATGGGCAGTGATACAGGTGTATTTTTAATAAGATGATCAATAAAACTTGTTTTCAATAACTTCCAGTGAGTAGAGTGAAACTGCTTGTGATTGGGAATGATGCTTTCTTTGTATTGGTAATGTTAAATGGGCACTTTCAAAACTTGACTGGCCAGTTTGCTGAAGCAGGGCTGTTACTTGATGAATTAAAAAGTATTTGGTTCCCCTGCTGACACTCGACTATAAAACAGTTTTTTAAAGATGAGTCCTTGAAAATACATAAAACTAGTTTTTTAAAAAAAGGAACAAAGCAGTTCATTCATGACCACAGGTAGAATTATGCCTCCATAGTTGACAGGCAGGGCAGCAGCACTCAGCTGTGAACCCCCTTCAAAGAACTCCCTGCCTCAGCTGAAGAATGCTGACCTGTCCAAGGTCACGCCCCTTTCCAGCACTGAATGTTGGTAGGGTGTGACAAGGGGACAGTTATAAAGACATGGCCTCTCATCCCAACTTGGGACAGCTTCAAAATTAATTCTGTCTTCAGAACCTCCATGAATTTGGCTGAGGCTTTCACTGAGACCACATCACAATTCAGCTTTTCCCTCTACTCAGCCCTGCCTCTTTCCCTTCCCTTCCACAGGTGTTGATCACAAAGCATCCCCCAACATCCTTCTGCACACTAATTCCTTCTGAGTCTGTTTCCCAGGAAACCTAACCTACAACAGCCTCAGTGTGTATAAAAGAAAGAGCTACTCCTGGCTGCTTTTATGTCCCATGTGTACAGTCTGGTGCCTGTAACATACCCTGACTCAGGAGGTGTGGTGGCCAGCCTCCCTCCTTACACTCAGTCTGGGTTGTCCTTCTGACTACATCTAGCCATATATCCTAAATCAATCTCTTCCGTCTTAAGAAACCCTACACATTCATAATTCCATTCTAACTACCTTGAAGAACATCCCCTTCCCTCTCTACCCACGAAAATGAATTGTGTATTCAGATCCAAAGCATGTGAAATGATTTCAGCTGAACTTAAGCCATGACCAATAGCTAATAGCCTCACCATGGTCTTTTCAGGCTAAGCACCATACTTTGAGTATCTGAATTCACCCATAGGTAACATTATACACCTTATTCTGTTTTCCAGAAGGTGTTTCTTTGGATCCCAGATGTTGAAAGCATCATCATGTTAGGAGCCAGGAAATGTTTTGTCATTTCTGTTATGTGTGAAAAATAATATTTAAAATATTTCTCTGAATTTGTTATTTTCCATCTTTGCAGTTTTTATCATTTGTAAGCTCATATTGGTGTTGCTGTGTATGTTTTTGGTGTGCCTGATTAAACCTGTTATTGTGATTTTATTTTGACACTCTTGGTGTGAATTTTCAGGAAACACCTGTCTAAAGAACAAGGTAGAGCTCATCCCACAGGACTGAGCCAGATATCTCTGCCAGGCATAGTAGAGCTCTAGCATCTGTGTATTCAGACCAAATGGTGCCTGAACCAGTTTAATTTAATTTACTTATCATTTCACTTTGGAGAGAATTCACAGTACAAAGATACATTCACAAAGAGACCATTTCTGCCAAACCAAAAACCAATTTCAAAGTGTTTCCGGAATGTGTAAATATTGATTATTGAGTCAGAACTTTCTCTCAGTTTAGCAGTTTTCCCATTATACCTTTAGATCACTAACACAGAACTTGGTTAACTATGAATCTAGCTAATGAGTGATGTCTGCATAATGTGAAAATGTTAATCCATATCTGCAAATATCTTTTCTTAGTTGGCTATGATTTGTAAATACTGGAGAAAATGAGTTTTTATCTCTGGAAATGATCTATCTTCATAAGTACTCTTTCTCTATTTTCTTGGCATTTATACATGCATGCTCACATATCTTCCTGTTAAAAAATAATAGTAATTAGTAGAAGGGGTAACCCTCAATCTATACACTAAAGTATCCACACAGTGTTCCATGTCTTCATTTTTCAGTGAGTGAACTCAAAGCCAAATTCTGAGAACCTTTCCTGCAAGATTGAGTTTTTTCTTAGTGTTTCACTCTCTTCTCTGAGTTGGGATATGAATCTAGGGACTTTTTCAGAGGTAAAGTATTAGAAAGGAGGCTCCCTGCTTGTCATCATGGGACATCTGTGTTACGGACTGAATATTTGTATCTCCCCCAAATTCATATGTTGAGGCCTAACCCCCAATGGTGATGGTATTTGGAGGTGGGGCCTTTGGGAAATAATTGGGTTAGATGAGATCACAAGGGTGGCCTGGATGATAGGAGTTGTGTCATATAATAAATGGAAGAGAGATGAGAGCTGTTTATCTCTCTCTCTCTGTCATGTAAGGACACATCAAGAAGGGGGTGCCCACAAGCCAGAAAGAGAATCTCTCACTAGGAACTGACTCTGTTAGCACTTTAATCTTGGACTTCTCAGCCTCCAGCACTGTGAAAAATAACTGTCTGTTGTTTAAGCCACTCAGTCTATAGTATTTTCTTATAGCATCTTTAGCTACCTAATACAGTCTGTCTACACTGATGGCTATGAGATGATCCTTGCTCCTGTCCACATGGCCTCATCAAGCCTGACACTTTTCTGTTCTTTCTGTGCCGTGCTTGTGACTTGGAAATCTCTGCCAGGCTGTCTGTAGTATCACTTATTTGAAGCATCATGCAGCATCTCTCTCAAGTCTTGTTACCTCTTTACAAGCAGCATACAGGTTCTCTTTCTCTAGAGATGGGTATGCCTACTCTATTTCTACTGGACTCCCTGCCTCTATTCCTAGTACTTCAATGTTCCTTAATGGTGTGTGCATTTAAGGGGAAATCTCCAGACCGACTTGTAGGTAGGCAATTTCTATATTCACCAGTCCTTGAGATACAGAAATCCTATAATTTCCTCAAGAGCAGATTACTCGCTTTAAAAAAAAAATAATAATGCAGTCAGGGGAGGAAGGACTGCATAGACTTTAGTATCTCAAAATATTTTTTTAACCACACATCTTAGCAGTCATTTATTGACAGACGTTTTCATTTTAGACAGATAAAGAAAGGAGGAGGCAATGTGCCTTGTGCAGAATTTGTCACCAGCCAGCGGAGGGAGCTTCGGAAGTTTCAGTGCAGGTGTAGCAGGCATGGGTACTGGTGATGAGAGATGGTTTGTCTTAGCAATAACAAGGTATGCAGATGCTTAGTGATGGGGAACCAAAGGTCTTTCTTCTAACACCTATGTTTAAATCCTTATTAGCAGTGAGATCTGGGCATGCCACTTAACCTCTCTGTTCTTTAGTTTCCTAATCTGTAAAATGGGCAGGTGATTTTTAAAGTACATAACACAGTTTCTGACACACATTATTTTTACTTAAGTGATTGTTCATGACAGTGATTATTGAAGAAAATACCAGGACCTTTGGAATTGTGGGTTACTCTCTCATCTTCTCCCCCTGGCAGGAAAGAATGGGGAGGAAAAATATTAAATTGACAGCATATTTGTCTAAATGGAATGGAATTAAAACCAGAAGGAGCTAAATTTACTTTGAATTGGTAAGATTAAGTTTCCTGACATCAGAGAAAATGGGTGTCTATAAATCCATTTTTCACAAGTGGGTCAAAGTGTCTATAAATTCATATCTTGCTTTGATAATTAGATAATTACCTTTTAAAAATAACATGTGGTTTATAATACATCAGACACAAATGCAGGATTTATTGGCAAGAACTAATTGATTCTAATTAGTTTGATACCTAATTTGGTTTTATGTTTCTCTCTACATTTTACCTCCAAATTGAAGACTTTTACTTTAACAGCTCATACAGCATAATCTGTTAAACATTTCTGGAAAAAGAAATATATCTTTCCCTTTGAAAGTTATTCATTCCAATCATAAAATGCCACAGGCTTTTTCCTCCCCCCACCTCACCCTGCCCCCATTCAGAATTCTATGGGGAAAGAAATGGTAGGGAGAGGAAAGTCCTTTAAGACTTCTCCCTTTAAGAAATGAGACTCTCTTTTCCCTAATTTAATTAAAATAAACATGACTTGAGAAAGAACAAAAAATACCTGCAGGTTTAATTCTAGTTTCTCTCCATCTGTTAGACCCATATTTTCTGAAATGACCTAGCAGCTGTGCTGCAAAGACACCCCGCACTAATATTCTCTTTTATACATGTCTAAGACTAAAGCTTTAGTAAATATTTCAGAATTTTATTTATACCAGATATAGTCACCTTTTAAAAATGCCACTGAAAGCTCTGTGTTTTCCTTTGAAGGTGGCATGTTGGTAATTGAAGTGAGTCCTCTAGCTACATTGCTGACCTCTGAGAAGATTTGGGAGAGTCTTCTGGTTGAGAACTAAATATCAAATTGTACCAGGAGGATCACTTTTCAGAGTGACTCACAGTGGGCCATGGTCTGCTATTCTGAGCAGTGGCCAGCATGCATTTTATATATTCTCAATAAAAGGGATCACAGGATTATAAAACAAAGCAAAAGTAACTTGGTGGTGATACCTGGATACAAAATGGTGCTTTATTTATTCGTTTAGCCATTCAACTATTTACTCAGCACCTATAATGCTATGCACTATTGGAGGAGCAGGGGGCACTTATTTAGATGCAGATCTTGCTCTCAGGTACCTTAATGCTTAAAGAAGCCCTTAATAAGGATGACATAATGTGTCACCTGAGAGGAAGGAGCCAGAGGATTGCTCCTTAAAGAGGGTGAGTGAGAGGGGAGGTTGTGTAGTTCTCCAAGCCTCCACGGAAGACTCAACTTTTAAGTCCGAGCCTTGAAAGATAGATGGAATTTTATAATGTGTTTATAAAATACATGTTTTTTAAGGGGAGTGAACAGCATAGGTACATTCAAAGGAGTCAGTAAGGTAGAGGGTGTATGCAGGGAGAGTGAGTGGTGCAAATGAAATAAAAGATGATTAATAATATTTATTACAGTTGATACTAATTTATTAAGGAGCTTTCACATTCTAGAGGGATTCTTAAAACTTTTCTGAGAGTATACTAATAGCAGGAGGAACTTGGTAGTGTAGCCAGAGGTGGCCAACTGCAGGATTTAAATTTCTTTAAAGTCTGACCTTTTTTTCCTAGTAATTCATACAAAGTTTGCATTTTATTCCATAATACAAGTACATTTGTTTCAATATAAAATATGTCTCAAATTGTTTTCAGGAAGATGCCACTGTCCTGTGGGTGCACTTACGCCTTGGCATGGTGAGTGGCTCATAGTCTTGGATGTATGAGCCCTGAGTTTGAGAGGCATGGGCACAGACTCACTCGGATATGAGCAGCAGAAAACAAGAGGGGAAAGAAAGATTAACACCACATTGTGGTTGGCCTTGAGCGAGCAGTTCTAGGCTTAAGTACTTGGAAGGAATTCTTTAGGTGACAGGGAAATGATAGAAGTTTTAAATCAGGTAGTTGTGAGACTCCAGCTTACACTGGACAAGCAGGCTTGACTTGGTAGCATATTTAAGATAGATTAGGGGTGAAGAAGGGAAACGATAGAGGGAGGCCAGTTAGTAGTTTAGGTGAAATTTAGAGTCATGGCAGAGATACAGTAACAGAAGAGAAGAAAGTCAGCCTAGATACTGAACAAATGGAACTTGAAAATTGATTGGATGTTGGTAGACAATGGTGAGAGGAACATGAGGTTTTCTTGATTCTGGGTGTAATTGTGAGGTTACCAAAAGTTCCATTAAAAGACATAGGAAATCTAAGGACCAGAGGAGCAAATTTGAAAGTAAAGGGTGGTAAGTTCTGCTTGAAACACAGAGTTTGAGATAGCCAAGAATCATTCTAGTAATCTGTCCTACAGAAGCATGGATCGTTTTTTTTTAGTCTCCATTTATCTCATTAGGGTGCATACATTTCCAGTAAAATCATGATGATATATCAACATTTTAAACAGATTTATTTATGTGGTTATTATCAATTGTTTATTATTAATACAATGATAATTTAATCTAGTTTTTTTTTATTATTAGAGATTTAGGCCTCAGGGAATAAAATAAACTTTAAATTCCAATTAATAAACACAACGCACTTTTGGTGCAGAGAAGCATGATAAGAGATCAATAAAACACTTTAAAGGATAAACTATGTTTTATTAGAATAAAATTATATGAGAGAAGTATAATGAAAATATGAATTCAAGGAGAAAAGGAAAAGATAAAATGCCAAATGTTTAGTCATTCACCTTGTTTATGTAGGTTTAAAATAGATGATTGGATATATCAAATTGTTATGTATGTAGTTTCCATTGGATACAGTGAAAGTAATGAGATTTTTATTTTGAAGTATCAATATTTACAATATGCTGGAAATCACATGCTTTTCAGTTATTTAAACTTCTAATGAAAAATTTTAGTTATCAACTTAGAAAACATAGGAGGGGTAGATAGTTATTCAAAATTATTTTAGGGAATACATGAGCAATAAAAACTTTGAAGAGCACTGCTCTGGCATATTTTGGAAAATGATAGGTTTGTCACACAGCTATTCTCAAATTATCTCTCTGGATCCCGTTCTTCTGATTTTTTTTCTTCTTGACGCTCTTCACTCTGTTTAGATAATGTCTCACTCTGTGGCTGGTGTCAGCATGGAGCCTGTGGCTGGCGGTTCCCCTGACAGCAGTATTGCCAACTCTGAAAGGCCTCTAGGGTCAGGGATGAGCATGGTTCTGGCGAAACACTGAACGTCTACCAGGACTCATCCTGGGACAAAAATCCTGACTCGGTTTCATCCTAGCTGTGTGACCTTGGGCAAGTCACCCAGCCTCTCTGAAACTCATCTGTAAATAATTGTTGGAGTTCCTGTAGGGTTAAGTGAGATCATGTCTATGGATTACTTTGCCCTGTTTGGTACACAGAAAGAACTCAAGAAACAGTAGTTTTTCTCAGGGCAGCTAGTCCCTTCAGAAACAGGCGAGTTCATAGAGCTATATCAGTTTCTGCTCACCTTTGTTCTTTAAAGCAAGACAAATTTCTCCTGAAGTAAGTAGCTAAAACGGTAAGTGACAGTAAAATGTTAAAACGGGTACTTATGATTCTGCAGCTCACCAACTGTTAAGTACCTTTTTGATTATTAGGGTATTTCTGTACTTGTGAGTCAGAGCCCCCTAATTAAGAAGCCAGAAAATACTCTTGCAGATAGGACATGAGTATGTCACAAAACAGTTGCATTTACCCAAGACTTGGGTTGGGAGGCGAGTAAATGTGACTCCATTTTCTAGGGGAGGCTTTTGCAGTGGCATGAAACGTTTGTGCCTGGTTTTAAATCTCTGGTGTAGAAGTGGTACTGGTGACCATAGTGATGGGAGTGGAGTCACAATCCTGGTGGCCACATAAATTTCAGCATCTAGTTCATGATGGCAGCAGAAGCAGATGATCATCAGACTGGTTCCAAACAATTTATACATCTTTCCTAGGAGCTTCACTTCTTATCTGGAACTCCAGTCTTCTCATCTATCCTGTGAGCCTCTAATATTCTTTCAGCTGACTTCTTTGTCTGCTTACCCAGCCTATACTGCTCAGACTGAAGCAGACATACAACAGGTGGTTTTACATGGCAGGCTTCTAAAGGAACAAGCCACCTATATGTTAACATCAATAATAGCTTAATCTAATCACAATCTTCCTCAGACTGTTTTAGAATCTTTTTTTATAACATTGCATCCTCTACACATAGTTCCAGCTTGTTGGTGTCTGCAAAGCTCTAGGCTCTGTGCTATACAAGGAGTTACATTCTTCTGATCTTTCAAAGCAGTTCTCAACTTTTTATCTGCTGCCAACAACTAGACCAGTATGAAATCACACCCATGATAGCCGCTATGTTGATGGGGTGGGAGTGGGATTGTAGTTGGGTGGGGCACTGAAAATTGAAGAAACTGGGGTAAATGAGAACATCCAGTGGGTGAATGTTGTTTGAAAAAGCCTAGAGCAAAATATGATTTACCATCGTGTACCCTTCACCCTGTCCGTCTGATTCTGGCAGCACTAATCTAGAGTTGAGATCTGTTTTGTAAGAGCTAATCAAAATGACAGGCCGTAAATAGTAGAGGATGATATTTGCATCCCCCTTTTCATACGTAGATGTAGAAAAGGAACGATACATCCAGGGAATGTGAGCCCCTGAGAGTGGCTTGTCCTGTAATCCATCCATCCTTGGAAAACAACGAGGTAAAACTTGGAGACAAAAAAGGCTAAATGTTTTGGTTAGCAGGTATGAAATTATGTTGTGTAAAACACTTTATTTGTGTGTATTTTTAATGGGTGTGGTATTTAATGTAGGCAGTATTTCTGATTCCTCTTCACTCCTTCATTGATCAGAATATTGCTGATACCACATGCTACATATACCTTTTAAAAAGACTTCTTCAATTACAGTGATAAGTGTAATATAATTTTCTTTAAATTTGCTCTGATATACTAATTAATGAATAAACACATTGCAGCCTCTTTGTGAAAGATGAGGGCAGAGTAAATGAAGCCTGCTGTTTCAGAGGGCTTCAGATTTTATCTCTAATACTCAACATTTCGAACTTGAATATTACATTAGCCTTAGATATGCTAGTAATCAAGTGTGGCCAGACAGCTGTCTCCTGATTACATATCTGAGAAGATAAATGTGGTATTTATGCCAGTCAAAGTCAGCTTCAGTTTACTTGTTGACTAGTCCCAAGCTTAATAGAGGGTTCTGCAAACAGAAGAAGCTTAAGAGATGTCAGATGGAAATGAAAGCAATATTTACCCCCCAGCCATCTTCAGGCTAGAGATGCACAGTCCCTCAATACATTCGTTAAATGTGAGAAAGTCTGCAAAAACTTGGCAGGTTTACTGATATGTCATAACTTATGTAAGAATTGTCTGGTCTATGAAAAAAAGTCTCTCTCTTTTTTTAATTGTGAAAACAATGTCACAACATTACAGGGAGTTTGGCAAATAGAGGGGAAGATATCAGTCATAATCCCAATGTTCAAACATTAAAGCAAGTACAATATTTGTGGGTTCTTTTCCTTTTGTTTTTCATTTAAATGGTAAGTTTTCCATTATTGCAATCATAATGTCCTCATAACAACTTTGTTCCTTCTTATGAAAGTCAGCTTAAGAGGAATTTTTATGTTTTGCTATGTTGACTCATAATTATCCATTTTTAAAAGTTGCATAGTTTTCAGTGAGGTAGATATACTATAATTTATTTAACTAGTCTCTTACCTGTGGGCATCTCATTTACATTTTTTAAAATTAATTATGTGTTTGCATTTATTTGTACCATCTACTCAATTCAGTGCTAAATTCTATGAGGGCAGAGACCTTGTCTTTTCTGGTCATTGTTGTACATCTTGTACCTAGCACGGTGCCTGGCCCAGAGTAGATCTCATTTACTTTTTTTTTTTTTACTTCTTTATTGGAGTATAATTGCTTTACAATGGTATGTTAGTTTCTGCTTTATAACAAAGTGAATCAGTTATACATATACGTATGTTCCCATATCTCTTCCCTCTTGCGTCTCCCTCCCATCCTCCCTAACCCACCCCTCTAGGTGGTCACAAAGCACCGAGTTGATCTCCCTGTGCTACTCGGCTGCTTCCCACTAGCTATCTGTTTTACATTTGGTAGTGTATATATGTCCATGCCACTCTCCCGCTTTGTCACAGCTTACCCTTCCCCCTCCCTATATCCTCAAGTCCATTCTCTAGTAGGTCTGTGTCTTTATTCCTGTCTTCTCATTTACTTTTAACATTTTGAATTATGCAGGGTGTCGCAATGAGTATCTTTCGATCATTGTGTTTTTCATATTTTGGGTAATTTCTTAAAGATAAGTTCTTAGATAATATAATGGCATGCCCCCTTCCCCTTTAATTGGTGATGTTGGTAAAGCCAATTACATGGGATGTTGGAGGATAAAAGCTAGTCTTCTTCAGTGGGTTGAGGAGTGAATGGGCGTGAAAAACTGGAAAAATTTTCTGCTGATTGTAAAAACTATTTTCAAGAAAAAATTGAACTTACAGGGACAAAAAGGAATGGCTGAAATAATGAAGTCCTAAAAAGGCAGGAAGATATGGGGTCCAGAACATCAAAGGTCCGTGGAAAAATTAGCAGTGGCAGAGGGAATATGCTATCCCCTATATGTGAGGGAAAGCACAGTTGTAGGTGTGGATGCAAGTAAGCCTTTTGGTTTGGTGGCAAGAAACTGAGGGAATCCATAAGTGATTACAGAGGTCATCTGCTGGCAGAATATAGAGTATGTCTAAAATAGCCACTATTAAGAATGAAAGATAATTGACAGGTCATAATAGCTGGCAATTTCTTCTGTGCACTCACTATGTGCTTGCTGATGTGCTAAGTGCTTGATATGCACTGTTACATAATATTTGTATACTTTTCCACCAATCCTCAGCAGCACAAGTGTAGGCAGACATTTATGCAAGTCTGTGTGTTTGTCACGTGGATGCAATGGAAGGGCATTGCTAAAAGGGAATTGATGATGTGGCATGAGAGAGGTTGAGGAGAAAGATCATACATCTCAGCTAGATAGGAGAAGTTGTAAAAGAGCATACACCGTGTGGTGCTAAGGGCAAATTTACACCAAAGCATTGGCTGAATGGACCATAAATAAAAGGATAATTTATGGGGCCAAATCTTCAATCATGTTTTACATTAACAGAAGATACCTGACTCTGGCATTTTTGGTTTATTACCCCACTAGGTGGGCAGTACACTCTTTATAAATAAACTTCCAAGAATATATGGGTGGAAAGCCAAGTGGAAAAATACATTGAGTTTGAACGTCTTGACTGGTCATCATAGGAAGGGCCATATAATTGTCATTAGCCTCATCATATTGCATAATGGTTACTGCACAGGCTTCAGGGCTAGGCTGCTTGAGGTAGATCTTTTATCTGCCACTTACCAGCTGATAACCTTCCACCAGTGTTTCTATGGCTCAGTTTACTCATCTGTAAAATGGGGATGGTAATGGTATATGCTTCATAAGTTTGTTATGAGGATTATGAAGACAAAACATATAAGGCACTTAGAGAAGCTAAGTTTGGACGAGCTGTCACCATGTTTATTATTATAACTACCACTGTCTGATACTCCTAAGTGCTAGCAATATGCTAAGTACATTATTACTTTGGCTCATTTAATTCTCACAAAATTTTTCTCCATTTTACAGATGAAGGAACTGAGACTTAAATTAAGTCACTTGCCTAACGTCATCCCAATTTGTAAATGGCAAGAGCTGGGATTCAAATCCAAGACTGCTTGAACCCAAAGTCTTAGACAACTTTCTTGAGCGTATGAATACTATAATGTTTGGTTTTGTTTTGTTTCTTCTCTCTAAAAAGATGTTAAAAAAAATAAAGTTTGTTTTGGGAGCTACAGTAGGTAGTAGTTAGTGGCTCATCCATATTCCCTCAAATTTCTTTACCATTTTCTGCCCATTAGCCCCTGATATGTTTTCTCTCACTATAGCCAACGTCAGTGTCCCTTTGGCAGAGGGTTGCCTTCAGGCTGCTGAAACCAGTAGTACATATATAGGCTCATGTAAGTCCTAAAATAAACAAAATCACCAGGAGGACTTGTTAAAAATAGATTGTTGGCCCTGTCTACAGAGTCTATGATTTAATCTGCCTGGAGCGGGTTCCTAGATTTCCATTTCTAATGAGTTTCCAGATCTGGGAATCACACTTTGAGAATCATTGTCTTAGAGTCTCCATTTTAATCATTCATGAGTGTTCAACATTACTATGAAAACAAACATCGTTGTATTGTTTAAAAGAATAAAAAACTCATTTAAAACTATATTTTGAGTGCATAAGCCCAGTCTATTCTCTTAGTGTTTTTTGTTTCATCTTTTCCTACATTTTTTGGTATTTTGGATTGTTTGTTTTTCTTTTTTCTCAATTGTTGGTTTGATCAAGATGCTGTTTATTTACATTTTCCCCTTTTAATTTGGAGGGTTTACTGTCTGTATGTTTTCACTTCAGTAATGGTCACCACTGATCTCTTAACAAGGTGAGATAATTCTACAATAAGTTCTGCACAATATACAGACTTCTCCCCATCCAAGAATACCATACTTCTAATACCCTGCTCCTCCAGCTTCTTCCCTCCTCTCCTCTCTTCCCCCAGCCCTGTGATATCTTTGGAATGCTTCCACCTTTCTTCTCTCCCAACCCGCCTTCAAGTCCTAAAATAGTTTCTTAGTTATAAGAATTTCAGAAATGACATTGTGTACTTCCACATGGGAGTGGCAGTAGCAGATATTTGGAGGAAGTAAGCCCCATGGCTTTTTCATTAAATCACAGCATTGAGATTTCTTCTCTTCCTTCTCCCTCTTCACCTGCTCTTCCTCTCCCTCCTCCTCCTTTAATTAAAGGCTCACCTTGAGCTTCATTGTCTCAAATGAGCTTGATCTTGGCTGTGGGATGTTCTCTGCAGGGGTGTGCCAGCAGCAGCAGGGGTGGTAAAATTCCCAACCATGGAAGCATCCAGGAGGCTGGCTGTTGTTCCACCTATTTCTGTACTTGTTTGGAAAGCTAACTAAAATAAAGGAGAGCTACAGAACTATGTGTGTGTATACACACACACACACACACACACACACATATCAAATGCTTTATTTTATTTTAGGAAGGTGAATGATTTCCAGTGACCTGTGTCTACCCTGTGTTGTGCCCTGACACTTAGCCACCCCTGCTTCTTGGTGTCCCTGCAGTTGGTCCTTGATCCCCTAGGCTTCCCTGAGACCTCAGGGTCCTCAGCAAAGCACAGGAATGTGTCTGGTTGCACCTGAAGGAACGTGTGGTTACCCAGCTGTTCTCTGCATAGACAGAGCATGCTATCCCCTAGTAAAGTAAAAAGAACTTTCAAGGCAAGACTGGATTCAGCTGTTATCCATTTGTTTCTGGGCCCTGTGGTCAGGTTACATCATTCTCTTTACTGACCCCAGTGAGGTGTGCCCTCTAGTTGCTGGGAGACACTGCCGTATTTGCTTGTGCAATTTAAACATGTTTCCTAATTTTCTTTTAAAGTTTCAATTTGAAGGGTTTGCTGACTCTGCCACCTTTTTCTCCTACTAGACATCCTTGAGGTATGTCTCTGATGCTGTAATATGAGCTTTGTTGAGTGTAGGGTTTATGAATATGAAAAGCAGGAAATTTGCATGATTATAATGTGCATTCTTCATTGAAATTCTCTTTTGTTTGAGCACAAAGCCTCTATCAGTGTATGAAACACTTAATTAATGAACCCCATTTGTTGAAAAAGAAGTGAAATAAAAGAACCTAAGTGAGATTGTAACTTTTCTAAGTGTTTTATAGTTTAGCAGCCAGTTTATTTTTGAAATGGAGTGTCAACACAACATGATTTTAAGATTCCTGATTGTCATCTCTTTTGGAATTTTGGACAACACTTTTTTTTCAAAATTGAAGTATAGTTGATTTACAATATTGTGTTAGTTTCAAGTGTATAGTAAAGTGATTCAGTTATATAGATATGTATATATGTATACTCAGATTATTTTCCATTATAGGTTATAACAAGATACTGAATGTAGTTCCCTGTGCTATATCTATTGTTTGTCTATTTTATGTATTGTGGTGTGTATCTGTTAATCCCATACTACTAATTTATCCCTCCCCCACTCCTGTTCCCCTTTGGTAACCATAAGCTTGTTTTCTGTGTCTGTGAGCCTGTTTCTGTTGTGTAAATAAGTTCCTTTATGTCATTTCTTAGATTCCACATATAAGTGATAGCATATGATATTTGTCTAGGACAATACTTCTTTAGTTTGAGTATTTAAAATTGTTTTTAAACATAAACTTTTGATTATAGTTTTCTTTTTTTAAAATATGAAATATCTCGAAAGGCACAAGGCCCTCAGTGATGAGTTTTAAGTTCACCCTGATGAGATGAGGTAACGTATAGAAATTCGAGAAGAAACAGATGATAATGTCACTTTAAGATAAAAGGAGGTAATTGTCTTTCTGAATATTGATATCCACATGAGAAAATTCAGTTTAATGTGAATGTTTTTCTTAAAAAAGTTAAAATAAATAGCAAAAGAAGGAGAGAGAGAAACAGAGACAGAGAGGAAGATAGGGAGACTCTTCCTAACGCATTTGCCCTTTTACCTCTGGGGAAGAGAAATCCAACTCAGAAAACTCCTGGTACCATTTTTCTGGCCCTATTCTGTTTAAGTGGTACACTTTTCCATAATGTGTCTGTTAAAATAACAACCTCATCGTGTTATGTAAAATAGAAAGTGCATTGGACCTGAGAACAGAGGATCTTTAAACTGAAGAGTAGCCTGAAGATCTAGTCCTTGACGCGAAGACTTCTTAGTTAGTTGACTTTGGGAAAGTCAATTAACCATTCTGAATCCCACTTTCCTCTTTTTCATGAGGTTGTTGTGAGGATCAAAGATGATGGGCATGCAACATCTTTTTCTGCTTTATTTTTTAACTCTTTCCAGAACTATAAAGTACCGTGTATATCCAAGGCATTCTTTCATTTCTCCAAATATTTATCCAGGGTCAGGGAGCTTTTTAGTTTTAAATGATGCATGTAGTCCTATGGAAACACATTCAGAATGAACTTACAATTAATTAGTTGTCTGACTACAATGATAACTGAAAACACCCAAATTTAAATCTTTCAGAAAGACAAAAAACATCTAATATGTTCACAGAGCTAAACCCACAGGTCCCTGACAAGGTGGAATTATGGCTGCAGGCCCTCCACAAATGCTCTTGACTAATTGCCATATGCATAGGTACCCCTGTAGCTTTCTCTAAGTCCTACCATTCCAAGTGACATCCTCTGCTTGAACTCCATCTACAGCCGACACATATTCTAGCTTTAAAGACAACAGCCACCTGTTCTATTTTCCCCATCTGAAGGTCTTATTATTACATACCTCAACAAAGCAAGAAAATTTAGCCAACTCTAAATTTGTGATGGGACTCAAAAGAAATAATATGCCCAGAACAGGCCTAGAATTTGGATTTTTATCTTATTCACACAACATTTGTGAGGGATAGAACAAATCGTCGGTCTTAATCATTTGAACTGAGGAGAAGGTTATGAAATTGAGAAGAGATGGGGAATACCTGACATTTTTATTGAAACAGTGAATAGGCAGAGTTTGCAGATATTTTAATCTTGTTCTATCTCTGAGGCCTTGTGACCTTTGAGAAGAAACATGTGACTCAGCCCAGAGCAAAATGGAAAAAGCAAAGCAACAAGAAACTCTTAAGTGGGTAGAGACTGTAGTTAGCCTAAAGCATTTTGGTTTTCCTTGATAGTACATTCTAGTTCTCAAACTAGTTTTCTCTGAAAAACAAAAAGAAATAAAAAACACTGAAACCTCTCCAGCTATGACCTGCCAAATCAACTTTCTTAAGTTTCTTAATATACTTTCCTATAGGTTATATGCTGAAAATAGAAGATAGGAAACCTCCTCTGACATATTACTTTTAATAAAGTGATTAGCTTTAGTAGGCTCATGATTTGTCACTATAATTTTATTTCTTATTAGATTAACTATCAAGCATTATGATTCGAACAGCTATCAGGCTGCTGTCAAAACTTGAAATACTCTTACTAAATTCATTTTTAAAATATGTATCTCATCAAAAGGATAAAATAAATTATATAAAGTTTGTGTGTAAAAAGAATTGTTCAGAATTTAAGCAACATCATATTTATGCTTCAGCATTTGTCCTGAAACAATTCTAAAATATCATTTTTTTTTTCTGTGATAGTCCAAAAATATAATTTAGACATTCTTTTTCTGGTCTATGTTATAAGTTGATTATATGCTAATCTCGCTTAAAAGGTGATTTAAGACATATTGAGGCCTTAGACAGGAATGTGGTTCTGTCATCCCAATTCTAGGTTTTATTATTATTGTCACCCTGAAACAGTTACAGGCTAGCTTTTATACTAAGCATGGAGTCCCCATTTCCTCAGGGTACTGTTCTTTCAGACTCACACTTGCTGCTTAAAGTGTGGGCACCCTGTTAGAAATGCGGAATCTTGAGCACTGCCAAATCAGGACCTGAATTTTAGCAAGGTTTCCAGGTGATTCACATCTAGTTTGAGAAGTTCTGCACTAAGAGAAGTTTGCTTGGGTTTCTGATTTTTAACTGATGAATTTATTTCTACCAATGGCCCTAAGAAGAAAAAGCATTCAGTTTCTTTCTTCAAGCATGTAGGGAGAGTTCTGGATACCCTATATCAGAAACAGGGCTCTGCTTTGTGATTGCAGCCTGTTACATGCAGTGATCCTGTGCCCTGGACATCCTCTCCAAGTGGGCATCGAAGCCTCAGTCTCATGAACTTTCTACACTCTCATGAGCCCCTTGACTTTGCTAAACAAAATAATCTGATTTTGTGTTCTTTCTTCACTTCTGGTAGCTTTCTATATATCAACATTTTCTAGGGTTTTTAAAATGGTGATTTTGTTTTTTAGCATTTATGGGTTTTTGGAAAGGAGGGGTGGAATTGTGGGAAGTAGGAAGAGTCAGCAAAATAGAGAAAGACCATAGCTATTAATTGTGATAAAATAAATAAGTAATATAAGCTTAATTATGGCTGTGAGTAAAATTAAAGTGCATAGAAGTACTGTAAAATTAACAGAGGGAAAAGGGAGGAAGAGGAAATGAAGAAAAAGTTGACTAAGCTGACAAAAGCAAGGAAGGGTAAAGAAAGGACACTAATGGTATGTTAAATAATAAGTAAATGTGTTAAACAGTAAATAAGATGGAGTGAATAATACCTTGTATGTTAGTTATATCAGCAAATTTACATGTATTTCTATATCAAATAAATAATCAACAGTGGTGTAAAAAAACAAAGAAAATTCAATATTTTGTTTTTTTAAGAAAGACACTAAATCAAGGTGGCAGAGAAAGGTTTAAAATATTAAAAATTGATAAAGATATAACAGGCAAATGTAAAAGTAAAAAGGAAGGAAGGAAAGAATTCAGACAAAGCAGACCTCAAGATTAAAATCATTAAAGAGGGCTGCTGAAATAGACTTCAGGCAGACCTTCAGTTTGGTTTGACTGAGGGATGTTACACCTGGGAAACTGATCTTCGCTCTACTTATCTCTCCCCAAACACTGAGGGATATGTTAAGGCTGTTTTGTACCAGTTGCTTGTATCTGGTGAGCAGGCAGGAAAAGAGCCAGGTTTTCTAAGCCTGGATGGCCAGGCTTAGAAACTTCTCTCTTAAAAACAGAGGAATGCTCACTCCATGCAGGTGATATTCACAGAAACTCTATGTCCCTGTAGGCACATGAAGAACTTGGGGATTGGGGGGATGCTGTGGTTGCTCCTGCTTCATGTAACTACCTCCATAAATTTCCTTATTCTTTGTCAAAAAGGTACTTTACATGCTCTTATTCTGTCTGATGGAGTTCTTCAGTCAATTGCATCACTATCTCATTTGCATTAAAAGGAGATATAAGAAAATAAAATGAGATGATATTAACTAACACCAAATATTTCTATTCTATCAAATAATATAAAGGAAATAAACTCAATTTCTAAAATAATATTATTTTTAAAAATTTCTCATTTAATTACAAATACAATCCAACAAGATACAGTACATGAGAAATGAAAAAATACAGGTCACATGAGACTTTAATTTACTTTTCTCAGTTCATGAATAATCAAATAAAGAAAGAAAAATGGAAACCCTTCTAATTTAACTAATAAGGCAGATCAGTGACTCTATCTTTTTATAGGAAAAATATAACCCTGCCCTAGAAATTAGAGAACAAACTAAAAAAATCCTTTTAAACAACTTTTATGCCACAGAAGAAATAAAGTTATAAAATATTGCAAAAACAAAATGACAAAGCACCATGTATCAGAACTTATGAGGAATCCCTGAAATAGGGCTCAGTCATACCCATAGCTTTTATATAGTTATATTATTAAGACCTAATGAATAAAAAATTGATTATAGCCACCTCAAAACATTAAAAGTCTTTAGGAAGCAGAAGTCAATGGACTAATGTATAGGGAAAACAAGAACTATTATGTGGGGCTTCCCTGGTGGCACAGTGGTTGAGGGTCCGCCTGCCGACGCAGGGGACATGGGTTCGTGCCCCGGTCCAGGAGGATCCCACATGCCGCGGGGCGACTGGGCTCGTGGGCCATGGCCGCTGGGCCTGCGCGTCCAGAGCCTGTACTCTGCAGTGGGAGAGGCCGCAGCGGTGAGAGGCCCACGTACCGCAGGAAAAAAAAAATAAAAAGAACTATTATGTGAACCCAGGAATAAATTCTTTTTTAAAAGTTAAAAATAAACAGATTTGCTTTAAGGACCAAAGATGAAAAAAAGGATAGTGAAAAGTTTTAAGGTATGATGAGCATAGAATAAGATAACACTTTGGTTAATTCTCTGCAAATACATTTTTTTAATCTGAAAGAAATTGATGATATAATAAATTAATGGTGATGATGATAATTTACCAAAACCAACCTTGATGTAAAATCAAAGTAAATCATTTACCATAGAAAAACATTGATAAAGTAAAAAATTAATAACTTTTTCAAAGGACTACTTCTTTCAATAAAGCATTAACCATAGAGTTTAATCAGTGAATCCTATCAAGTCATTAACAAATACAGAACTCCAATGTTATTTAAGTTGTTCCAGAGCATAGAGCATGAAAAAATGATTCAAAGTCTGCTTTTTTTCAAAATCTTTTTATGCAATCAATATAACCTTGAAACTGAAACTGGACAGTAAAAGCTACAGACCAATCTCACTTATGAAAAGTTAATGCAGACATCTAAATAAAATATTAGCAAGTTGACATGTGACATCCATGTCAGTAATTTAAAGATGGGTAAATATTTTGAAACCTATTAGGGAAATTAACTAGAGCAGTAAATCAAAGAAGTAGAATTCTGCAATTAAGATTACTTTCATAGATGTTGAAAATATATTGAATTAAATTTAATATGTATCCTTCATAAAAACTTTTTATAAAACATGAATAAGTAGACTTTTAATGAATGTGTGTGCATGTGTGTGTGTGTGTGTGTATGTGTGTTTCTGTCCAGCAACAAGCTCACTGTCAAATCACTAGAATTATTACTATTCTAGTCAGAAATAAGTATTCAAGTAATGGTGAGTTTGATTATTTGGACAAAATATACAGCTGAAAAAAAACTAGAGTGAACAGAAAATATTAAAAATGATTTAACACGTTAAAAATGTTCCAAGAGAGTGATGAATTTCTAGAAAATATTCTGAGGGAGTGTCTAAACTCAGGTAAGTGAATCTATTTCCCACAGCTAGAGTAAGTGTCAGAGCAGAGATTTAATTCAGCATTCTGAATTCAGAGGTTCTGCCATTTGCCATTTTACAATACTATTTAAATATGCTAGGAATTCTTGCCTCCTTTGTCATAGATTAGGTGAACATAGGTGTATGGGTTTGTCTCTGGACTTTCTATCCTTTTCTACTGGTCTATATTTCTGTTTTTGTGCCACTACCATACTATCTTGATACTGTAGCTTTGTAGTATGGTCTGAAGTCAGAGAGCCTGATTCCTCCAGCTCCGTTCTTCTTTCTCAAGATTGTTTTGGCTATTTGGGGTCTTTTGTGTTTCCATACAAATTGTAAAACTTTCTGCTCCAGTTTTGTGAAAAATGCCATTGGTAATTTAATAGGGATTGCATTGAATCTGTAGATTGCTTTGGGTAGTATAGTCATTTTCACAGTATTGATTCTTCCAATCCAAGAACGTGCTATATCTCTCCATCTTCCTGTGTTGTCTTTGATTTCCTTCATCAGTTTCTTATAGTTTTCTGAAAAGACAGCCTCTTCTGTAAATGGTGCTGAGAAAACTGGACAGCTACATGTAAAAGAATAAATTAGAACACTCCCTGATACCATACACAGAAGTAAACTCAGAATGGATTAAAGACCTGAATATAAGGCCAGACACTATAAAACTCTTAGAGGAAGACATAGGCAGAACACTCTTTGCCATAAATTGCAGCAAGATCTTTTTTGACCCACCTCCTAGAGTAATGAAAATAAAAACAAAAATAAACAAATAGGACCCAATTAAACTTAAAAGCTTTTGCACAGCAGAGGAAACCATAAACAAGATGGAAAGACAACCCTCAGAGTGGGAGAAAATATTTACAAATGAAGCAACTGACAAAGGATTAATCTCCAGAATATACAAACAGCTCATGCAGCTCAATATCAAAAAAACAAACAACACAGTCAAAAAAATCGGCGGAGGAAAACCTAAATAGACATTTCTCCAAAGAAGACATACAGTTGGCCAACAAACACATGAAAAGATGCTCAACATCACTAATTATTAGAGAAATGCAAATCAAAACTACAATGAGGTATCACCTCACACCGGTCAGAATGGCCATCATCAAAAAATCTACAAACGATAAATGCTGGAGAGGGTATGGAGAAAACGGAACTCTCTTGCACTGTTGGTGGGAATGTAAATTGATACAGCCAGTATGGAGGTTCCTTTAAAAACTAAAAATAGAACTACCATATGACCCAGCAATCCCACTACTGGGTATATAACTAGAGAAAACCATAATTCAAAAAGGACACATATGCACCCCAGTGTTCATAGCAGCACTATTTTTTTTTTTTTTTTGCGGTACGCGGGCCTCTCACTGTTGTGGCCTCTCCCGTTGCGGAGCACAGGCTCCAGACGCGCAGGCTCAGTGGCCATGGCCCACAGGCCCAGCTGCTCCACGGCCTGTGGGATCCTCCTGCACTGGGGCACGAACCCATGTCCCCTGCATCGGCAGGCGGACTCTCAACCACTGCGCCACCAGGGAAGCCCCCATAGCAGCACTATTTACAATAGCTAGGACATGGAAGCAACGTAAATGTCTATCAACAGAGGAATGGATAAAGAAGATGTGGTACATATATACAATGGAATATTACTCAGCCATAAAAAGGAACGAAATTTGGTCCTTTGTAGAGACATGGGTGGATGTAGAGAGTGTCACACAGAGTGAAGTAAGTCAGAAAGCGAAAAACAATATCACATATATTTGGAATCTAGAAAAATGGTATAGATGATCTTATTTGCAAAGCAGAAATAGAGACACAGATGTAGAGAATAAACATATGGATACCAAGGGGGAAAGGAGGGAGTGGGATGAATTGGGAGATTGGGATTGACATATATACACTATTGATACTATGTATAAAATAGATAACTAATGAGAACCTACTGTATAGCTCAGGGTACTGTACTCAATGATCTTTGGTGAACTAAATGTGAAGGAAATCCAAAAAAGAGGAGGTATATGTATACCTATAGCTGATTCACTTTGCGGTACTAACACAGCATTGTAAAGCAACTATACTGCAATAAAAATAATAAATAGATAGATAGATAGATAGGTAGATAGATAGATAGATATGCCAGGAATTCAAATAGCAAAAGGAGGCACACAGGGGAAAGTAGCTTCCTTTCAGTTCTTCTCAGAGGCAACCAGTGTTTGCAAATTCTAGTGTGTCCTTTAAAAAAAAAAAAAATTTGCTTAATCAGCATAAATGTATATTCATTTATCTATCTATATTTACCAATTAATTGTCTCTCTTTTTATATTAGGCAGGAAACATAGAATGCATAAAGGAGAGGATACATTTGAATATGTAATCAAGACAATTGTCTTGATTAAAGATACTGTTTTATAAAGTGAAAGTAAACTGGAAACAATGAATTGCATATGAAATGCACATGATAGACACAATGTAAATATCTTTATTATACAAAGAACTGCTACAAATTAATAATTGGGGGAGGAAATCAATAGAATGATGGACAAATATATGACAAAACAATTCAGAAAAAATGAAAATCCCAAAGAGATGTATGTATAAAGATGATTTTTGCAGTGGCTAAAAGCTGGAAGCAACTTGAATCATTGGCCTGCTATTAAACATATAACTATTTAAAAAAAAAATAAAACAGTGAGTTAAAGCTAGGTGTTTTGAACTGCAAGAATGTTCACATTATACTATTAAATGACAAAAGCAATTAGAATAATGTGCTTTGGGTGATTTCAATTTTGTTTATAAAATCTCAACTCTATAAACTCAAAAATTTATGTATTAAAAAAAGATTTATGTATTGTATATATGTGTATGTGTGTGTGTGTTTGTTTATATGAGTGCAGAAGATTGCAAACTAGGCTGCTCTCAGGAATTACTTGTCACTGTGGTAGGAGAAGGAGGTCAGTGATTAGAAGGAGAAAGCAACATGAGAATAATTTTACGGCATGCATATTTTGTTTCACTTGCTACAATGATCTTTTATTTATTTCTAAATATACATATATTAAAGAAAAATGAAATGAATGCCCTTATTTTAGAAGAGTTTGATTAGTGAATTGCAGATAAACTGAGTACACAATTAATATAAATTGGAGGACTTTTTTGAGGAAAATATGCAGCTATAAAAATGAATTATATACACAGATGAACTAGTGAAAGCAAAGTGGAAAACCAGGGGCTTCCCTGGTGGCGCAGTGGTTGAGAGTCCGCCTGCCGATGCAGGGGACACGGGTTCGTGCCCCAGTCTGGGAAGATCCCACATGCCGCAGAGCGGCTGGGCCCGTGAGCCATGGCTGCTGGGCCTGCGCGTCCAGAGCCTGTGCTCCGCAGCGGGAGAGGCCACAACAGTGAGCAGCCCGTGTACCGCAAAAAAAAAAAAAAAAAAAAAAAAAGTGGAAAACCAACAATATGCCACATTAAGATGCAACAAAAGATCAAACAAATTTAGATTTTTTTGCTCATTCAAAATTAATAATTTATGACAACAATTTGTACATTCAGATTAGTAGGTTTTATTAATTTTTTCTATTTATGAGTGTTTCTGTAAACCTGTGAAATTACAATGATCCAGATGACCTTATGCCATTACTGTGTTGAAAAATACACTTACTTTCTAGGCATCGAATTTTAGTAGACCATTTAATTAAACCAGGCATGAAAGAAGAGTAGCCCTGGAACAGTTGTGAAAACCCGAGCAAACTGGGAGTCTGACAGGGCCTGCAGCATTGCTTCCTTCTCGTACAGTTAGCTTATTAGGTTCCCTAATATCCCTAAGGAAATAAAGTCAGGTATAATCATACAAATAAAAACAACAAACAAGCACACAAATTCCAGGTGGATTACATATTTAAATGTAATACAAATCAACAGCAAATGAACAACTAAAATCCCAAACCCACTAAAATAATCATAACAACAAAAGCAAATGCAAAAATAAGTAAATATACTTATTACTCTGCACTTACCGTTACTGTCCTTTCTCTAAGAACTACTTTCTCTTGAAGTAGTGAATTTTAGCCTCTGACTTAATTAAACACCAATTATTGAAGGTTCTAGCCAAGGCAATTAGGGAAGAAAAAGTAATGAAACAATCTAGATTGGAAAGGAAGAAGTAAATCTATCTCTGTTTGCAGATGATGTGATGTTATATATAGAAAATCCTAAGAAATCCACCAAAAGCTATTAGAACTCATAAATGAATTCAGCCAGGTTTTAAGATACAAGATGACTAAACAAAAATCGATTGGATTTTTGTACACTATCAATGAACATTCCAAAAATGAAATTGAGAAGACAGTTCCATTTATAATTGTATTAAAAGAATGAAATATTTAGGTACAAATTTATGCAAGTTTTGTGCACTGAAAACTATGAAATATTGTTGAAATGAATTAAAGAAGATCTAAATAAATGACAGACATTCTATGTTCATGAATCGGAAGATTTAATATTAAGATGCCTATACCTCCAAATCAATCTACAGATTTAATGCCAGCCCTAATAAAATTCCAGCTGGTTTTCTTACAGAAATCGACAGGCTGATCCTAAAATTCACAAAATGGAAATTTAAGAGACCGAGAATAACTCAAACAGTTTTGAAAAGAACTATGTTGGAGGACCCATACTTCCTAAATTCAAAACTTAATAAAAATGTACAGTAATCTAGTTAGTATACTACTGGCATGAAAAGAGACATATAGATCAATAGAGTTGAGAGGAAATAAAACCATAAATTTACGATGAATTGATTTTTGACAAGGGTGCCAAGATAATTCAGTGAAGAAAAATTGTCTTTTCAACAAATAGAGCAGGGAGAACTAGATATCCACATGCAAAATAATGAATTTGGACACCTATCTCAAGTCATACATGGAAGTTAACTCAAAATATAAATGTAAAGGCTAGAACGATGAAACGCTTAGAAAAGAACCTAAGTAAATCTTCTGACTTGAGTTCGGCAGTGGTTTCTTAGATTCAACTCCAAAAGCACAAGCAACAAAAGAAAAAATAATTTGGACCACATCAAAATAGTTCTCAACTGCAAAAATAATTTGCTGTAACTTTTTGTGCTGCAAACGATGCCATAAAGAAAGTAAAAAAGCAACTCAACTGATAGAACATATTTACAAATATATCTGATAAGGGAATTTACAAAAAAAAAAAAAAAACTCTTACAGCTAAATTAAGAAAAAAGACAAATAACCCAGTTAACAAATAGCCAAAGCATCTGAATAGATGTGTCTCCAGAGAAGAAATACAAATCGCCAATAAGCACGTGAAAAGATGCTCAACATTATTAAGAAATGCAAATCAAAATCACACTGATGTACTATTTTACACACACTAGGATGGCTATGATAAAAAGACAGACAATAACAAATGTTGTAGAGGGTGTGGAGAAATTGGAACCCTCATTCATTGCTGTTGGGAATGTAAAATGATGTAGCTTACTGAAAAAGTCTGGAAGTTCCTCAGAAGCTTAATAGATTTACCATATGACACAGCAATTCTGCTCCAAGATATATACTCAAGACAAACAAAAACATATGTCCACACAGAAACTTATACCAGAATATTCATAGCAGCATTATTCATAATAATCAAAAAGTTGAAACAACTCAGTTGTCCATCGCCTGTTGACTGGGTAAACAAAAGTGGAATGGAAAATTACAACGGAATATTATTCAACCACAGAAAGAATATGAAGTACTGGTACATACTGCAACTTGAAACCTTTTTTTTTTGAAGCAACTAGTGCTTGTTTTTTTTTTTTTTAATGAATTTATTTATTTTTGGCTGTTTTGGGTCTTTGTTGCTATGCGTGGGTTTTCTCTAGTCGTGACGAGTGGGGGCTACTCTTCCTTGTGGTGCACGTGTTCTCATTGCGATGGCTTCTCTTGTTGGGGAGCACAGGCTCTAGGCACGTGGGCTTCAGTAGTTGCGGCTCGTGGGCTCTAGAGCACAGGCTCAGTAGTTGTGGTGCACGGGCTTAGTTGCTCCACGGCATGCAACTTGAAACCTTGAAAGTATTATGCTAAGTGAAAGAAACCAGTCCCTAAATACCACATGTTGTGTGATTCCATCTATATGAAATGTCCAGAACAGGCAAATCCATAGAGACAGAAGATTGATTAGCAATTGCCTAGAGCCAGGAGTGAGGGTTTGTCAGAAGGCAGTGGAGAGTGATTGCTAATGTTCTTTCTTTTTTCAGTGACAATAGTGTTCTAAATCGAGTGTCCCCAGCCTTTTTGGCACCAGGGCCCGGTTTCATGGAAGACAGTTTTTCCATGGGAGGTGGGAGAGAGGGGATGGTTTAGGCGATAATGCGAGCGATGGGGAGTGATGGGGAGCGGCAAATGGTTCGCTGGCTTGCCCGCTGCTCACCTCCTGCTATGCAGCCTGGTTCCTAACAGGCTGTGGACCAGTACCAGTCCATGGCCTGGGGGTTGGGGACCCCTGTTCTAAATTAGATTATAATGATGGTTGCATGACCCTATAAATGTGAAAAAAATTATACATTTTAAATGGGTGAATTGTATGGTATATGAATTATGTATCAATAAAGCTGTTAAAACAGACGCAAAACAAAACAAAATAAAGCCACCGATTGTTGAAGGCTTTAAGTCAAGAACTAACTGTACTCTTTTGTAGAGAACTGCCTCTGGAGGAATGACAATTTTACAACTTTCTAGGGCCCATTAGAAAAAATAGATGATCGCTCTTCACCCTGGTATAATGTTCTATATTTCTAAAACATGCTTGCTTGTACGCTATCTGAGTTAATTCTTCTAATAATATTGTAATGGAACATATCCATCATTATAGTCTGCCCTGGAAGGTGAGTAAACACAAGTCTAGAGAATTAAGTGGTTTTCCTAAAGTCATATCTCTAGCAGAAGGAAAATCTAAGTCCAGTGTTCTTCCACCATTTCTGGCTAACTTAGATTTGTCCCAAAATGATTGCCAGCCAAGACATTTGCTTGCTGTACCCACCAAGGTCAAAACCCCCAGTCTGAGCATGTTTGAAATCTTTATTTGGTTCATTTTTTTTTTCTTTCTGTTGAGAGGAATGTCTTTCTTTCCTACACTCAGATTTTCTCATTGGGTATTTTGTTGTTGTTTCCTTTAATTTGACTTAATACCAGAAAAAATATCACAAACTAACTTAACATACAAAGAAAAGATACTTGCATTCATCTCACTCTCAAAAAATTTAGAATAAAATATATAGATTCCTACTAATCAATGAGTGATAAACAGTGATAATGAGCAACTATATGAATAGGCAATTAACAAATATAATGCATGAATAGAGAAAAATGTATGAAAAGAATAATAATCACAGATACGTAGATTTTGGTAGTTTTAAAGTATGACTGCAATTTTTTGAACATTCTTTGAATCCAGAATTTGGTTCTGTGTTTCCTTAACTTGAATCTGGGTGGGCCTGTGATGGCTTCAACCAATAAAAAATATGACAGAGTTGACATTCTATTATATCTGAGCCTAGATCATAAAAAGCCATACATATTCAGCTTTGATCACTTGAATTCTTGCTCTTGAAGCCCTGAGTTCCGGGTTTGACTTCCCTGAGGCTGCTGTGTTGTTGGAACCTTGTATAGGTCACATGTAAGTGCTCTGGTCTTCAAGCCTCACTTGTTCATCTTCCCCAGCTGTTTAAGTCTTCCTATTTGAAGTCACAGGTGGTAAGGTGGAAACACAATCCATCCCTTTTTTTCCCCTGTCTGAATTCCTCATCCATGGGAATAGTGAACATACTAAACTGGTTTTCTTATTACCATTAAGTTTTGGGGTAGTTGGTTACACAGCAAAAAGAAAATTGGGAACATAGTTTTCATTGGATATTAAACCTATGTTTAGTGAACACAAATTTGATTCATGCAAGTAAAATGTAATAAGTAGAATTAGGTGAGTATAGAATCTAAGATTCCATGGGAAATAAAATCTAGAAGAGGGTCTCAGAAAAGAGAGTCATTAGAAACATAGGCATCAGGTACAAGCAAAAGAAGAATCTTTCTTGTGAACTCATATGAATCCCCAGCACAGGACCCCATACCCTGTGAGGCTGGAAACCTGTCTCCATGCTCAATAACGTGGCGTATTTTGGCAGTGATGGGTGTGACCATCTGACTGAGTTGAAATGTGATAGGGCAGAAGGGTTAGCAGTTCCAAACATTTGTTTCTCTCAGGGGCTCCAATTTTTCAGTCTATGAAACTTGGCAAGGTTCCCATTTCTTGATTTTTTTCTTTTTTAAAAAAACTCCCCTTCTCCCTTGCCAACTTGCATTGCATGGCAACTGGGAAAATGCCTGATCACATAAGGAAAATTCTGATTGAGGCCAAGCAGTGTACGAAGCCATAGTTCAACTTTGAGCTTTGCCTCTGACCCAGATACATACAACCTAGGGACTTAAAAACCACATGTGGCAGTTATATGTGGGAACAGGATGGAACTGACATTCTGCCTCTGTGTAGAAAGAGAGGAGAGATGAAGGTGCCGACAAAGAAGAGTACACTTCTTAGGTTTCAGACTATTCAGCCAGCTGAACTCCATTAAAATTGGTGCCACAGGGTAAAGTAATGGCCACATATTGGCATTTCAGAGGTCCCTTACATTATGGCTTTGTGTACCACAGACATCTTTTGAAGTGTAGCAAAATCCAAATCCATCGAATAGTAAGGCTCATCATAAGAGCACTATATATGAACAACTCTCTTTGCATTCAGAATTTATTCTAAAATTACCAGGTTGTCATATGTGTGTTACTCTGGCTCATTTCATTTGACTCGAGGAAAAGAATTAAAAACGAACCATTATTCTGAAATTACCAGGTTGTCATATGTGTGTTACCCTAGCTCATGCCATTTTACTAGAGGTAAAGAATTAAAAGCAAACCATGGAGATACTATTTTATTCCAACTCTAACTGCTGAACACTGTTCTCACAGAAAAAAAAAAGCACAAGTAGCAAAACTTCATCTTCCCCAAATACACTTCAATACGTTTTAAGTGTAAAAACCTAATTTAAAATAATGTCAGCATCTTTGGGCTGTAGAATATGAGGCTCAGCATCTTTAAATTATTTAAGAGGTCCACAGAGAACCAGTTATGCTTATAATGTCAGTTTTACTCAAAGAAAGGGGAGAGCAAAGCAAAGTGTTGAATAAGGGTTTCCTATGCAGTTTCATTGAGTTATTTCTACATTCAGTAATTGCAATAGTAGTCCTACCAAACATTAAAACAAAACAAGATATGCATGTACATAACGTTATGAGATCTATTTAGTGTATTAGTTTTGTGGTTTTAAAACAAATATTTGTGTTCTAGTGCTACTACTTCTCTTTTTGGCTTTTATTTACTTACAGTAAGATCTATCAAAAACATACTAAAAAAATAATGCCTCTGCCCCTATAAAACTTGTCATTATTCCCTTTAAATAAGAGACGGGTAATCTCTAAATATATATGGTATATAGCTAGCTGCTTTGATTTCCTCTTTTCCAGTGGTCTGGTATGGAAAAAAAAAGCCTCCTTTTTCCTTAAGGCAAAGCATACTATATAAATAATTTTAGCAGCATATTAATCTATAAAAGTTTGTTTATCATACAAAAGAAAAATCAGTAAAATATATAGTGTAATGCTCAGAGGACTCTTTGGCTGTCTGGAGTGATAAGAAAAGACACAGAATTTTTGAAACTAGATTCTCTATCCAAAATGAATATGGTGACATGGTGAGAGCTTATTAATTATATATATTTAATATATATTAAATATATATAATTATATATTCGATATATTATATATAATTTTTATATAATTTAATATATAATTATGTATATTAAATATATATTTGATATATTATTTGATATAATAATATATCAATATATTAATTACTAGAGTTTTCCATAAAGGCTTCATAGTATTTTAGAGTTCATTATCAGGAGTTCAGTAGATGTGAGCATTATCAGGAGTTCAGTGGATGTGTGCATTAATTACTGACACTAATTAATGGACACATTTCCATGTTAAGGCCACAGGTACTAATTTACAGACAGAGAGCCTTCACTGTGGTTGGTCAGAGAGATCTGCCAAATTCACGGAACTATTAGACTAACCCAAAAGAATGGTCGTATCAATACCTTTTGTAGTTTACCTGATAATGATCTAAATTTACAGTTATTCTAGGAGCTAAGAAAGAGCAGACAGGTCTCTGATAACACAGAAATGCATTTGCTCCTTTTCTATACATTTCTGAGTTCTTTTTTTTTTTTTTTTTTTTTTTTTTTTTTTTGTGGTACGCGGGCCTCTCACTGTTGTGGCCTCTCCCGTTGCGGAGCACAGGCTCCGGACGCGCAGGCTCAGCGGCCATGGCTCATGGGCCCAGCCGCTCCGCGGCATGTGGGATCTTCCCAGACAGGGGCACAAACCTGTGTCCCCTGCATCGGCAGGCGGACTCTCAACCACTGCGCCACCAGGGAAGCCCCATTTCTGAGTTCTTTAAACAGACTTTCACAAAGGTATTTTCTACCAGACTAATGGCTTGGTATTGTTCAACAAAGAGATAACTTGTATTTGAGTGGTCTACATTCTAAGGATGTAGGTGATATAGGACATGTTCGTGTTTTTTTTTTTTTTTGCCGTATGCGGGCCTCTCCCACCGCAGAGCACAGGCTCCGGACGCGCAGGCCTAGCGGCCACGGCTCATAAACCTAGCCGCTCCGTGGCACGTGGGATCCTCCCGGACCGGGGCACGAACTTGCATCCCCCGCATCGGCAGGCGGACTCTCAACCACTGCGCCACCAGGGAAGTCCAAGGACATGTTCCTTTTTATACTGGATAAGCTTCCTTATCCTCCAGGGAGCTCTGCCTGGAACATGACAAGCTTCAGGGGAAAACCACACAGGCTTTGCTAAAATTATTTTTCTCTTTGGGAAAATTTCAGACTTCCTTTCTGAATTTATGATCCCCTTTCATACTCTACTTTCACTCATTGTTTATCAGGAATTATGGAGTTGCCTAGGTTGCTGTATGAAAATTTATCCTGTAACTCTCACCTCGTATCTCCAGGCCTGACCTTTTCTCTTATTCCTCATCGTCATTGAAAAGAGGTCCAGTGCTCATCCCTGCCTCATTCCTTGAGTGACCCCTGATCCACTGTTGCCCTGATCTGAGATCTGTTTTTTTCCCTTACTTATGTCACTGGGATTTTTCTGGGCCACAATTTTTCCTTAATTTTTATTTATAATTTATACTTCTTATACTTTAAAATTCTCTTTAAAATGCTGTAATAGTAATTAGCTAAATGAAAGTTAAAAGATTAAAAATTATATAAAAGATTTAAGAGAAAACAAATATAGAGAGGAAAAGGAATTATGAGACATTTCTGTAATTAAGCCTGAAATTTAATCTGTTTCCTGGAAGCCAAAGTAAAGAGGGAAAGATGACAGTTTACCTAGTTATCAATGTCTGATAAATGGAAGAAGACTGACTCTTCAGTAGAGAGAAACTTCTTTGGCATTAAATTCTACGGGGAAAAATCTAACATTTGGACTTTTATATTAAAGGGCATTTAATAAAGTCATGGCAGTATATTTAGCAGTTTTATAGCAGTTGCAGAAATATCCCTATATGGCTCTTTATTAGAGCAAACACTGATATAAAATGAAACCATAGTAGTAAAGACACTTCTACAGGGACTGAGATAATACAGTTCAGTCATGTTTCTTTCTGATGACCTAATTTGATAGAATAATAAAATGTAGATAACAGAGAGAAGTGATTCATAATCTGGGTGGGTAGGGGGGATGAGGCATATATCAGTATTGTAATCATTTTAAAACTACACATACTGCCCTTAAGCTGAGAATTTGTTCTCAGTTTTTTTCTATATATACTCATAATTTATATAAGCCAGTGACACCCATGTTTTTTATGTCTAACCCATACCTTTCTCCAAAACTTATATATCCAACTACCAGTTCAGCATCTCTACTTGTATATTTAATCAACATTTCTCAATACATGACAAGTCCATCCACCTAATTCTTCAGGGCAAAAACCTTGAAATAGCCAGACTCCTGTCTCTCATGACCCCCAACTTCCTTATATAATCCATCAGTAAATTCTATTGGTTTTACCTATCATCAAAATATATCTAGAATCTGAACCAATTACTGATGTGAAAATTCTCGTCAGATCCACCATTATCTCTTGCATAGATTAGTGTTATAGCCTTTTATCAAGTCCCCTGTTTCTATCCTCACCATAGTTTATAACCAAGTAAGATGTAGATGTTTGCTGCAAACAGAATTTTAGGAATCTTGGAAGAGTCCCCATATGTAATGTGATCAAAATGTATTCATTACTTTTCATATGTTAATTAAGAGAAGAAGCATTCTGTGTTATAGCTGAAATAAAGTTTTACTGTGTCTTCATTTCTATGGTTGGCCAAATAAAGCATAAATTTAAAAATTATGAAGGTAATTCAATTTCTTCTGCTTTATAAGACACTTTCAGATAAGTATTCAGTTAATTCAAAGTTCAAACTCTCCATAAGGAGTGTTTTTTTTCACACACTCTTTGAAGTCTGCATCTCCCTTCTTGCAAAGAGCCTCTTTACTGTCAGGGTTACAAAAGGGGCTCCAGAACTTCATTTGCTTCTAGTGAGTTCCTCATAGTTCTTCCTTCCCACCAATGCTCCCTGACTTGCTGGTATCTCCTGAACCAAGATAGATGTCCTTGCTTGCACCAGTCAACATAAGACTATGTCACTGAAGACCATTCTTACACCCCAAACTGATGTCCATATAAGGCTCATTATATACTCTTTTCTGATAGCATTTCTCACTCCTCTTCAATTTCTGAAAAACTTCTCTGTCCCTAGAACTGATACCTCCTATCATCAAAATCCTTTAGATACTCAGTCTCTTCTCTGCATTTTGTTTGTTTATCTCTCTTTTCCTCTAAGTGAAATTAACTCTTGTTTAGAGGACAGTGTTCTCTTGCAGTGTTCTCTATGATGCCTTTTGCAGTTGTTGATACTCATGTTATTTCTTATCACTGTTGAAGATATTGGTAGTTTCATGGTCAGTGTTGCCAATACTACTCTTGTTATAATTTTTGCTAATTTTAATGTGCATGTGTACTCTCTCCATACCTTACTCTTTCAATTTGTTTACCTGTCCTTCAGCAGATCTTGTACTATACCCCATGTCATTCACTAATCACTCCCGCGATAGACTCTAGATTTTATCATTACTAATAACAACAAATCTTCCATAATGTCAACTTCAAATATGCTACTCTCTAAGGGCTATACCCTATCTTTCTGGCTCACTCTCTCTATAGGTCTTCCACCTTATCAAGATATATAACCTAATGTAGTATTTCATTTTCATTCTCCTTACTATCCCTTGTTTACTGCCCAGTTTTCAGTTACTTTCTTTCCACTTTTAATTCCATGATCTTTCATTTTAATCCCTTACGTGGATACACCCTTAAGTGTTTGCTCTGTCATGGTTCGTGGTACTTATTTGGCAAAACATCAAACCCTATTTAGTAAACTTTCTGACCACTCTATGTATACATCTGCACAGCTAAATTTTGCTGGGGAAAAACACACAACCATGCTGTCAAGGCTTTAATTCATGGCCACAAATCTCACCTAGCCTGTGAATTGCCCTGAAATCATGATGAATTGCCCTGGTTTGCTCATGTCTGCAAATGACAATGTCATACTGTTTTCTCTTCTTAAACCTTGAACACCTCCTCTCATTTCTCACTCAGCTAAAGACACTGCTGCTTATTTTTCTGAAAGAAAATAGGAGCTATTCACAAGAAAGCCTCCACAAATGCTCACCACCACATTTGTCATCTACTTGCCTCTCTGCCCATCTATTCCACCTTTCTTCTGACTATCGTGTGTGAATTCACTGTGTTCCTCCCTAAGATTAATCCCTCTTCTTGTCCACTAGATATCATCTCCCTTCACCTACTCTAAATACATCACTTTTGAAATTCTCTCTGCCTCTCCTTCGTTATCATGTGTTTCACTTTACTGGATCATTTCCATCAATACCAAATATATATTACTCCATTTTGAAAAGAAAATAATAGTTTTTTGCCTCACATTAATCTCTGGCTAGCTCCTCATTTCTTTATTCTGCTTTGCATCAAATACCAAAAGAAAAGTCATCAATACTTTATTTTCAGCTCCTCCCCCATTCATTGTTTTTAATTCACATCAGTCGCAATATTTGCCCTACCTCACCTTAAAAAATGCTCTTAATGGTGGCTTCTTCTTTGCTAAATGTAGTAGTCACTTATCTGTCTTCATCTAACTCAATCTGACTCTCTTCTATTTGAAGCATTTTCTTTTATTGGATTTTAGGACATTCTCATGGTTTTTCTTGCCCTCATTGATCATACCTTTGGATGTCTTTCACTCTTTTCTCATTTTCTCAAACTCTAAATAAAAGAATTTTCAGTTTTCATACTTCTGTTCTTTAAGTTCACTCATCTCCTTGGGGATGCTGTTCAGTCTCATCACTTCCAAATTTATATCTTCTGTTGTGGCCTCAGACCTGAATTCTGGACTTGAGTATACTGTCCCCTTTGAGACAGATTCACTTGGTTGTGACATTATGATATAATCTGAAATATAGATTTGGGGCTTTGTCCCTGGCTCCTGGCCAGAGCTCCTAAAACCTTTGTAATTTCCTGAGCAATAAAGGTAATAGGAGCATCTTTTGTTCTAATATCTTGTCTTTGACCCTGGTCCTTGATACATAGCTCTTAAACTCCTTAGCACTTCTTGGGTGACAGGAGCATCTTTTGCTCTAATATGGTGACTCTTGGTGGGCTCCTGGATGGGGGCTGCTCACCAGAAAGACCAAGCCATGATTAGAAGCTTGGAACATACAGCCTTGCCCCCCAGTAACGAAATTGAATCAGTAATAAGAAAACTCCTAAAGAACAAAAGTTCAGGGCCAAATGACTTCACAGATGAATTCTGCCAAACATTTGGAGAAGAGTTAACACCTATTCTTCTCAATCTACTCCAAAAAATTGAAGAGGAAGGAATGCTTCCAAATTCGTTCTACAGGGCCAACATCACCCTCATGCCAAAGCCAGACAAAGTATCACTGATCAACTTAGATGTAAAAATCCTCAACAAAATATTAGCAAAATGAATTCAACATGTTGAAAGTATCATACACCATGATCAAGTGGCATTTATCCCAGGGATGCAGGGAAGGTTTAATATATGCAAATCAATCAGTGTGATATACCACATAAACATATTGAAGAATAAAAATCATATGATAGTCTTAATAGAAGCAGAAAAAGCTTTTGACAAAATTGGACATCCATTTATTAAAAAAAAACTCTAAAAAAAGTAGGTATAGAGGAGGTGCACTTCAACATAATAAAGACCATATATGACAAACCTACAGCCAACATTATACTCAGTGGTGAAAAGCTGAAAGCATTTCCTCTAAGATCAGGAACAAGACAAGGATGCTCACTCTCACCACTTTTATTCAACATAGTATTGGAAGGCCTAGCCATAGCAGTTAAGACAACGAGAAGAAATAAAAGGAATCCAAATTGGAAAGGAAGAAGTAAAACTGTCACTGTTCACAGATGACATGATATTATATAAAGGAGATCCTAAACATGCTACCCAAAAACTATTAGAACTAATGAATGAATTCAGTAAAGCTGCAGGATACAAAATTAATATATAGAAATCTGTTGCATTTCTATGCAGTAACAATGAACTATCAGAAAGTGAAATTAAGAAAACAATCCCTTTTAAAATTGTATCAAAAAGGATAAAATGCCTAGGACTAAATATAACCAAGGAGGTAAAATACCTGTACTTGGGAAAGTCTAAGACACTGATGAAAGAAATTGAAGATGACACAAACAAATGGAAATATAGACTGTGCTTATGGATTGGAATAATTAATATTGTTAAAATGGCCATACTCCCCAAAGTAGTCTACAGAGTTGATGCAATCCCTATCAAAATACCAATGGCATTTTTCACAGAATTGGAACAAATAATTCTAAAATTTATATAGACAAAAGGCCCCACATAGCCAAAACAGTCTTGAGAAAGAAGAACAAAGTTGGTTGTATCACACTCCCTGATCCAACCATACTACAAATCTGCAGTAATAAAAGCAGTATGGTACTGGCACAAAAATAGACACATAGATCAATGGAACAGAATAGAGAGCCCAGAAGTAAACTCACAGTTCTATGGTCAATAATCTATGACACAGCAGACAAGAATATACAATGGGGATGTCTCTTCAGGCAAGGGAAACGAAAGCAGTAATAAACAAATGGGGCTACATCAAACTAAAAAGTTTTTGTGCAGTGAAAGAAGCTATCAACAAAATGAAAAGGCTGCCTACGAAATGTGAGAAGGTATTTGGAAATGATGCATCTGACAAGAGGTTAATATCCAAAATATACAAAGAACTCATATAACTCACCATCCGCCCCCCCTAAAAAAACACAAACCAACGAACAACCCTCTTAAAAAATGGGCAGAGTATCTGCATAGAGATTTTTCCAGAGAAGACATACAGATGGCCAATAGGCATATGAGAAGATGCTCAACATCACTAATCATCAGGGAAATGCAAATCAAAAAACACAATGAGATATTCCCTCATACCTGCCAGAACGACTGTTACCAAAAAGACAACAACTAATAAATGTTGGTGAGCATGTGGAGAAAAGGGGCCCCTTGTGCACTGTTGGTAGGAATGTAAATTGATATAGCCACTGTGGAAAACAGTATGGAGGTTCCTCAAAAAATTAAAAGTAGAACTACCATATGATCCAGCAATTCTACTGGGTATTTTTCTGAAGAAAACAAAAACATTAAGTCGAAAAGATATATGCACCCCTATGTTCATTGCAGCATTATTTACAATAGCTAAGATATGGAAGAAACCTAAGTGTCCATTGATAGATGAATGGATAAAGAAGATATAAGTATGATGGAATATTACTCAGCCATAAGTAAGAACGAAATCTTGCCATTTGTGACATGGATGGACCTAGAGAGTATTAGGCTAAGTGAAAGAAGTCAGACAGAGGAAGACAAATAGCAAATGATTTCACCTGTATGTGCAACTTAAAAAACAAAACATACATAACAAAACAGAATCAGATTCATAGATACAGAGAACAAACTGGTAGTTGCCAGAGGGGAGGAGAGTGGGAGGATGAGTGAAATAGGTGAGGGAGATTAAGAGGTACAAACTTCCAGTTGTAAAATAAGTCACGGGAAGTAATGTACAGCATAGGGAGTATAGTCAATAATATTGTTATAAATTTATTTGGTGACAGATGGTAACTAGACTTATTGTGGTGATCGTTTTGTGATGTATAAAACTATTGAATCACTATGTTGTGTACCTAAAGCATATCATATTATAGGTCAATTATATTTCAATAGAAAAATAGAAGGGAAGAAAAGGACTTATTTTTTAATTACTGAGCATCATTCTTTTGTATTGTCATTCTCAATCCCTTTCTTTTGCACGCTCCGTATTTAGTCCATCAGTAAATCCTCTTACTCTTACCTTCACGTTATATACTCATAAAAGAGTATATAAGTTTCCCTCAGAAGTTGTAGATGCTGTGGTGCACTGACCCGTTTCTCGCTTGAGGACAGTGGCAAGCATTGCTTTACTGCTGGGAATTCTGGCTGCTGATGGTTTGTAAGAATTGCCCTTGATTGAAGGGAGTTGCCTCATCCAAGTATACCAGCTTTTGGGAACAGCCAGCCTTCAGTGATTGGTTGATATGGAAGGAGAGAGACAGAGGGAAAGAGCGAGAGAGAAAGATAAAGAGAAAGAGGAAGAAAGGGGGATTGATTTATCATAAGAGAGTTGATTTATCGTAAGCTGAATATGCTGGACTGAATTCAAGACAACTCTCAACCTTTCGTGGTCCCCAAGCTCCACATAATATTGAATAAGGTCACTATTGCTGCTGTGTCAGTTTTGGGCTTCTCCCTCTGTCCAGTTCTGCTTCCCTCAGTCCCTTACACGTGATCCAGAGAGCACTGCTTGACATATCTCTGGCACGCAAACCTGTACTTCAGAGTCTGTATTTCTAAGAACTCATAAGACAGATGTGGACTTCTATGACATCCTAACCTACTAAAAAGTCTAACTTTTTTTTCTGAACCATTTCAAAGTAAGTTGGCAACCTGATGCCTATTATCCACAAAAACTTCATTGTTTATATCTGACAAACAAGGCTATTTTCCCACATAACCACAATATATAATCATAAAAATCAAGAAGTTCACATTAACTGTAATTTTTAGATGCCATTCAAGTTTCACAATTATCTCAGTGATGTCCTGTGTCCTTCTTTTCACAAGCTGCACTTCGTAGTCCTGACTCTATAGTCTCTTTTATCTGGGAATAGTTCCTCACGTCATTTCCTGATTTTTGCATTAGTTTACTATTGCTGCTGTAACAAATCATCACACACTGAGTAGCTTAAAGCAACATGAATTTACTCTCTTACAGTTCTGGAAGTCAGAATCCTGAAATCAAAACGTCAGCAGGGCTGGAGGCTTCCAGGGGAGAATCTGTTTCCTTGACTTTTCCAGCTTCTCGTGGCCACCTGTGTTCCTTCGCTTATGGCCCTTTCCTCTATCTTTAACATGCATCACCCCTATCTCTGCTGCTGTCATCATATCACCTTCTCCTCTGAGTCCAATTCCTCATAGTTCCTTCTTAGAAGGATTGTTGTGATTACACTGGGCCCATAGGATAATCCAGGACAATATTCCCATTTCAAGATCCTTAACTTAATCACTTTTGCCATGTAAGGTAACATCCACAGGATCCAGGGATTCGGATGTGGACATATTTGAGGGACTTTATTCAGCCTACTACAGCTTTCTTATGTTGAGACTTTTAAAGGGTATACATAGACCAGTTATTTTTGTAGAATGACTTCAATTTGGATTTGTTTGATATTTCCTCATTGCATCCTGTCAGATATATACATTATTTTGATTTGTTCTAGTGATCTGTTAAATTTAATCTCTAATTTAAGGTGGTGTCTGTGAGGCTTCTTCACTGTATAGTTGCACATTTTCCCTTTGTGATTAATATTTTTTTGGCAAGGCACTTTGAGACTATGTAAGTATCCTATTTTTCACCTAACTTTATTTATATAGATAGGTAGATATAAATAGAGATATTGATCTATCTATCCATTTATCTAGATCTATCTGTCTCTCTGTATCAGCATGGACTCATAAATTCCTGTTTTATGAAATGTATAATAAACTGTTATTATAATTATTTTAATTTCATGCTTTTCAAGTCATTTCCAAATTCTGGGAGCTGTTTCAAGCTGGCTTTTGCTTTTATTCATTTTGTTGATGAATTAATTTTATTATTTGATTACTTAACTGTCTGGCACAATAAGATATTCCAGACTTATGTTATATTTTCCTGCTCCAGACCTAGAAGCAGCCACTTCCAAGGAGTCCTGGTTCCTTTCAATGGAGATTGGCATTTAGAACCTAAGACCGGGCACTAGCCATGCTCATGTGTTAGAATTTCACTCTTCCTATGCCTTCTCAGTAGATAAAGATAGGAAATATGTGTACACACACATTCACATTTATACTTATTTTGAATTTAACTATTTGTATTGAAATCAATGGTTCACACAGATATTTCTATTTCAAGTCCAATTCTATAGAGTTTTATATAGCTTCTTTTCCATCTTTGTAACTCTTTTTTTCTGCAAGAAACCTGGCTGCCACTGTTCTCAATATATTTATTTATTTGTTCAGCTCCCCTATGATAGTGAATTTTTCTATTAACAGCTTGTACACATTTTTCTGCTTATTTATTTTAGTGTTATACACAAATTCTTCCTATGTTTGAGGTACTAATTTTCTGGATTATGTGCATGGCAAATATTTTCTCCAAATCTCTCTGGCTTTTCTTGGTTTTGGTGTCTTTTACTTACATTTTTTTTTTTAATTCAGTGAAATAAAATTTACCAGTCCCTTTTAATTAATTAATTAATTAATTAATTTATTTATTTATTTATTTTTGCGGTACGCGGGCCTCTCACTGTTGTGGCCTCTCCCGCTGCGGATCACAGGCTCCGGACACGCAGGCTCAGCGGCCATAGCTCACGGGCCCAGCCGCTCCGCGGCATATGGGATCTTCCTGGACCAGGGCACGAACCCGTGTCCCCTGCATCGGCAGGCGTACTCTCAACCACTACGCCACCAGGGAAGCCCACCAGTCCCTTTTTAAAACAAACAAAACAAAACTAGCATCTTTTTCTTTTTTTTTATTGGGGTAAAATAGTACATAACAAAGTTTACCATTTTAATCATTTTAAGTGTACAGTTCAGTGGCATTCAGTATATTCACATTGTTATGTGACCATCACTGCTCTCCATCCACAGAACTTTTTCATCTTGCCAAATCTAAACCCATTAAACATTAACTCCCCATTCCCGCTTCTCCAAGCTGCCGGTCCTCACTATTCTACTTTCTGTCTCTATGAATTTGACTGCTCTAGGTACCTCCTCTAAGTGGAGTAATACAATGTCCTTTTGTGACTGGCTTATTTCACTTAACAAAATGTCTTTAAGTTTCATCCATTTTGTAGCATGTATCAAAATCTTATTCCTTTTTATTAAGGCTGAAAAATATTCCCTTGTATGTACAGTTGACTCTTGAAAATCATGGTTGAACTGCATGGTTCCACTTACAAGCAGATTTTTTTTTTCAGTAAATATAGTACCTGTATTTTCATTTTATAGATCTTTAAGTATGGGGAAAACTTTATGTTTGATTAGGGATCACAATATGTGATATCAAAAGAACTAGGGTTTGAGTCCTGATTCTATCCAAACTGTTCCAGCTTCCTTCCCTTGGGTGAGTCGTTTATCAATCCCTTTGCTATTGGGGCAGAGATAGCAGTACACAGATTTTTGACTCCACAGGGATCAGCACCCCTATCCCCCACATTGTTCAAGGGTTAACTGTATACATTACATTTTAAAAATCCATTTGTCTGTTGATGGATATTTGGATTGTTTCCACCTTTTGGCTATTGTGGATAATTCTCCTGTGAACATTGGTCATTGGTACACAAATATTTGTTTGAGTTCCTGCTTTCACTTCTTTGAATTTTTACCTAGAGGTGAAATTCACTGGATCATATGGTAATTTTATTTTAAATTTTTGGATGAACGACCATACTGTTTTCCACACTGGCTGTATCATTTTACCTTCTTACCAGCAATGCACAAGAGTTATAATTTCTCCATATCCTTCCCAGCATTTGTTATTTTCTGTTTTTAAAATAATAGCCCTCCTAATGGAGGTAAAGTAGTATTTCATTGTGGTTTTGACTTGCATTTCCCTAATGATTAGTGATGTTGAGAATTTTTTAATGTGCTAATTGGCCCTTTGTATATCTTTGAAGAAATTTCTGTTCAGATCCTTTGCCCATTAAAAAAATTGTGTTGTTTGCAAGATTAGCATCTTAACATAGAATCACTGGGACTCTTTAGTCTATTTTAATCATCTCCATCACTTGGACAATAGTATATCTGGCTTGCTACTACTAGCAGAGGGGTTAGAGAGGAAGGAAAAAAGAAAGACATACACTGAAATAAAAAATATTTCAAAATGTGTTTTTAAAATATGAAATTCGGGCTTCCCTGGTGACGCAGTGGTTAAGAATCTGCATGCCAATGCAGGGGACACAGGTTCGAGCCCTGGTCCAGGAAGATCCCACATGCCGTGGAGCAGCTAAGCCTGTGTGCCACAACTACTGAGCCTGTGCTCTAGAGCCTGCAAGCCACAACTACTGAAGCCCGCGTGCCTAGAGCCCATGCTCCACAACAAGAGAAGTCACCGCAGTGAGGCCCACACACTGCAACGAAGAGTAGCCCCTGCTTGCTGCAACTAGAGAAAGCCCGCACACAGCAATGAAGACCCAACGCAGCCAAAAATAATAAATAAAAATAAAGTTAATTAAAAATAAATAAAATATTTGACTCTTTAGAAAAGCAAAAGAGCAATTCTGTTTGGGAAGAAATGCCATTTTAGTTAACAAGTGTATATTTAACAACTTCTATGTGTTAGGCATTATTCTAGACACTGGAAGGAGTATTTGACCATAAACAAAAAATGTTTAGGTGAAAACATTATCAGCTATTTGGTAGCAGGAGACAGAAGCACACTTTTAAAATATTGTATGTTTATCTTCTATGCAGTTGCATAATGTGATATATATACACATTGGTGTAAATAATATACCCCAAGGCATTGTTCCCAGTCAAAACTTAAATGACTACTTAATGACCTTTTTTATTTAGAGTGCATGAGTGAAGTACTTACTTGGTTTAGGAGAAATAAAAAGTAGATTGGTGCTAAAATTTGAAGTTTGACATTGTTCTAGAACAGAAAAATTTCAGGTCTTTCTCATAGAAACTGGCCCTTTGAGTTTTCCAAATACTTATGTGCTGGGGCATTCAGAATAAATGAAGATATGTTCAGGAAAGAGTTCATTTCTTCACCTCTAATATTTGTGAATACTATCAGCATATCAGAGAGAAAATCCAGACAGTTGAGTAAAACAACAAAAAATTAATGAGAAATTCATATATGGACAGTTATTTTCATGCATTCATATTTTTCTATATCCATTTCAATATTTCCACTATGTTTTCTTCCTTGCTAGTGATCTGTGTCTGTAAGGTTATAGATTAGAACACAACTAGAGACTTACTTTGCTAATGATGGCAGTTTTTCATTTGGGAGAAACACAAAAAAAAGATATTTAAAAAATACTTGTGTCTTTGCACTCTGGGCTCCTTATTATATAATCAATATGGAGACACAAAAAGTCGCAGTAAGGTAAAGTTAAAAAAAAAATTGTCCATCTTGGCCAAGAAGCACATGAAAAACTGCTCAACATCACTAATTATTAGAGAAATGCAAATCAAAACTACAATGAGATATCACCTGACACCAGTTAGAATGGGCATCATCAGAAAATCTACAAACAACAAATACTGGAGAGGGTGTGGAGAAAAGGGAACCCTCTTGCACTTTTGGTGGGAATGTAAATTCATACAGCCACTATGGAGAACAGTATGGAGGTTCTTTAAAAAACTAAAAATAGAATTACCATATGACCCAGCAGTCCCACTACTGGGCATACACCCAGAGAAAACCATAATTCAAAAAGACACATGCACCCCAATGTTCATTGCAGCACTATTTACAGTAGCCAGGTCATGGAAGCAAACTAAATGTCCATCGACAGACGAATGGATAAAGATGTGGTACATATATACAATTCAGTATTACTCAGCCATAAAAAGGAACGAAATTGGGTCATTTGTGGATGGATCTAGAGGCTGTCATACAGAAAGAAGTAATTCAGAAAGAGAAAAACAAATATCATATATTAACACATATATGAGGAACCTAGAAAAATGGTACAGATGAACCGGTTTGCAGGGCAGAAATAGAGACACAGATGTAGAGAACAAACGTATGGACACCAAGGGGGGAAAGTGGTGAGGGTGGTGGTGGTGGTGGTGGGATGAACTGGGAGATGGAGATTGACATATATACACTAATATGTATAAAATAGATAACTAATAAGAACCTGCTGTGTAAAAAATAAATAAAATTTTAAAAAAAATTGTCCATCTTGTCCAATTATCTATGTGCAACAGATGAATGTCACTCTTGATATTAAATATGATAATGTCTAGAGATTCCAAATGCATCAAGCACATGAGACAGATCATGCCTAATGGTCATCTCAGAGACCTGTCCTTCTTCCTTTTGTAATATTTTCTTAGGGCACTTTTAGTTTGGTTAAAGAAGACCAAGCTTGGGTTTATTCCTAGTTCCTCAAGCTTGAGTTCATTCCTAGTTGCTGCCTCTTCTTTATCAAAAGTTATTTAACTCCTTTCCAACTATCTCCTTATTTTGGCACCCTAATTGTTTAAGTGTGGGGCTCATAGCAAAAACTAGGAGAATGAGTGTGTCTGTGTTTCATCAAGTGCTTACTATGTTGATGGAATTTCACATTAAATGAGCGTAAAAATTAATCATGTTGGTGTATGGTGTTAAATAACTAGTCATATTCATTTAGTAGACAATCCAGTACTAAAGGGGTATGTTATTCAGTCAGAGTGTAATTAAGAAAACTTTATAATAAACACCTTACTAAGTAAGAAAAAGGCCACATCATTGCAACTGCTGCTACAAAACCAGCTGGTACCAAACAAAGAGCTTTGCTGCAGGGCATTTCTACCTTAAGTTCTCTTAAGAGCTTGATAGAATTTAGTTCCTCTCTTCCAAGAATTTGCTGTTGGCAAAATCAGCTTCGGAGGGAAGGATCGATGGTGTCTGAGTTGAAAGAAAGGTAGATTTTTGGAATTGGTAAGCCTACTTTTTTTTTTTTTTTTTTTTTTTTTTTTCTTTTTTTTGTGTG